>NC_137980.1:57721336-58301336 GCF_963924665.1 Micromys minutus | reverse complement strand
AACCCAGCACCGTGGAGGCTTGAGGACAGCCAAGGCTGCAGAGTGAGACCCTTCATCAAAAACAAATACAAGAAAGATAGGTTTCTACCTGCAACCACCATGTCTGAGAGTCACATCCAGGGACCTACACCATCAGAATGTGCAATCGGAGCCACACTGCTGGTCACCAGCAGTGTCCTCAAGAGCTAGAGTGCACCATACAGGACATGCAGTGAAATTCTGTGCGGTTACAACTGTCTCTGAAGGAGCTCCTAGAACAGTCTGCAAACAAGATAAAGAGGGAGGGCGTGGTACTAACAAACAGCTGTCCAGGGAGGGAGAGCCAGAGGGTAAATCAAACCTCATGAGGGTGGGGTTACATCCCATCCTCATCAGCCCCCCTCTGGATGACTCCTTGTCGAAGAACCTGCCTGAGTCAACATTAATTCGTAATTTACAGTTGGCTTCCCACCACTGAAGACAAAGATCAAGTGTGTCTCAAAGCTGATCTGGAGAGCTGGGCACATAGCTTAGTGAAAGATTGCTTGTCTGTCCTGCGTGAAGCCAAGCATTAAATAAACCAGGTGTGCTAACACATGCCTGTAATAATCCCACTACCTGAGAGATAGGGACAGAAGGGGTTGGAAGTTCAAGGCTATCCTCAACTACATACATGAGACCTAGCTTCAAAAAAGAAAATGCCTGGGCCCTGGATAAATAAATAGTTCAGCACTTATGAACACTTGTTGCTCTGGTAGAAGGACCTAGGTTCAGTTTTCAGCACCCACATGGTGGCTCACAGCCACTTCCCAATTTTATTCCCAGGAGTTCAGATGCCCTCTTGTGATCTCTGCAGATGCCTGTAAGGCATGGCCATGATGCACGTATATCCAGTCAGATAGAATCTTTATGTACATGAAATAATAAATCTTTCAAAATTTTTGTTTAAAGAAAATAAAAAGACAGTCTGTGTTTCCAGATAGCCAAAAAGAAAAAGAAAAAAGAAATGAGCTGCTAAAAAGATCTCTGTCATTTGCTGACCCTGGTGCTACCCCTTGGTACTCCCCATTGGTGCTCCCCCTTGATGCTACCCATTTCCTCCTTCAGCATCCCCCAAATGAACTTGGAAGGAATAGCAGCAGAGGAAAAGAGTGGGGGACTCTGGATGCCAGCAGGCAGCTCAAGCCACACCACCGGGAGGACAGTGGGACACTCAGAGTGGCAAGCACCAGACAGGGAAAGCTCTTGCATTGCCCAGGCTCTGGGACGAAAGGCCCTTCCTTTCTGCTCTGCGGAGTCCTGGATGGAGTACACTGAACATCACACATGTTTTTTTCTCTGTTCAAGACTGTTCCTCCTACTCCTCGGCTCTCCTTTAACACAGAGATCCTATCTCCCTCCTGCCTCAAAAACTCAGCTGCTCAAAGATGAGGTGTGGTTAGGTGCTGCTCCTCCAAACCGCCTTCTGGGTGTGAGGAGGGGGTGTGAGGAGGGTGGGGTCTGGCGTCCTAGAGGCAGGGACAGGACTTGCCTACTTGTAGCTGGGACTCATCAATGCTGGAAGAAGGAACCAAAAGATATGAGCATTATCTTCTGTACATCTATGTGACTACAGATGCATGGATGTGCCCATGATGCACGTGTGATAGCAGCGGAAAACAGAAGCCTGTTTCCACGTCAGCTGCCTGGTGCCAGTGTGAGATGCAGCCACTGGGAAGCAGGGACGGTCCTCCGCCTCTGCGTGCTGCTACCCCTGCATCCTTTGGTCTGTGTACAGTGACATGAGCTATAAGCTGAAGTAGACGTTCGGGTATGAAATGTTTATGATCGTGAGATTTCTATGACAATGGCATACAAGCAAAAGACATGTATGACACAAACTTCACATCTGTGAAGAAAGAAACCGAAGAAGCTATCAAAAGATGGGAAGATCGCCCATGCTCATGGATTGGTAGGGTTACCACAGTAACCTACTGAATCTACAGATGCAATGCAGTCTTCACCAAAATTCTAATACAACTCTTTACAGACCTTGAAAGGACAATACTTAACATCCTGTGGAAAGACAAAAAAGTAAAACAATCCTGTACAATAAAAGAACTTCCAGAGGTATCACCGTCCCTGATTCAAGCTGCACTACAGAGCTATAGTAATCAAAGCCACATGGTATTGGCATAAAAGCATCAGTTGATCAATGGAATCAATGGACACCTGATTTTTTTATAAAGTGGCCAGAAATACACAAAGGAAATTTTCAAAAAGCATCTTCTACAAATGACGCTGGTCTTACTGGATGTCTGCATGTAGAAGAACGCAAATAGATCCCTATTTATCTCTTGGCACAAAACTCCAGTCTAAGTAGATCAAAGACCTCAACATAAAACCAGATGCACTGAACCTAGCAGAAGAGAAAGTGGGGAACAGCCTTGAGTGCACTGGTACAGGAGACAAGTTCCTGAACAGGACATCAATAGCTCGGACACTGAGATCGACAATCAATAAACGGAACCTCATGAAACTGAAAAGCTTCTGTGGGACAAAGGACACCATCAATAGGACAAAGCGGCCACCAACAGAATGAGAAAATATCTTCACCAACTCCACATCTGACAGAGGGCTAATCTCCAAAATGTATTAAGAACTCAAGAAAGTGGGTATTAAAAAAAACCAAATAATCCAATTAAAAAGTGGGGTTCAGATCTAAACAGAGTTCTCAATAGAAGAATCTCAAATGGCTGAGAAACGCTTAAATAAGTGTTCACCATCCTTAGCCAGCAGGGAAAAGCAAATCAAAACGTCTTTGAGATTCCATCTCACACCTCTCAGAATAGCTGAGACCAAACGCACAAGTGAGGCTCCTGCTGTTGATACTGTGGGGGTGAGGGGAGCACTCCTCCATTGCTGCTGGGAGTGCAAACTTGTACAGCCACTTTGGAAATGGATATGGCAGTATCTCAGAAAGCTGGGAATCGGTCTACCTCAAGACCCACCCAGACCACTCCCACACATACACCCAAAGGATGCTCCACCCAGACCACTCCCACACATACACCCAAAGGATGCTCCACCCAGACCACTCCCACACATACACCCAAAGGATGCTCCACCCAGACCACTCCCACACATACACCCAAAGGATGCTCCACCCAGACCACTCCCACACATACACCCAAAGGATGCTCGATCCTTTCACAAAGAGACGTGCTCAACCATGTTCGTAGCAGCCTTACTCATAATAGCCAGAAACTGGAAACAACCCAGAAGAACCTCAACTGAACAATGATTACAGAAAATGTGGTTCATTCACACAATGGAGTATTACTCGGCTGTTAGAAAAAACAATGCCATCATGACATTTACAGGCAAATGGATAGCACTCGGGGAGAAAAAATCACCCAGAGTGAGGTGACCCAGATCCAGAGAGACAAACATGGTGTGTATTCCCTTATAAATGAACATCGGCTGCTAAAGGATGGTCATGCTATTCTCCATAGACACAGAGACGCTAAATGACAAGGGGGGCTCAGGAGTTGAGGAGATGCATGGGTCTCCTAGGAAGAGTAAATAGAATAGGTTTTGTAGGTGGGCTGGGGAGATGGGAAGAAGAGGAATCAGGCCAGGGGAGGAGGATACCGGGAGAGATGACTGGAATTGTCGTGGGCATTGGAGAGGCAACGCAGAACCCTGGCACTGTGGAAATGCCGTGGAATCTATGAAGGGGACCCTAGTGAAGTCTGCTCATAATGAGGGATACTGAGTCAGAACTCACCATCTTTTTTAACCAGTCAAAGCTCCGAGCTCTGGGACTGGGACATAATCCAGCCATAAATCCTTCCAGGTACACTCTGTCCTGCCTGCAAGACATGCTGGGAAAATGGCGGTGAAGAGCTTGTGGGAGTGACCAACCAATGACTGGCCGACGAGAGGCCAACACTACAAGAGGGACCCACACCTGACAGCGTCTGCAGGGGAGACTTGACAGCCCAGAGACCCAGGAGGGAACCAAACAAGACTGGCAAAAAAAAAGAAAGAAAGAAAGAAAGAAAGAAAGAAAGAAAGAAAGAAAAAGTCAATAAACTAATTTCTAGTGAGACCCTGCTATCCACATAGATCAGGGTCTAGCCCAGCCAGCAGCCAGCAACTGATGGGAACAGATGCAGAGACCCACAGCCGAACATTAGGCTGGGCCATAGGAACCCCAAAGGAGGGGAAGGATTCCAGAGCCAGAGGAGTTGAGAACACCACAAGAACACAACCCACAGAACCAACTAAGCACGACTCACTGAGGCTCACAGAGGCTCGCAGAGGCTGAAGCAACAAACATGGGCCCTGATGGGTCTGGGCGGGTCCTCTGAATATACATTATGGTCGTGTAGCATGGTGTCCTGTAGGACTCCTGACAGTGGGAGTGAGGGTGTCTCTGACTTCTTTCCCTCCTGCTGGGTTCCCTCACCCAGCCTTGATATGAAGGCTTGTGCCTGGTCTTACTGTAACTTGTTATGCCATGTTTGGTGGATAGTCCTGGGAGCCCTGCCCTTTTTTTTTTTTTTTTTTTTTTTTTTTTTTTTTTTTTTTGGAGAGGGACAAATTGGGAGGAGTGGAGGGAGAGGAAACTGCAGTCATAATGTATAAGAAAAGAAAGGGAGGAAGAGAAGGAGGGAGGGGGGAAGGAAAAGAGTGAGGGAGAGGGAGAGGGAGGAGAAATACGGCCTATGGGTTTCCTTCCACACTCAGTGCTCAATGCTGTTGTGCAGCCCTGGTGAAACCTGCTCTCACATTTTTGATGGGGCCAGAAGCCTACTGAGCCTAGATCCTGAAACTCAGTAACTAGCTAGCCAGGTGCTGCGGGGACCTCCTGGCAACAAACCTGACTCCCCAAACCCCACCGTATCCACCTCCCAGTGAAGTACTGAACATGGCCACCAGGGGGTGCCCATCGCACACGAGACACTACCAAACGAATTAGACCCAGCAGGACCACAGGAAAGACCTCTCAGAGAAAAGGGACCCAGGGTGCTGCTATCTAGCTGAGCTAGCAGGTAGGGGTAGCAGAAGTGAGGAGTGTACCTCAGGGGTGAGAGGAGAGCACCTCAAGCTCCATCCTGCACTGTCCCCCCCAGCCGGCCCAGGTGTGTGCTGATCCACCTTACTTCCGGGTGTCAATTAGGATCATGAGGAGGGCTCCAAAACTTTAATTAGAGAGTCCTAGAGACCTACTAGGTGCAAGTGTGGCCAGAGCTGCCCCTCTGTGTAGAGTTACCCAGGCTGACCATGGAGTAGGGCCCACCACCTCCCCTCCATACATAGAGACGGGGTGAGAACCGGGTCTATAGAACTGTTCAGACCTAAAGGCCCAGGACAGCTGAGGCTCATCTAGAGCCAGAGCTGGGGCTTCTGCACAGCAGCCTAGGCCATGTGTGCAAGACCTGCGGGGAGGCTAGGTGGCTGATGGGCAGGATGAAGATGATTTTCATAAAGAGAGAACGGCCCAGATTGGAGCCTGGACTGGGGGCAAGGGAGGCCAGCGAGCCCAGGAGTCCTCTGGGCTTCAGCTCGCAGAGTCCTCGAATCTGCATCTCGAAAATCTTCTCCCTGTGTGTTCTCCTCCATATGCGTACGTGTCTCCTTGCCATGAGGCAAAGGAGCCCCTCAGACCTTAACTTATCCCCATCTACTCGGGAGGATGAAAAGGGGCCTCCACAGACAGTGGCTGGGCCAAAGTGAAGGGGCGCAGGGTCAGGGCAGGCACAGATCTCCTCACCCACTCCACAGTTTCCTGGGGGACAAGCCCACTGCTCAAGGAGGGCAGTTCCGACCGGTGGGTGCCGACGTAGCCCATCCTGACACTCCAGAAAGAGGACTCTGACCCTTGATATCTGTCAGGGACCCCAAAGGCCCTAGAAAGTCCAGGTAATGCTTGGGGGCTGGAAGGAACTCCTGCCAATCAATTGCAGAGTGGACTTGGATTTCTGGAAGATGCTACTGTTGGACATTAATTATCAGACATTTATAATGTGTTCCAGGAAGTTCCACAGTTATATTTAGCCTGCTGGTTTTCCATGCCAGCCGACATCTCCCGGAACCTGCTTTAGAGGAAGGAAGTGAGCCCAGGCCCCTGGAACTCTTGTCTGCGCACAAAGGCCAAGGCCAGGGTTCCTAGAAAGAGCCCTCTCTCTGGAGATCCAAGGCCTCAGTTTCCCTGCCTGTGAAGCTGGTATTAACATGCTCACATTCACCCACCCTCACACCTCACATTGTTTCACTAGCATGTGAGCTCAGCAAGCAGTCTCCTAGCCTACAAGATAGGATACCACCCCAGGGCATCTTAGCTCCCCAAATTTACATCATAAACACACATGCACACATGTGTGTGTGTGCACACACACACACTCACACACACATTCACACACATATATACTCAAACACACACATTCACACACACTCACACACATACATTCACACACACACATTCACACATACACTCACACACACATACACTCAAACACACACATTCACACACACACTCACACACACATTCACACACACTCACACACACATTCACACACAAACTCACACACACATTCACACATGCACTCACACACACATACACTCAAACACACACATTCACACACACACACTCACACACATACATTCACACACACACACTCACACACACACATTCACACACACACTCACACATACATACATGCACACACACACACACACACACACACACACACACACACACACACTGTCCATACTCAAACATCTGCAGCCTGATCCTCCGAGTCTTGGAACTAAAGCAAGGCTGTACAGACAGACATCCTGACATCCTGAGATGCCCAGAGTGCCCACTCAGACATTCAGGAGCCAGCAGGAGGTTTGGGCTCCCACCCAACGTGACCTCAGATAGGGCACCTGCCTTTGCTGGGCTTTGGTTTCCATTCTGAGGGTCCCCAGGAAAGGCAGGTAGGCACCTTGTGATGAGTGTGTTTTCTGATGGGGATGAGGTTCTTTAGTTACTCATGCAAGCTCCAGGGCACTGAACAAGTTGCAAACCAGTCTGGGGCTTCTCTAAATTTCTTATCTATAAAATAGGGACACGATTGCTCTCCAGAGATCCCGAAATTGGTCAACAAGTCACCGTAGGTGGAAATGGGATTTCAAAGGCACAACTGTTTAGGGCATTGAAAAACAAAAACAAAGCAGAAAATATTGGAACAGCCCATGGCAAAGGCTGCAAGATGTAAGTGGGGGAGACACCACACAGGACCTATCTAGCCTTCACGGTGCCCACCAGGAAGTGCTGGAGACTAGTTAACATGACGGTGGGGCTCAGTGGGGCTCAAGGCCGGGTTTCAGGGCAGGTAAGATTAGATTATCTTAGGAACAAGCTTTCCATATGTTCCAGGCTGGTCTGGAACCTATGACCCTCCTGCTGCAGCCACCCCAGACATGGGATTGCTGGTGTGTAAATTAAGTTTCTGTGAAGCCTTGGGAACTGGAAATCCCTGGAGCAGTGGCTCTCAACCTTCCCAAGGCTGAGATCCTTAAATACAGTTCCTCATACAGCTGTGACCCCGAAGCATAACATTGTTTTTATTGCTACAGTTGTGAAATGCAATCTAAATATGTGTTTCTCTGATGGTCTTACACCAGCCCCTTGAAAGGGTCCTTCGACCCTCCAAAGGGGTCGCTGCTCACAGATTAAGAACTGTGGCAGAGAGTCTCTCACACGCTCACCCTTTACTTAATTAGCAAAGGATGACAATAACCACCAGAGAACAACCACCTGAGGGGAACCTGGGGTGCTGGCCTGACTCTTGCTCTTCTGTGAGCGCAGATTTTCCCCTCCCTGCTTTTGCCCACAGCAAGCAAAGCTCTCTAGGTTGTGATGCTATGCAACCCCAGGACTCGGTGTTCCTAAGAGGGAGCAGGGACTAGGGGAAAGAACCAGACACAAGTGGATCCCTTGGCAGAGGAAGGGCTACAAGGCAGACATGGGACTGGGAGGAACAAGAGGGGCCACGGGGCCAGTAACAGATGCAACTATGAGGGGCATTAGGCAAGGGGCTGTGCAACCTGGACAATTTGCACCCGGAGGCTCAGCCGGCTCCGAGACTGGGGGTCAGTGTAACCTATGAACTGCTAACCCGCACTGAAGCCCAGTGCATCCTGGGATCTTGAGGATTCTATGACAGATGCCCAGGTGCCTTTGCTGCTGTGTGCTCCCCACAGTTGCTTCATGGCATGGAAGGTCTGCCCTGCCTGAAGGTTTATCCTTTTGTGGCAGAATCTAAGACACCCTGTAGATTACAACCCCATCCCACCAAAATCCCCCACTCAGCCCAGTCAGGAAGGGCCACAATGAGGGGACCCAGGCAAGATCTGCCTTAATGTCAGCAGAAAAGAAGTATTTCTGAAGCCAGGCTGCAAAGTCAGCTTCCTCAGATCTGGGGGGCAGCTCCACAGAGCATGAGTGGCCACTGCCTCCCAGAAACTGTGTCTAGCAGGCTGTACCTCAGCAGGAATCTGCACCCAGGCTGTTCTTCCCACCCAATGAAATGAGGGGTCCATATGCAAGGGACAGCCTCAGCTGCTTACTGTCCAACGCTGGGACTCAATTTCCCCTGAGGTAGCAAGTGGGTGGTAAGGGGCAGGGGGTCCGTGTGACGGCTCCGAGCCAGCCTAGGCTGTCCTTTGTGGAAGACCTACCTGGCTCAGCTACAGGAAAAAGTAGGGAACATGGGAACTCAAGGGAGCCAGCTGGGGTGCTGGGCCATCACCCTGACTTTATGGCTGAGTGATCAGTGAGTCACACCTGTTCCAGGCTGTACCATGCGCCACCTCTCAGGGAGGACCCTCGCCCTCCGGCTCCAACCCACCCGTGCCCGATTGCCAAGGCAAACCCTCCATTCCATCTGTATTTGGGGTGCCGCAAAGGTCAGAGCCGTCTGTGCCGGGAAACGCCTTCTCACCACCGTGGCCGAGGCTCAAAGTCCGCAGCTGCCTGTTTGCTGTGCCAGGGCATTTGCCTGGGAGGTGCCGGTTCCGGCAGAAGGGGCAGAGGTCTGCAGGCAACAGTGGGTAAAAACCAAGTCCAGACCTAGAAAGACCCAAATGAGATCCACAGAACGCGCAAAGGGAATCTCAGTCTATGGGGAGTGGGGGAGCCGACATTGAATGGCTTCACCCGTGAAACTGGTGAAAAACACAGCTGGTCCTGCTTCCTCACCAACCCTGCACCCTTCAGCATTTCTGGAAGGGACCTGACAGCCTTTACCAGACAGCACAAGCGACTGCTGTCCACAGGGAGCCCATCTGTGGGGAATCTATCATTGTTCCCAAGTGCATGCAAGTGTGCAGACCACAGCACAGTTCACAGGTTCAAACAAACAAACCAAAACAAAGCCTGAATGTACCTGGACACCCATCTCCAAAACCACAGCCACGGTCCCTCACAAAATCCTGGGATGTCAGATGACCTGAGGGGTTTCTAGATCTTTCTTTATGGAAGTTGCATTGGGTACATCAGAGGATCAGGGCATCTGGGCCTTCCTCAGAAGCAGAGTCCTACAGATAAAGAGATGGGACTTGGGATCAGTGAAGATGAGGTTCGAGATACGGGGCTATCCCCAAGAGTGTGGCTGTGGTGATTGTGAGCGTTTGTCAGACTACAGGCAGAGCCCACAGAGGAGAGGCTCACCCTTCTCTCCTCAACCAAGTTTCTCCTCCCCGCAGATCCTCTGTGGACCCCACTGCCAGGCTCAGTCCCACAGAACGAGCTTCCCTTCCTGAATGGATGGGATGAACCCAACCACCACCTGTCACTTTTCAGTCCCTGAGGGGAGGACAAAAAGCCGAAGGGGGACCAGACAAGCTGACAGGCCCAGCACACCTTCCACCCAGCAGACGCAGCCCCAGGGCAAGGTGAAGTATACCTTCCATGTCCAGTTCTAGGACGCAGCCTATGTGGCATGGCAGATGAAGCGAAGGCCCAGAGAGACACGGAGTCCTGAGTCCTGCAGCCAGTGAGACACGCGGTGCAGGCTGCAGAGGCCGAAATGAGGCGTCCTGGAGAGATTTGCCTTCTCAGTGAGATATCTGAGCAGAGGTTGTGTTAAAGGGGTCTCACGGGGAAAAGCAGGCAGCAGGGAACAGTGAGGCTTTCCAGGGCAAAAAGTGGCCTGTTGGTTTGTTACAGGCAAGGCTACCAGCTGCAGGGAGGTTGTTTGTTTGTTTGTTTTGCCTTGTTTTTTTTTCATATGGCTTGGAACTGGCTTTGACTTTTCCAAGAAGCCAAGGATGATCTCAAACATCTAGTCCTCCTGCTGCCCCCCACCCCTCCCCCCAGTGCTAGGAGTCACAGAAGTGTCCCACAGTCCTTGGCTTTGATGTTTTATTTTAAAGATTCATTTATTTTACATATATGAGCACACTGTCACTGTCTTCAGACACACCAGACGAGGGCATCGGATCCCATTACAGAGGGTTGTGAGCCACCATGTGGTTGTTGGGATTTGAACTCAGGACCTCTGGAAGAGCAGTCAGTGCTCTAACCACTGAGCCATCTCTTCAGTCCAGTTTTGATACTTTTATTTTCTCATAAACCTTTCCAAGTTTTTAAAGCAAAGTGTAGCACCGTCATGGCTGCCGGTTTGCAAACTAGCCTCAGCAATGGGACGGAGGCATCCCCAGGCGAGGTCCCAGGAATGAGTGGGGTTCTGCCTCACAAAGACTCCTACAGTCCGAAAAGGCAAAATTCCCTGTTCCTCTCCCCACCATGAGCACCCGTGTTTGCCTTCCTGTGCCTCTACACACTTGCAGCTCCTGTGAGGCTCGGGAGGTGCTACTCCTGCGTGCTTATTGAGTGGCCCCTGTCACATGCACACACACACACACACACACACATAAGCATCAAAAGACTCTAGGGGGAAAAAGCTTGCTCGCCCTGGACCATAGCAAAGAGACGGTGGTCACCAGTAAACACCCTGGGTACCAGGCGTTCCTCTCAGCACCCAGAGCCACCAGCTAGAGAAGCCAGGCCACCTCTTTCTGCTTGAGACCCAACTGACAGCTGGTGTCAGTGCTGGCGCCACCGTGTCAGGGGGATGGGCCAGCTCTTCAGCTAGCAAGATGCCAAAAGCTCTCTTATCTCTCCCCCAAAGGAAGCTGCACCAGGCAGGGGCTCCAGGACTACAGGAGGTGGGAGGCCCCGGGGTTTTCTAGTAAGATCCATCTGCAGAAAACTGTCTTGTAGATTCCAGCAGCAGCTGCTGGGGAGAAATTCCTACACAGGAGAATGGCAACTTTCACAGGGCGTTTCGGAAAGAGGCAGGCACAGCCTGGGACAGACTCTGATGGTGACTGGGCAAGGCCGCCATAAAGGAGAACAGAGGGAAGTGACCATACGCCTGTCAGCCCTGGAGGGGGAAGTCACAAAAGTGGGGATGGCCCCAGTCCACCCTGGTGACTACTTAGTGAGTTCTGGATAGGCCTACACGGACGGAGGCTTCTCTGAGGACATGAATGGACCGTTGCTCTTGCCTGAGAGTTCAGCAAGGAGCTTGGTGGCCAGGAGAGGCAAAGCCGTGAGACTACCTTCCCACCTCACCACCTGGGCACCAGCATGTTCCTGGCGTGAACTTCCTGTTTCCAGACCGAGCTGCACAAACTTCATAGCATGATCAGTGTGAGCAGCAAGAGACAGCAGGGACTCAACTCCAGCATATGCTCACAACTCATGTGGACAGCTGACCCCCAGGTCCGGAGCAGCCCCACGTGCCATACAATGGTCCTTGCACCTTCTCAGGAACGTGGATAAAGGTGAGAAAGCGAGGAGCTTGCCGCCGGTGACAAAGACAAAGGCACAGGGCTGGGTCCGTACCCACGTATCTCACAGCCTCTCCGAGATGACATCCAGTTTCCAACTCAAAACTTCGCTGCAGTCCCCCCACACCAGTAAAGCTGTACAGGGATACACCTGTCCCATGCACTGGGGGGCAGAAGCTCTATGCCAGGCTCTGCTGTCACCCTGAGCCCTCACTGGTTTCAGGAGTCTTCCTCAGAGGTCTGGGGTCCCAGCTCCCAGGGAATTTTCTCTGGAATATGAGGCCTTATTTGGTCCTCTGCCTGCCAACCCCTGGGCCTGTGGACATAGGGATGCTTACATAGGAACTTCAATGTCAAGGTACCAATAGACCCACCAAGCCCCTGCCCACCAGGGAAACCTGACCTTTGCTCCTCTCAGCAGGGTTCTGGAACATTTGGGGTAAAGAAGGAGGTATCTGTCACTTTCCAAGTTGTGTTTTACATACATATGTACATGTGCTATATATAGATACACACATGGGTAGGTGTGCACACAAGTATGTGTATGTGAATGTGTAGGCAGCTGCATTCATGTGAGCCTGGGCATGTGTGTGGGTGTGTGAATGTCCATGCACCAGGAGCTCACATAGGTGAGCATGCATGCTCACAAGGTGTGTGTACACACGTGACTATGAAGGTGAGCACACGTATGTGTGTATTCACATAGGTGCTGATGCACAAGCTCAGCTCTGAGTCCTCCCTCTCTCCCCCTCCCTCCCTCCCCCTCTCCCTTTCCTTCTCCCTCCCTCTCCCCCTCCCTCCCTCTCCCCCTCCCTCTCCCCCTCCCTCTCCCCCTCCCAGACTCTTGAGAGCTGCCTGTACCTCTGCATAATGGAGCTCAGACAGACACTGAAGCTAAGTGAGGGCTTAGGAAACGTCTCACTGAGTGTCGAGGACAATATGCTTCTCTCTCTGGTCAGGTTGGCAGGCCAGGCCGCATGGCAGACCCTGGCTCACGCACGCTCTCTCTCTCATTATGTGCTTTGTATAACTTACAATGTCTACAGTCAAACCACATAAGAACACTCCTTCCCCTCTCTTACCAAGGTCTCCACACACTGCTTGTAATAAAAGAAGCATATATATAATATATATATTATACATACATATATTTGAATATATAATTCACAGTCATGTGTGCATAAACACACACATTTCCTCATGAGCATACACACACACTCACCTACAGGAGCTGCTTGTGCATGTACATTCACATGCCCACACACACATATGCCCAGACTCATGAATGCATGTCTGCAGCCATTCCCCTTACACACACTCTCAACAACACACCCACTCACTCACATACACACTCTCACACATTCTCAGTCACACACTCACACACACATACTCTCACACTCACACACATTCTCAGTCACACACTCACACATACTCTCACACTCACACACACACACACACACACTCAGTTAAAAGGGGAATAAGAGGCAGGCATCAGTCCCTCGGCCAATCAATCACCCCTTCTTCTATCTAGACTACTTGGCGCTTCTGAAACCTTTTAACTTCCTTGGGTTCACATCCCAAATCTCCACCAACAGGAGTTGGCTGATGGCTTCTGACACGTCCGGAGTCAGTACACTAAGCAGACACAACGAAAATACGATAAACCTCTGCTCCCAGCCCTGGGGACTGTGGTCTTGAGGGACAGGAGTTGGTGGGCTGTCCTCCTCCACAGACCTGGAATAAAGCAACAAGGCTCCCAACAGACACCATGAAGCCTCCTGTAAGCTCCCAGAAGTTCTGTCTTGGCCCAGTATGACTCCAGTCAGAAGCCTGAGCTCCCCTGTGTGGAATTTTTCCTGAATAAAGCAGGAGGTGATCCTTGGCTCCTTCACAAATAAAGCTAAAAGCAGAGAAAAAAAGGAGAGGGGGAAGGGAGGGAGGGAATGAAAAGAAATTTTTACAGATAAGAGAAGGCTGAGGTACCCCACATACGGCTCAGAATGGCTAGCACTATTCTGAGCTCTGCTCATTGTCTGGCTGTGTGAAAATCTGTACCCTTTCTCTCTCCTCCCCCGAGCCCAACCGGCTCCAGGTCCATCCAAAGTAAACCTGCCCAGAAGACTTAGCAAGGTCAGAAAGTGGAGGAGTAGGGCCTGAGAACTTTCCACCAGGAACAACCTGACACAACTCACGTAGGCTGCCTTGCCACAGCCTGGTCATGCCCAACCCAGCCCTGCATAGGTCAGCTCGGGCCAGCTGATCACCCCAGACACTTGAAAGTAAAAGTGAGAGTCAAATCCATGTTCATTATAAGTTGTCGCCAGCTCATCTGGGGACTCAAGGGTCCTCACCAATCCTCTTTGCGTCCCTGGCATTGTCTCCGAGCAACTACCAAAATCTGTCACAGTGGGAGACGGAGGATGCTCCCTGACTGTGGGGAGACAGGATCCTTGATAACTTTAGAAGATGCTCACTAGGTTAGTCCAGTTGTGGGCTCAGGGTGCTGACACACCACAGTTCACCTAGGTAGCAGAGAACATGTCCACACGTTAGCAAAAGAGACTCTGTATGTCCAGCAGTAAGGCCCGACTAACATGCTCACATCAGCCCCATGCTACTTCAGACCCGGTCCTGAGCTGACCTGGGTGTATCCTAGGCTGGAAAGGCCCCCGAATGTGCAAATCAATCAGCATGCTGTGCCTCACCTAAATTCTGGCCAATCCTGCTCTGAGAGTTCGGTGGCTGCCACAGGCCTCAGAGTCTCAGTCACGGGCCGGCCATGTTTCCCAGTGTACTGCATGACGTAGTTCACTCAGAGCTGTGGGCAGCCAAGAAGATTCTGAGTACACGGCAACCAAGAGCAGCTCCATCTCCCACCGGCCTCTCCTGTCTTGGCTCCCAAGCTCTGAGACTGTCCAGAAGGTATAGTATGGAAGACACTTCTTCACCGAGTGGGGCACCTGCTGGAAAACGAGTTTTAAATGTTTTAAATGACAGTGTGCACTGCTTCCTTCCATGGGTACCCGGGCAGGATAGACTCTCAGGAAGCATCGGCCCCTTTCTAGGTCACCCGGATGCTGACCAGGAGATTCGGCCGTGAGGATCCTTAGCTTCCCCTGTGGACCTCAGCGAGGCTCTACAGACAAGATAGCAGAGCTGTCCCTTCACTCAGGGTGCTTCTGAGGGTCGAGGCGGGCCAGCCAGATTCCCGAGCACCAGAATCTCTCAGTCGCATCAAACCCTGTTTCCAGCCTAACCCACCAAAAGGTTCACTCACTGACATCACACCTAGTACTCGGAGGTGGACTCTGTTGTCCCCTCCCCTACACTGACACTCAGCCTCAGGGTGTCCTTCCTATACACACAGAGCACTTGTCTGTTGGGGGGTGTCACTGAGTGCCTGCTTGTACTCACATGGGATGGGGTCTGGCTAATTATTGGTAATTCCCGGTCGCTGTTTGGTTTTTGAGACAGTCTTGAGTGGTTTCAGGATGGTTCTCAGCTCCTGATCTTCCCGCTTCTACTTCCAAAGTGCTGGGATTGAAGGAGTCTGGTGTTTCAGAGTGGGTCCCACCGTCCCTCAGCCTCTGTAACACAGCCCAGCTGGAACTACCACACAAATATCAAACCCCCTCCCACTTCGTCTGTCTGTCTATCTATCTATTTGTGGTTTTCAAGCAAGTAGTCCTAGTTTTCCTGGACTGGCCTCAAAGTCAAAGATTTGCCTGCCTCTCCCTCCTGAGTGCAAGGATTAAAGGTGTGTGCCACCATCACCACCACCATTACCACCACCATCACCACCATCATCACCATCACCACCATCATCATCACCACCATCACCACCATCATCACCACCATCACCACCACCACCACCACCATCACCACCACCACTATCACCATCACTACCACCATCACCACCATCACCACTACCATCACCATTACCACCACCACCATCACTACCACCATCACCACCATCACCACTACCATCACCATTACCACCACCATCATCACCATCACCACCACCACCATCACCACCACCATGATCACAACCATCACCATCACCACCACCACTACCACATCACCACCATCACCATCACCATCACCACCACCACCACCATCACCACTGCCACCATCATCACCACCACTACCACCATCACCACCACCATTACCACTATCCTGCTTCCCTCCTACTTTTTAACCCAAGGACAAGCCAAGATTTAACTGGCAAGGCAGCATCGGTGTCAGGCTGGTTGATAACTCATTTCTTTCCAGCCTGGTCAGCAGGTGTCCTGGGTGAGGTCACTCTCCATGAGCTAATTCTCAACTGAGAGCCATGTGTTCAGCGGCCTTGTCCATCCTCGCTCCAGCTCTTGGCTTAGGGGAACCAGAGACCCCTGCCCTGATTCGTCCTCTCCAGTGATGTGACGGGTCTACCCAGCCCCTTGTTCCCTCCATCCCTGAACGGCATGTCTCAAAGCCATCCTGTCCTGCAACAGGACATTTGCTACTTGTTCAATCAGATGGACATTCATCCAAACACAAACTTGCCTTGAGGTCGTCTGGTGGTCTGGCGCAGGAGCCTGCCACAGGGAAGGCTGAGCAATGTCAGGAAGGGCTTTGAAAGCAGATCCAGTTACACATGGGATCCAGGACCCCTGAACTCTGCCTTCACTCCTGTACCCTTCTTTTTCCCAGCTGGTTCACGCCTCACCAGGTCATCCACAGTGCAAGCTGCTTTCTGTTTGCAGAAGTTGATGGGCCCCGCTGCTGGCAATGGGACCCTCCCTCCCACACAGCCCGAGGATGCTGAGCGCCAGCCGCAAGCTCCTTAGACAGATGGGAGCCTACTCAGCCCAGTGGATTTAGAACCTTGGAACGGCAGTACTGATCCGTGTCTGTGGAGCAGAGAAGAGAGCAACCTCTGCCTGGTTATATTTCTGAGACTAGTCACTTCTGGCCTCAGTTTTCTTATCTGGGAAGGGAGCAAGAAAACCTCCCATCTCACTAGTGAAGGGAAGACAGTGAAGACAGGCACGTGAGATCACCAAGGGAATGTCCTGATGGTCATAGTGACAAACGCAGCTGTGTGCATAGAGAGACCCAGACAGAGGGACACCGCAGGTGGCACCTTGCTCTGAAGATTCCATTACAGCTCTGGGCATAGACAGATGGCACTTGGCCTGAGGGATCCAACACTGTTTCCAGTGGCTGAGCTTACATACCTGCAAGCGGAACACATGCAGCGTGCCCAGACACAGCAAACCCGGTACCTCCAGATCCTGCACTCCAGGCTACCCCGCCCCTCCTAGTTAGAAGCACACACCTTTCAGCCCTCCCTCGCCTCAACCAGTTTTCGGGCCTTGAAGGAGCCCTAGAATCCTGCTCTGTGAACCCAGAGGGATGCTAAGTTCCTGAGACAATCTGAGGCCTAGCCGGGGCGGGGGTGGTCAACAGAGAGCCACACTGCCCCACCAAGGACACAGAGAACGCAGGATAAGGACCTGAAAAAGGTAGTGGGGGTCGGAAGCTAGCTTTACCCAGAAAGTGGGTAGTAGTGCTTACTGAAGGTATAGCCCTGTGTGCTGGAGACCCCCTGACCCCCCCCCGCTACCATAGGCGGCAAAGGAAGCCCCCCAGCTTTTTCACGGCAAGGGTGACCAGCCCTGCTCTCAGGGGTTGGACTAAGGACACCCCTGTCTGCACGTGATCAAAGCCCAGTGGCCACAAGTAGCGTGCCAGTGAGCACGGGCAAGGTGTGTGCACTCGGGGCTCCACCTGGAGGCAATCACTTAAAGGTCGCCCCCCCACCCCCCATCCTAGGTTATTCTCACCACAGAGGGCGAATGTAAGAGCAAACACAGCCAAAGTGTGATGCATACCCCAGACATCTAAGGACAGGCCAGGGTCCCTCTAGGGAGTCGGTCTAGAGGTCCTGACGCCCCCTTATCCCTCTGAACAATAGAATTGTTTTCTTTTCCTCCGATAAATGTGTCTGCGTTAACAGTTCCCAAGCTCTGCAGTGGGGAGGGGTTGGCTGTTGGGCAAGTGACATCTGGAAATGAAACCCAGATCCTGTCAGGCTGGCAGGAGGTCCCTCTCCCCATCCTCCACCTCGGCCACTCAGCTCTCATGGTCACAGTGCCGCAGCCCTCTTAATCCAGACATCATGGGTTGAACTCAGTTCCGTTTGGTCACAGGGTAACGGTCATGCCAACCCCTCATCTCTCTAATATGGGATCCTTATCTCAAAAGAACTGTCCTTTTCCTGGTTCAGCCAGGGAAGTCTGAAAGGCTACCCGAGGGTCACCGCAGCTAGCCAAGGCAGAAGTTCCCACCTGCCTACCTGCCCTATTGTTTGGCCCTTGGCACTCTGGGGCCAGGGCCTGCTCACCCACCCACCTGACCAGTATTCATGAGTCTCTACCCAGAGCCTGTTGAGAGCCTGCCACGTGCACACCCCAAGACAAGCTGCTCTGATGCCTGTTCCCACCAACCCCTCCCTGAAGCCACTGTGAGAGGTAAATGCTGTTACCACGCCAAGAAAAAATGGCTAGCCAATGCTGCAGTCTTGCTACAGCAAAGCAGCGTCCCCTGAAGAGCCCGGCTGCTTCCTGTCCATGCTCCATCCTGCTTTCCTCAAAGCTGACTTTGGGACTCGGAGCCTGCTGAGGGGGGTCTGACAGGAACACATAACGATCTGCCCTAGAACGCTCAAAGTGAGGCACAGGGAGTAACGTGGGCCCTGAGGGGTGTGTGGGAGTGGGATGGAGGGTGAAGAGAGGAGACGCTCTCCTCGTCTGGGAATAGCAACGAGAAAGTCCTGTGGACAGAGAAACAACTTCCGACCTGGTTCAGGCGTTGGTTCCCTCCTGGAACTCATAGGCAGGATCATGGGCGTCAGGGGAGGGATAAGGTACAGATAGAAAGACATAGGCTTTGTGGTTTGTTCTGAAACTCCTCCTTCTTTGCCTCAAGCAGAAGGGTCCTGTTAAAGGGTCAGATATTGTCACTGCCAGTGTCCGGTCACTATGGGGAAACCTGATCTGGGCAAAAGACACCCTGCAGCCATTTCTGTCCCTGCTCTCTGAACAGATGAACCTACTTCCTTGTCTAGACAGTAGCAGGAGGCCAAAGACCTTGGCACCCACAGGACTGCCCTCTGTGGGACCAAGCCTCCAAGGAGCCTGAGAAGGATGGATCTCCTCCCCCTTCCCCATATCTATAGAGGCCAGGAGTCCCCCTAAATTCTTCATCTGTCTGAATCAGCATGATGGGTTACTAGCTGAGTGGCTTTGGGGTAAGTTAGCTTTGTTCCCCTGGGTGTAAACGGGAATAGCATCATCTGCCTCATTAAGACTGAGGGCAACAATAAAATAAGTCACGGAACAAAACCCAGCACCTGTGTCATGAGGCTCTTTCCACCTCATAGACTGTACTGAGTTTATCCCACCCCAAAAGCCCAAGTCCTTCTAGGTCCATCCCGGCAGGACCCTAGATCTACAACTAGGTACTATTTTATCTGGGGGAAGAGGATTCAGTTCCCAGAAAGTGAGTCCCCCTCACTTTTCATCCTGGACTTGGTGGAGTGCAGGGGGGACATCTTCCTATTTCATTGAAACATAGTCAGGAGGAGGCTAAGGTGCTGTGCCGCTCACTGGTCAGTGCCAACAGCACCCAGCAGTCCCCCAAGATGGGCACCTGGATGTCCTTCCTGCTCCGGGGCACTTGGGGAAGAGGAAGACCTGCACACTGGAAGCCAGAAGCGTTCTGATGAGAAGGGATATCAAGGCTGGCGACCCAAGTACTGTGCATCCACAGAAAGAACCATGAAGTCGGTGCTGGAAGCATCAACCAAGAGCCCTGGCCTGTCCAGTCCCCACCTCAAGGAGGGAGGGAAAGGAGAGGCCAGGAGAATGCAGTGGGAGGTACTTTGAAGCAGGAAGCACTGGCTAGCTCTCCTTCCCAGGACTACCCCAAGCCAGCTTCTGTTCTGTGCCTCTATGGGTCCCATTGAGGAGGCTGTGTCAGGACGGTCTGTATCATCCTCAGGCCCAGGATACCCCATCACTTCCACTCATGGCTCACAACTAGATCTCCTCACACTGAAGAGAGCAAGTTGGGTGGACATCAGTGTGCGGCAACGCTCGGCTCCTTTCTGACTAATTCATTCCCGCATTGAGCAGCAGAAACACTGAACACTGACTCCAAGGTTAGTCCATGTGTTTCCCTTATCAGGAGCTCCTGCCTCGCCACCTATCTGTTTGCAGCCCCCGTGGGCCAGCGTGAACAAGTGAGAAACATTCACTTCCATCTTGGAGCCCCCCCCCCCGGCACCCCCCTCCCGGGCTTGCTGCACCTTCTGCTCTCCTTCTGGAACTCCCAGTAAACCAGAGGACAGAAGTCACAACAAAACTGAGCGAGCTGTTCTAGCACCAGCCTCCTGGGAGTTTCCAGTACCCGAAAGAGACTCTTGCCGATGTGAAAACCGTGGGACTTGGAGTCTGCCGGTCTTCTGTGATGGCCTTAGGAACTATATCACTCCACTCAGATTTCGCTGGCGCTGGAGTCCCTCCTGAGTGGACTAGATCCCCACGTAGGGAGTATAGGGGCATCAAGCGCCGGCCAACACGGTTCCAGCACCTTGTGTCCCTAAATTCAGTGGGGCCTCAGCCACAGGACACTCACTAAACCAACTTTGGCCAGGAGTTCGGAATAGAAGTGGGGCAAGGGCTGGCACTCGTGACTGTAGCGACAAAGTTCGAGACGGTTCCGAACTGCTGCTGCCCCAGGACTGTGCGCGCACCCAGCCTCCTCCCACCCCCTGCAGACGGGCTGCGAGGGTACGGCCGTGCGCCCAACTGCGGAACCTATTCGGGTCACGTGGCACCGCGGCCAGAGCCCCGGCGCTGACCCTGAGAGGAGGGAGGGACCGACTGGAAGAGGGAAGGGGCCGCTCAGCGGGGGCGGGGCAGCCCAAGTTCCCGGGATTCCCTGCAGAGCAGCTCTGGGGAGACCCAGTCTACAACCCACTGGCCACCCGCCCTGGGCCAGCGCCGCACCTTTCTGTGAGGGGTTTGGCCGGCGATCTCTTCACGAGGCAAGGACCTTGTTCCTGGGGTCCCGCGCCTACTCTAACCTCTCATTCCACCCGGAGGAGCCTGGGACCTGCCCCGGTGACCGACTCAGAAAAGCAGAGTGTGCAAACCGAGCTGCAGCACCTGCCCCGGGCGAGCGCAAGAGCTGATGGAGGGGGCCCACTGAGCCTGCCCTAGACGCCTGTCTTTCTTCTCTGCAGGTCAAGCTCGCGTAGGGGAAAATGTACCAGAGCTTGGCGCTGGCCCAGAGCCCCGGCCAGGGCACCTATGCCGACTCCGGAGCCTTTCTGCACTCTTCGGGAGCCGGCTCCCCGGTGTTCGTGGCACCCACTCGCGTGCCCTCCATGCTGCCGTACCTGCCTTCGTGTGAGCCGGGCTCGCAGCCTCCCGCGCTCGCCGCGCACTCTAGCTGGACGCCAGCAGTTGCTGCTGATTCCTCAGCCTTCGGCTCCGGAAGCCCGCACCCGCCAGCTGCACACCCACCGGGAGCCACCGCCTTCCCGTTCGCTCACAGCCCCCCGGGGTCGGGCAGTGGCGGCAGCACTGGGGTCCGGGACGGTGGCGCTTTCCAGGGCGCGCTGCTGGCTCGCGAACAGTACCCGACCACGCTCGGGAGGCCCATGGGCGCCTCGTACCCCACAACCTATCCAGCATACGTGAGTCCCGACGTAGCTCCTTCGTGGACCTCCGGACCCTTCGACAGCAGCATCCTGCACGGTCTGCAAGGTCGCCCTGGTGGTCTCCCTGGCCGCAGGACCACCTTCGGTGAGTACCGGGCTGGGGCTGCCCGGTGGACCTGGCTCTAAAACTGAGGCGCGCAGCAATAAACCCGCGCGCTACGAAATGCGAAAACCCGAAATGCGCTCTTCTGCAGTCAGGGCTCTTCCGCCTAGTCCGACCACGCAGATTCCCGCCTAGAATTGTTAGGACTCAGAAACCTTCATAAAACACACAACGATGAAAAACGCTCGATACAGAATTCTTTTTTCAGCACAATAGCAAGAAAATAATAGATTTCTGCTTTTCACCCAATCAAACCCAAAAAAGCATTTCTAGATTATGTCGATTTGGGACGTACATTTTAAAGTTTTCACAGGAAGTTTTGGAAATTGTTTTTGGTTTTAAGACAGGGTGTCATTATGTAGACCAACCTAGTTCCAAACTTAACAGCAATCCTCCTGCTTCAGTCTTCCAAAATGCTGAGCTTCCCGGCCTGTGCTGGGGCTGAAAATGAATTTTATGAAGCTCAAAAAAAAAAAAAAAAAAGCGATTATTTGATCAAGTCACCACAGCCATCTCGTCCCGCAACGCTGGCATTCCATCTTGAAAGTTCCATACCTCCCAGGAACATAAATTAGGTTAGATTCCAGGGTTGTTGAGCAGAGAATCGTTCGTCTGGGTTTCTGAGTATTTTTGAGGAACAGACACAGTAAAGAGGGCTAACCTCGGGGCCTTGTCTAGGCCATCCCTCCAAAAACCTGGAAGGTTGACCCCTGATTCATAGCTCCAGTCTAGTCTCAAACCGACCTAGTAGACTTAGATAAGCAAGGGCAGCCCCTGTGCCTGGCACCCCCCCCCCCGCCCTGAGCCAATCAATGCCCCACTGCCTTCGCATGTGTGGTTCCCTGATACCCCTGTGTCTTGTCTTCTGAGGGCAGACAGTAGTTGATCCCACAACAAAGCGGACAGGAGGCCCTTGTAGACCTCAAATCTCCATTTCCCAATCCTCAGACCACTCACTTGTACACTGGAGACCCCGTGGGATGGGGAAGGGAGGGAAATAAGGCTCTGCCATTTGTTTCCCGCTGCCTGCTTCCAAAGTGTAGTAAAAATGCAAGTGGACTAGGCCCTGGTTAAGAAAGACATGTCAGGTATCATCTACCTTAGACTTCGGCTTATTTACCCTCCTACCTTATAAAAGCAGCCCCAGCTAACAGATTTCACTGAAAATGAAATATGACTAAGTATATACATAAATAAGTTGCTCTTTAAACGAGTAAGTTTAAGACACTATAAAAGGAAGCGGAGTCCAGCAGAAGCCCTCAGGCATCCTGGTGGAGCAGAGGCCCCAGTCCACAAGCTTCTTGTCCCCACAGTACCTGACTTCTTGGAGGAGTTCCCTGGTGAGGGTCGGGAGTGTGTCAACTGTGGAGCCCTGTCTACACCGCTGTGGCGCAGGGACGGCACCGGACATTATCTATGCAACGCTTGCGGCCTCTATCACAAGATGAACGGGGTCAACCGACCACTAGTGAGGCCCCAGAAGCGTCTGGTGAGTGTGGCAGGGAGAGGGCCAGGGCCACGAAGGGGGTAAAAGGACTAGCTGGCTCCTACAAACTCAGCGGTGTCTAGTTCTTGAGGGATGGGGTAAAGACTGAAGCATAGGCACTGTAAGCTTCCCAGGGCTCCTGGTTGGGCCAAACTCATCTCCTCCTGGAGTTAGAAAATATCCAGGGACCCATCAGTATCCAGGCAAGGAGTCCTGATAGGCACCTGGCTCAGGGTCTCACAACCCACTGCAACATTGTAACCTTACAGCCCATTGGAAGTTACCTGGGACTTAACAGACACGGTACCTTTCAAAGCCACTAGCTACACAGTCACAGGATGTTTCAGAGTCAGTTTTGAGAGTGAGTCTGACCTGGATACATATAATACACAAATACAACCCCTGGATACAGATTCTGTGCGACTCTGAGGGCTCAGTCTTGCAGTAAGACTATGTGGATGGCAAACCTAGTCCTGAGTATTAGAGGCCTCAAGGTGACCCAGCACAGATAAGGCTGAGGTGCACTGATGGTGGTCTAAATGAGAGGATCTGTGGATGTGTGTCCTTGGAAAACACTTTCTGCCTCTGTTTTGAGGGTCTCTAGGAAACTAGGCTTCTGCCCTTTGCCTAGATCGCTGGCTAAATCTTGTTTTCACTTTTGGTTCTTTATGGTGCATGGCACTGGTGTTAGGGATGTCAGGGCTCAGGCGTGGGTCACCGAAGTCACAGAGGCAGGAAGTAGCTTTGCTCTCTCATCTCACAGGCCAATCTTCAAATTCAAGTTTAAATATGGGTTTGGGTTGGAGTTGGCAGCTTCCGTTCTTCCTATGGAGGCTGTAATGTGTTCCTGGGTCTCAGACCTGGACAAGTCCTGAGTACCAGGCCCTTCTGTGTAAAGGTGTGAACCCCTCATGTCAACATCTCTGCCTCCAAGTTTCAGGAGCCCCTGTGCCCATAGCAGGCAGCACTGAAGGACTGGGTTCAGCCTGACGGTGTGTTGAAGGTGGTTCTGAGCGCACGAACTTGGGGTTATAGATACTCAGTGTTGTGGGCATAAGAGGTCCCGAGATGGGAACAACCTTGCAAGTTCCGGGAGGCAGGTAGGATACAAGAAGGGGCCTTGGGGAAGCTATGCTTCCTTCCTCTGAGCTGGGGTTTAGGATCTGCAGGCCCGGTCTGCCCAATACCTTGCTTCTTACCATCTGAGCGGCCACCTCAGAGGCTACTGTGCCCTCCGTGAGCTGCTCAGATGGGTCTCTGTAACATTCACTAATGAGGAAACCATGGAAACATAGCCCAGTCATGGAGGACCAAATCCCAAGCCTGAGGATGCAGTCTCCTCAGGCAGCAGACCTACTCTGTGCACTCTCTCCTGTGCCTCCTCAGGCAGCAGACCTACTCTGTGCACTCTCTCCTGTGCCTCCTCAGGCAGCAGACCTACTCTGTGCACTCTCTTCTGCCAGGCTCTGCACTGGACGCCCAGACACAGTGATAAACAAGAATCAGGCAAGAGCCGCTGTCTGCTCTGGGGTAGAGGGATTCGGGTCCCTGGCCCCAAATCTACTCTTGTCACCACTCATGCCCCCATCTCAGTTTTCTGTCAGCAGACAAGGGACAAGCTTCGACCTAATCTGCTGTGTCTCCTATAGGAGAGGGTCCACTTGGAGCCGTTCGAGCCTTGGCTGATCCCCAAGGCTCCAGTTGGCTGCCTCAGTCAATCTTAGGTAAGCTGAGCCCTGGACAATGAGGCAGCCGCTCTTCAACCCTTTTTATTGCAGCTTACACTCCCCAGACGGCTTCCCTGCCTACGTAACTTGCCCTCCAAGCAGGGCTCCAGCCCCCTTCCCTGTGTGTCCACCTTGGCAGGGCTGCCTTTGAGCTCCAAGGCTGAAGTATTTGCAGGTCCCCAGTGCATGAGGCCTGGCACTTAGTGTCGCCCTCCTTCAGGTGAGCAGCCATTGAAGATTAACGTCTCTTGAAAAGAGGGGACCAAAAATAAATAAATAAAATAGAATAAAAATGAAGTGTATCCAGGGGAGGTTGCCTGGTCTGGCACAAACGGGGAGAGAGGACAGATGGATGCTGGCATGTGAGGTGGCATTGGGGTGTGGCAAATGGGCATGTGCCAAAGTGCTCAACAGAGAGAGAAGATTCTGTCCACCTGGCTCCTCAGTTTCCTGACTGATCCCTTGTCACCTGGTCCCTTGACATGTCTGAACCTGTTTCCCTATTGTCTAGTGGCTGATGGCTGTGACGTTTGAGGGAAAAGCAAGCGCTTCTCGGGTGGTTGTTTTCCTGTGTTTTTAAGTTCATAAAAGTAAAAGATAATCACCACGGAAGATTCCAACCTGGTTTCTGGACTTTTCTCTTGCACTTCTGGACATGGGTTACCTTTCATCCTGTGTATGGGCTGCATGTGGGACACATACTTCGATTTCTTACCCACCGTGTCTCAGAAGGGTCCATAGTTCCTGGAAGAAGAGAGGCAGGACGCCAGGGCCCCCCTGAGTCTAAAGGTCTGTCGGGAGCTGTCACCTACAAAGTGCCAGGCACCTAGTTAAGTGTGGCTTCCAGATGAGCACGGGTATCTTCCTAGTCATATTCCGAGTATGGCCAAGGACACTTTTTAGCCTGATGTTCTGGAATTGTAGTTGAATTTTTATCCCTGAACCATAACGGGGATAGATGGGGGTGGCGTTCACATGTCCTATCTGAGAGGTACTGTCCGAAGTGGGGACAGAACAATACCGTCTGGCGACAAGATCCCATCACACACTGAACCGTGAGCATCACAGAAAGGTTCAGCTCTCGGGCAGCTCAGGAGACATTGCGCTTGGTGAAGAGAGTTGGGCCCTCCAGGATGGTCCCCCAAATGCAGCACAGGAAGCCCATTCCTTGCTCCCTACCAACTTCATTGGTTAGACCCAGATTTCTGGGTCTCAGAGCCCAAGTTCCCCAAACACAGGGAAGTCTCTGGTGGGATTCAAATGTGTGAGATCAGGGGACTCGAGGCGCTGAACACAGCAAGGGTGGCACATGACAGATAGGACCCCGAACCCTCTACTCAATACTCTGTGGGTACTGGGGTGCTGCGGGATGTGGGGGGTGTTGTCCGTGTGTGCTCTGAGCCTCTTGGGAGACAGGTATGCAAGGGGACCAGCAGGATCTTGAGAGTTATCCTTAGGGCCTGACCTCCTAAGTCTGTGGCCTTCCAGGCACTGATCCCCCACAGAGGTGCTGGATTAGATCAATCTGGCTGGTGATCAACAATCAATAGTTGTATTTCTACACTAGGCCTTTACTGGGCCCAGAACCCCACAACTAGCCCCTGAAAGGTCTGTTACATCTCAGGGATGGGAAATGCCCAGAGGTGAAGGATTGGTCCTGGAACCAGAAGGTCAAAGAGTCAAAGCTTTGTGGAGCAAAAGATACCACGTCCTGCCAGACAGGTCCATGGCAGGCTTCAAACCGTCACCACCCGAGCATCTCAGTCAACCAGAACGGTCCACGGCCCGGCCGCCGGTAACTGCTGAGTCTGGCTTCCATCCTTCTGCTGGTTGTCATTCTCTGCACCCAAGGACCCCAAGTCTGGGTTCCCTAATTTCCGGGCTCACCCCAGCTTGCTTGCCCCACAGTCCTCATCCCGCCGATCCGGCCTCTGCTGCTCCAACTGCCACACTGCCACCACCACCCTCTGGAGGCGCAACGCGGAGGGCGAACCAGTGTGCAACGCCTGTGGCCTCTACATGAAGCTCCACGGGGTGAGTGGCAGGGAGTAGCTGCCTTTATCTGGGGTCACATGGTTGCCCCTCCTCCCCAGCAAGACAGGCTTGAACATGTTCTGGAAGTGTCACACACGTGTTGACTGCCTGCACACCAGCTCCTCTGGGAGACCAAGCTGTTGCCTCCACGTCTACTGCACAGACCTGCCCACTGAGGCTCAGGGAGCTCCCCAGGGTTTTCCAGGATAGATACTGGACACCCAAGTCTTGGCCTCTCGGCTCTCGGGCAGATGGGATGGCACCCAAGGGTGGTGCCTACAGTTCAACCCAGCGTCTAAGAGGGGACTGGCCCTCCAGGGTAGTTCAGGAAGGTACAGGGAAGGGCCTAGGGGTGAGCAGGGACAGGGAGCAGCCACCTACCCTTGCTGTTCCTGCCAGGTGCCAAGGCCACTGGCAATGAAAAAGGAGAGTATCCAGACAAGAAAACGGAAGCCAAAGAACCCTGCCAAAATCAAGGGTTCCTCAGGTAAGCAGGAAGCCAAGAGGAGCCTTCAGGCCTCCAAGTCTCATTCTGATGAGTGACCTTAGCCTTGCCGTGGGAGGGGCACGTGGACAGATGTGGGGCGGCTGACCCTCTAGCATTTGGTGATGTGTGACTTTGAGAAGTCTCTGAATCCTTCTAGACGAGGACAGGAAAACTGGCCACATGGCGGCAGGGGGCGGGAGGGGGGAATATGGTCAGATATATTCTGTCACATGGTGGCAGGGGGGGGAGATATGGTCAGATATATTCTGTCACATGGCGGCAGGGGGCGGGGGAGGAATATGGTCAGATATATTCTGTCACATGGCGGCAGGGGGGGGGGAATATGGTCAGATATATTCTGTAAATGTCCTCCCCTTCCCTCGCAGGATCCGCAGCAAACACCACAGCCTCCTCCCCCACTCTTCTCGACACCGACAGCTCAGCCACCACTCTGAAGGCAGAGTCCAGTCTGGCATCTCCAGTGTGTGCTGGGCCCACTATCATCTCCCAGGTAAGGAGGATGAGGCAGGGGAGGGCTAAATCCTCACACTTCTCTGGAGAACCTTGACTCTTCACCAGCTCCAATCCCATCAGAGTCCCCCAAGACCTCTCCCAGAGTTTCACTAAACACATAGCCCTCAGCCACCAATATGATGGCCTCTTCCCCAGAACTGTGCGTGACATTGCCCAGGACCTGTCAGGTCTTACCAGTCCTGCTCCTCAGTGAACTTTGTGCTCATTCTAGGCTGAGGGGCCCTTGGGGCAAGTCCCCCTATCCCATGAGAGGAGGTAGACTCCACACTCCATCCCATCCCCCCTGCAGGCCTCCAGCCCAGCGGACGAATCCCTGGCCTCCAGTCATTTGGAGTTCAAGTTCGAATCTGAAGATTTTGCCTTCACCTCCTCATCCCTGAGCCCCCAGGCTGGTCTCAGTGGGGTCCTACGTCAGGAGGCCTGGTGTGCCCTGGCCTTGGCCTAAGTGCTCAGGAAACTGTTCCCACGGTGCATCTCAGGAACAGAAGTTAGTTCCTGACCCAGCAGCCCCAGAGGTTCCTCACCACTGTGTGGGGAAAACTTTGTGTTGATCGCCTGGAGAAAGAAGCAGGCTGGTGGATGAAGGGTGGAGCCTCAGCTAGGGTAGTAATGGACTCCCCAGACCCGTCATGGACCTCTCTGCAGCCAAGATGACTGGAGATACCCACCAATTACTTGAATTCAGCTCTTGACATCGATGGTCAAAATTTACAGTTTGTAGCAGCTGGCAAAGGTTCACAGCATCCCACAGTAAAATCTGATCCAAGTGAAACAAACATAGTCCAGGCAGGCAATGAGAAACGGCCTCTCGGCCCTCGAGGTCTTTATTTCTCATGTTTGACTCTGCACGGCGGACGGAGCGCTCACTCCCTTACGGATGCGGGACAGCCAGAGACCAGGGTACAGGTTGAGCACTGAACTAGGACACCGTCCCAGGGCAAACGCATCCCTCCAGCCGTCTTCACAGACTTCTGTATTTATTTGTATGTTGGTCTCCAGACCTGGAAGTAAAGGGCCTTGTCCTGGCAATCCGTGTACTAAGGCATTTGCTGGTGGGAAGACCCACACAGCGACACCGTTGGAACTGGGTGACCTGTGGCCTTGTGGCTTGGAGTTGGTGACACAGCCCCACCTACAGTATCCTTTTCACTCCAGGTCACATCAGCTGGTGGTGACTCTGCCCAGGGCCTGCAGGTCACTTATACAGCCCTGTGCAGGAAGGTGACAGGCAGCAGAAGGCAGAGGTGCTCTCTAGGCCACATTCCCACAGGTCCTATGTCCTTTGACTGCTTCCTGGTCTTTCCAGGCCTCTACTCCCCGGTAAGGAAACCAAGGGAGTCAAGGGGTCATCCAACCATGAAGGCCACCCCTAACCTGTCTTTTATGTGGACCCTCAGTTCTTCCATCCAGTTCAGCTTGAGAGAGAGGCAGTGAGCGCTGGTTAGAAGGAAATCAAGGGGCAGTAGCCTGCAGCATTTGCCCTGTCACTAGCTCCGAGCAGGCATGCCTCACCACCCATGTGTCTGTGGAAGGCAAAGCCAGCCGAGCTGCCTAGGTGTCAGTGGTCACATCCCAGATATTGGAGTAAGGAGAGGGAGGGGACTAGAGACCTGGACACAGGCAGCACAGTGTATCTCTAAGCACCCACACCCCAAGTGCGCAGATGCGGACCAGACCATAGCATCAGCATGAGGCTGCGCACAAGGTCTCAGCAACGTGTTCTCACCGCAGTGTTCCTAGGAGCTCCTTTTGCCCTGGCTTCAGTTTCCCCTTCTGTGATGAAAGAGGTGTGACCACATCTATAACTCATGCACCTTTGAGGTGGTACAGGACTCACCAACCTAGGGAGGCTTCCTGGAGACAGCCACAGCGCAAGACACAAGGCAGGTGGCATCCCTTGGATGGAGAGGAAGGGAGTTCAGGTGAGAGGGATGTACACACGAGACCCCTTCCATGTTGTAGTTTTTTTCTTAGACAGGGTCTTACTATGTAGCTCTGGTTGTCCTGAAACCTATTACATAGACCAGGCTGGCCTTGAGCTCACAGAGACCTGCCTGCCTCTGCCTCCTGAGTGCTGGGATTAAAAGCATGAGCCACCACACCTGGCTTCCTTTGCTTTTTTATTTTTTAATTTATTTTATCTGTATGAGTGCTTTGCCTTCATGTACGTGTGTGTGTGTGTGTGTGTGTGTGTGTGTGTGTGTATCCCATGCATGTATGTGTGTGTATCATATGTATGTATGTGTGTATATCCCATGCATGCCTAATGCCTCAGGATCCCCTGCTACTGAGTTGCAGGTAGTTGGGAACCATCTTGTGAGTGCTGAGAACTGAATGGATCATCTGAAGAAGCAAGGAGTACTCCTAACCACTGAGCCATTTCTTCAGCTTCCTAATTCTGTTTCTTAGCTAAGGAGCCAGCTGAGGTGAAGAATGCCGTCAGTCAGTCACTGGGCATGATTACTGCTGCTAAATGTGAGCGTTCTCCTCCCCAGGAGGTAGCCAGTGAACCAGGTCCTTTATACAGCTACCAAGAACCCTGCCGCTGCCCTTCCTCCCCCTCCCATCCCTGTCCTGCCCGCTGGTCATAAACCACCAGATGAGTTGTACTCACTGGGGCCAGAGCAACTGGGGGACTTATCCGAACAGCAGGAGGGGAAGGAAGACCCTGTAGTTTGCTCTGCTCCGCTCCGTCTCCATCACCCCAGACCATGAAGCAGAAGGGGCCGGCCATAACATCCCTTCTGCTTCATGAGTCTGTCCCTTCCTGTCCAAAAGTATTTTCTGGTCCTCCATGATTTGTCCTGGAAGGAAGGAAGAAGGAGAACCATGATAAGTAGAGCACATGGGGCAGAGATAGGGAGACCAGGGTCCTGTCCATTGGAGTTTCTTGCCAGAGCTTATGGGCAGAGCCCTCCAGCCACGGCCCTGCCCCATGGCTGGAGCACAGCAGACAGGCTGGTACCATACACTTCTACTCTATTCTGGGGTCTTGCTGCAGTGTGTGTTGGCGTGTTCTCTGTAGATACAGGGTGAAACTGACCCCTAGATGCTTCGTGGCGGAGCTGTGCAACGTCAGGAAGCCAAATGCTGTTTGCACTGCCTCAGACGGAAGCTTACGGGGGACAGCCCAAAGGCTGAGAGTTTCTTAGACTAGAAAGGGCAAGCCTGTCAGAAAGTTGAGCCAATTCTCCCAGGTATTCATCTGAAAGCCTGGGGTCTCAGAAAGGAAAGCTTAGGGGAGGAGGCACGTGGAGGGCAGTAGCTTCCTGTTTGACCAAGTAAGGGCATTTCTTAGAGCAGGCCACTTGCTACTGTCAGCAGCTTGGTGTGGGTCTCATCAAAAGACTGAAGGCACCATGTTGGAGAAGGGGCACTGACCCATCCACAAGGCCCTCTCCGCCGTCCTTTGTCACAGCCCTGTGGACAGTTCTGGGGCCCAGGCAGCATTTCCGAAGGTAAAGTAAGCAGCCTGGGTGGACATGTGAGAGGTGATGTTCCGTGGTCCCAGTTCCCCATGTTTTCTCAGAGACGGGCCTGCAGCTGGGAAGCCCTCAGAGTCCCTCCAGTCTCTCTAAAAATAGGCCCAAGACAGCAATAGGGGAAAAGCTCCAGCCCTCTGTGGGACCCAGCTAGGGTAGGGACACCAGCTAGCAATGAAACTCAAAAGTGTCCTCCAGTCCCACTCTCATGTAGCTTAGAGTGTGTCACACCTCATATTGCCCTAGATTAGTGCCAAACAGCCACCCAGACAGGCCTACCCCATGCATTGACCCTGTGACCCAAGGAACTAAGTTCCTACTGTGTCCCTGTCTACAGGATGAAGAGAGGCCAGAGAGACATAGTTTCCTGTAGCTGCCAGGCTCTGGGCAGGGCGGCTGTGATGCCTGAATTTCCTACACAAACACTTGGGTTGGGGCTGACCCTGGCCTCAAAGGGGAGGGGGCTGACTAAGCTCTTCACCAGTAGCCCCCTCCCCTCTGGGCCCCGCACGCCGCCAAGATGTTGACACGGACGGCTCCAGCCGTCTTATTTATTATCTGATAAAGCAAGCTCGGCACCACTGGTGGACAGCGTCTGGCCGCTCTGAGCTGACCAGCATGGGGGAGGAGGGAGGCGGTACTAACAGAGGCGGGGCCCCAGCCTCACCCTAGGACAGGCCTCCACCCTGGACTCCCTCCGGGACAGGCCACATCTTCTCCTCCCCCACCATTGGCCATCTGGAAAGGATCTCCCTGCCTGTCATACACACCTGAGCCTGTGCCCACTTCTGCAGAACTCTGCTTCCCTCCGGTTCCCAAATCTTCTAGCTGAGCCCTTCTTCCTCGTGTGCCTGGCACCCCATTACTGTTGCTGCCTATCCTCCACACCCTGCATTTGGCCTGGAGCTCAGACTTTCCATGATGCAGGTTCAGGCCTGCTTCTTCGCCTCCAAATACTACTCCTTCAAGAGTCAACTCTGCAGTGTTGACTAGGCCCCGGGAACCCATCCCCCACCCCCTCCATCCCTGGGCCACACTGTTGACTAGGCTCAGCAGCAACCCTCCCCCCATTCCAGGGCTCCTGTCTGCAAGCAGCTGCATTTACTCTCAGGTACAGGGGACACTTGGCAGCGTCCAAGTGCATCTAAACCTTTGCTTCATCCTCGCCCCAGACGCTAATGCCCTTCCTGACCCTCATGTGTCTAACCAATAGCATGGGCACTAAGTGCCCACTCACCCCTCCTCCAGCACTGATGGGAAGAATTTAAAAGTGAGATCAATAGAGTACTGCCTCTCTACTTGGAGGTCAAGTTCCCCAGCCAGCTCCAGAGGCCTCTTGCAGACAAATTAGCATAATACCTACACCTCTTCATGTATTTGTGGACCTGGGCATTGCAATGTGAGGTGTAAGCTCCCCTTTGGCTGTGGACAAGGTCCCATGAGACTACCTCCCACCAGGAAATGCTACTGTGGGGTCTCTAGCATAGATCCATCACCTGTCCTTGAGCAGGGGAATCATGGTAGATATCCAAGAAAAGGAAACTGATAATTATTAGAGGGACTGTGTGTAGCTCAGCCCTTAAAAATCAGACTTCCAAAGCTGGGCACACATCTTTAGTCCCAGCACTCAAGAGGCAGAGGCAGGTGAATCTCTGTGAGTCCAAGGCCAGGCTGCAGACATGACAACACAGAGAAACCCTGTTTGAAAACCAAAACAAACAAAAAACTTTTTTAAAAAAATTATTATTGAGTCGTAATATTTTGGGTTATTTTTTCTTTTATCCTTTCATATATTACATCCTGACTGCAGTTCCCCTCCCTCCACCCCTCCCACTCCCTACCCCCACTTCCCCTCTCCCCCACATCCTCTCTTCTTTTGTTTCCCTTTGGAAAAAAGGAGCAGGCCTCCCAGGGCTATCCACCAAACACAGCATAACAAGTTACAGTAAGACCAGGCACAAACCCTCATATCAAGGCTGGGTGAGGGAACCCAGCAGGAGGGAAAGCAGGCCAGAGTCAGAGGCATCCCCACTCCCACTGTCGGGGAGTCCCACAAGACACCACGCCACACAACTATAAGGTATATTCAGAGGATCCGCCCAGACCCATCAGGGTCCAGTTTGTTGCTTCAGCCTCTGTGAGCCTCTGTGAGCCCTGCTTAGTTGGTTCTGTGGGTTGTGTTCTTGTGATGTCATCAACCCCTTGGCTCCTACAATCCTTTCTCCCCCACTTCTGTGGGGTTCCCCTGGCTATGTCTGTCTGTTTTGGCCGTGGAGCTCTGTGTCTGTTCCCATCAGTTGCTGGATGACACCCCTAAAGTCAGAGTTTCTAAGAGTTCCTAGTAACACAAAGGTGTGTCACTCTCCTACCAAGACGATAGGCCGAACTTCAGCCCGTATGTAAAGTATGACCACCACAATAAATACGTAATTATTCTTTGTGTGTGCATGTGTCGTACATGTGGAAGAAATACATGTTTGGGCATGGACAGGTGTCCTCATGGCAGACAGAAACTGACATCAGTGTCCTTCCTCCCTCACTCTCCTTGTATTGTTTGTCTGATTGATTGATTGGTTGGTTGGTTGGTTGGTTGGTTGGTTGGTTGGTTGGTTGATTGGTTGGTTAATTGAAGGTTCTCACTGTGTAGCCATAGCAGGCCTGGAACTCACTCTGTAGACCAGAATGGCCTCAAACTCAGAGATTCTCTGTCTCTGAGGTGCTGGAATTAAAGGTGGGCAGCACCACACATGGCTACTCTCCTTGGTTTTTGATACAGAGTCTCTCACTGTACCTACCACTCATCAATTACGCTAGGCAGGCTGGCCAATGGGCTCTAAGTACCTTCCCCCAGCACTAACCAATGTATCTAAGGACCCACCCTCCCATGGTGGGTCCTTAGCCAATGGGTTCTAAGGTCCCACCCTCTCACAGTGCTGGCCAATGGGTTCTAAGTACCCACCTTCCTCCAGCACTAACCAATGTATCTAAGGTCCCACCCTCTCACAGTGCTGGCCAATGGGCTCTAAGTACCTTCCCCCAGCGCTGGTGTCCAGCCTACATGGGTGCTGGAAATCCAAACTGAGGGCCTCATGATGGCGCAACAGGCTTTATCAGCTGCGCTCTCGCCGTATCCCCAGTGCACTGACGATTCTTAATATGTAGAGAAATAGATGGCAACTAACTAATTCCCAGGACAAATACAACTTAGTCTAAAATGTATTTTTCTAAACGTCCTTCAAGTTAACTTGGTTACTGAGGACGGAAGCCCCAGAGGCGACCTTCACGGGGCTGAGGAAGCCAGCGTCACTGCCTCCTTATCCAAAGGTGTGGAGCATTCGGGACAAGTGAGACATTGCCACTAGTTTTCCTGCCAGACCCCCACAGTCCCTCCTCACAGAGGATCCAATAAGGACAGACTGAGGTCACTGTCTTCTGCTTGCTAATAGGTCCCAAGCAGGTCCTCTAGGTGACTATACTGTCCTCTTAGAGAAGTGACATCTCCCCCCCCCTCCTACAAAGAGGGGGACCTAAAATTCCTCCCCCTCACCTGCCTGGTCACATCTCATCTCAGGGATGAACTTACAATCCAAAGAGACCCGCCGGACAAACTATTCAACATAACAATCTGAGTCCCCAGAGCCTTTAGAGACCACTGTGGATGAGTCAGACGGGGAAGCATCAGGAAGAAGACCAAGAGTAGTTACTGGAGCGTGCACACAGATGTGGAGGCTCCCATTGCATGCCTGATCCCACAAAGGGCTCTGGGGAGAGTCTGCCGAGGCTGTTGCCTGCCCTATGCCTCTGTGTCTCTGCCATACTGCGAGGTAGATCTAGGATCCAAGAGGTCTTCTGCCAGTCCAGTAGGAGGCAACTGGGAAGAGGCAATTCCTTCTGCCAGGCATTTCTCAGGGACGAATCCATGAGCCTCAGAAGGGCAGGAGGACACTCGGGAGGCTGAGTTCTCTCTGAGTGAAAAAGAGAAGGATGAAGAAAGACAGAGAGACAGGGGAAAGACAGAGACAGACCAAAAGAGAAATAGGAAGTGACCAAAAAAAAGCAGGGAGGGACCCAATCATCTGACCCTGGCTCTGTGATCTGCCAACCACAACCAGGTAGTCCCATTCTTGGAGGAATTAGATGCCCATCAGTATGGACCTGGTACCTACTGGCCCATTTGTTACTTCTGGGGCTGGAGAGCACAGGATAGAGAAAATACCAGCCTAGGGCTCAGGGCTATATTATTTTCTTCAGCCACACAGAGAGGGTCAACTTGTCCACATCTGAATGGAGTCAACAGAGACTATTGAACTCTGCGAATCTCTCCCTCCCTGCATACTAATGACCTTGGGCTAGGGTGTGGGAGACAGCAGGTCCCACTCAATCCGCAGGTGCACAGACTTTCCTAAATCCTGCAGCCCAGGGCCAAACTTTTAAGTTCAGAAAACCTTTCATACCGAAACCTCCTCAAACCAGCAACATCTGCTAGGAATGAGCCAGCCTCCACTTCCACATGGCTCCATGGGGAGACTGGCTCTCACCCTCCTCCAGAGCCTCACCACCAGGATCTTCTGCCTAAGACTTAGGAGATCTTGACCTAGAAGGTAAAATCTCCAGCCTAGCAGACATACACCCTATGTCACCCTAGAGAGAAAGCAATGCCCTGGGCCAAGGTCAGACCAGCACACTGCTGCAATCAGGACTCTAAGAGAGCCCGGATGAGCCCACAGCCACATCCTGAGGGGTTGTCAGATCACCTTGTTCATTTCGTAATGAAGCCAGGAAGTTAAACACTAAAATAAATCCTCCATCTTTTCCCAGCAAGTCCAGACACTCTCGAAAGCCGTATGTGGTGGTAGTTGCTGGGGACCTGAAGCAGGCACATGCTGCAAAGGGTAACTGGAGCCAAGATGGAAGGGGACACAGCAGCCTGGCCAGACATACACAGACCACTTGGACTTAGCAGAGTGCAGAAGATTTAGAGCTATTGGGGGCTGCCTTGGGGTTGGGTTCAGGGCTAGCAGGAATCTTTGGTGCCTAGGAATCCCTGACTGCAGAGGTGTTGGTGACAGATGTGGTCTTACCATAAGAGCAGTGGTGGCCCCTCCTGTCCATGTCCTGCTCTCCAATGGTGGGACATACCTCACGGGCTATATGGTGCACTTGTTGGCTCTACTGCTAGACTCAGCCTCTCTCAACTGCTCACTGGCCCTCCTCAGATTCTAACATAGCCACCCCCAAGTAGGAAACTTCTGACATCTCCCCAGATGCTGTCTCAAGGTTGGCCATAAAATAGGGATTTGATAAACTCCTGCCCTAGTGTGTCCCATGGCCTGGGTGTGAGGGGACAGAAGTGGCCTTTCCTTGGTCATTCTGTCCTGCTGAGGGGACTGGGCTCAGTACTTCCTCCAGAACTGCTCCCACTACCCTGCTGAGTGGAGCCACAATTAGAAGCACCATCAGCTGGACAATGGGTTCCAAAAATACCCCAAAGGCAGGCAGGACTTGCCCGTAACATCTGTAAGTTCTGCCCTGCGGAAGTTATAAATACGAAATAATGTTAATTCAGAGTCATTTGTCATTTGGGGACAGCCCTGTCCTTTGCCGGACAAGGGATGTTTTTCCAGCTTTATAATTTATTGCTCTTTATAGTTAAATGCAGCTACAGGCAAAAAGAGGAAAAGATGAAAATAAAATTTTTAAAAAGCAGGGTTTCCCCTGGAGCTGCCCAGGGTGGGAGCAAGGCTGGCTGGGTAGAACCTCCTTTACCCTGGCCAGCAGCTGCAGGAGATAATGCTATGCCCCTCCAGTTGACAACACTCACACGCAGGCAGCAGGACCACCAGGAGGCACCCTGGGCCCTTAGGGTCTCCTGATATCCCCAAGTAGCCAGGTAGTCATTAGGCCTACCCACTCCGTCCAAAGAGGGACTTTCAGTCCTCTCTTGGCCCTAGCCCATCTGGCTACCAAGTTCAGGCCACCCTCAGAGTAACATGTCAGCATCCTCCACCTCCTAACTCCATCTAACATCTGCCTCACCCTTCTGCACATATGTGAGCCCCAGGGGTTCAGGGTCACAGGAGGGGATCATGTTCCCTCAGCCTGGAAAGCTGTGCCAACAGCTGCCTCAAAGATCCTGGGTCCTCCGTTTCCTCTTCCTTATATACTGTGGCCACACTCCGTGCCTCAGACCCTCAGGGAACCTCTGGAAGGCTCTTGCTTGTTGCCCCTCTGGGCTGGAATGAATGCCTATCCTGCTCTATGTGGGCCTCGGCCTTTCCAGAATGCATCTTGCTCACAGCCACTTGTTACTGGTGTTACTGCTTTTTAGTGGTTCTCCTCAAGGCTCAAGTGCAGGAGAAAGGGACCCGTGTGCTCCTTTGTCATTACCCCAGGGTCTGTACAAATCTGGCAAACAGAAGATGCACTGTTTTGGAGGGTTACTACCCGGTCCCCGGACTTCAGAACATCCCAGGTACACACACCTGTGAAGGCCGCACTAGCTGACCTGCGATGGGCAGTTAACATGAAGGTCAGCAATCAGCAAAGCCGCTTGGTCACCACTACACTGACCTAGCCCAAGAGTCTGAGAGTAGCAGGCAGGTGACCCATTGGCCCCACTAATCACAGGCAAGGGTGAAAGGTCATAGATTCTCTGAAGAGTAATAGCAGCAATAAAGTTTCCCTGACCCTCCCGACTGAAAGTCTTCTCATAGCTGGGATGTCTCAGCCACAAGAGTTTCTGAAGCTGGCATAGCTTGTCTGCACTCAAATATGCCTCTGAACTGCCTTACAGCCTCCCGCTGCCTCCTTCCCGGGTTCAAACTAGGAAGGTCCAGTGAGACTCCCTTGACCCTGTCTGACCTCTCCTGGGAGGAAGCCTTAACCTGGAGACTATACTATGACCTATGACCCTAGCTTTCAGATCTGCTCTAAACCATAAGAACCAGAACCCAGGCGCTGAGGTCAGGAACACAAGTGGAGGTCAAGAGCAAGTGATTTGAGTTAGATGAGGTTGAAATGCTGCCCTGGCGCTGGCAACCCTTCCCCCTCCCACCGCCTGCAATTGCCACAGAACTCCAAGAAATTCTCCCTGAGAATCTTCCTGAGCCTCAGAAGGGACTGGGAGAAAAGTAGAAAGGGCTTGGGAACTCTAGGTTATTGGTACAGAGTAAAGGACCACAGCAGATTCTGAATCTCAAGTGGGCTGGGTTCTGACAAAGTGGACCACAAGATTATCTTACTCCTGGACTCTGGGTGGGCAAACCAAGGCCTTAATGTACGTAAGAGCTGGTGTGCTCATGGGGGTTTTTGGAGATGGGGAAGGAGACAGTGGCCAGACAAACAAGCAGATCCACCAGAGGGTCACCCCAGAGCCTAGGGACCAAACATCTCACATGAGGTACTAGGGAACTCAGGACTCAGAATCATTGGCATGGCAGCAAGGAGCAAAAGGACCATCCCATTGAGAGTACATCTATATTCTCCAGGGCCATAATGTCTTCTGTCCCTACCCAGAATGCTCCCTCTCTACAGACAGTAAAGTCTATGTAATAGAAAGTAAATTAACAAATTGGACCCAAGGCTCACTTAAGGGTTATTTGGTCTCTACTAGGGCAATCTGTCCTCTAACCCCATCCTGATAGTGATGAGTCCCTTTCTGCAGAGTCAGCAGATGGTAGCCATTCCCACCTTCAGGGATTAGGTGGGACAAGGAGCCTGGCCAGGGCAGGGAGGCTGCTCAGTGTAGCATTACACATCCTGTTTCGACCTCGGGATTGTACTCTTGAAGCCAGCCTGGCCCACAGAATCATCCATGCATGCCTTGGATACAAACTTAGGTACCCAGTCCTACGGGGAGGTTAGAGGACAGCATGGGACATGAGGTACGTGCGGGATGTAGAATACATGGATGGATGGTTCAAAGCCCTGAGAGGCTGCCCTGGCCTCACTCAGTGCCAGGCCCAGGAGTGACTCACTGAACCACCTAAAGAGACCACAAAGGCTGAACCCTGCTGAGCAAGCTGCCCTCGCATAGCACTGGGAAGTGAGACACTGCAACTCATGGCAATACTACCCGCAGACGCTGGTTCTCCCCAGTCCATGAATTCAGTCCACACAGCCTGAGAAGTATTCATCAACATGCCCCTGGCCCTGCATGGAGACAAAGCCCTAGCCTCCAGGACAGGGAAGTCAGGCCCAGTGACCTTGAGGACATCTGCCATAGGTGGGGTGTCTGGGGATCCCAGTACAAAGGTCCCAGAGAAAAAAGAAACAGCCATAAACCAAAGGGCAGCGTTCTGCTGCAAAGCAGATTCAGACCATGGTTGGCGCCCAGTTCAGGGGCCCCTGTGCTGAGAGCTGCCCAGCCTCCCAGTCCCATGAGAAGGATAGACCAGCAAAGGCTGTGTCCATCTGCAGGGTCCTGCTGCCTTGGGGCCCTTCCATTAATTTCCAGGCATTTTTCTGGGTGACTGTGTGCCGGTGTAAGGCTGGCTCCCAGGGTCCCCATGAGTGCCTCGGAGCTCTGTCACTTCCAGGGCAAGTCTGGAGCCTTGTCCCAGTAAAGAATTCTGGGTCCCAACCTCGGGGGCTGGAGCTTCAGTATGGCTAAGATATGAAACCAGGCATAGTGTCATGTGCCTTAAATTTCAGCATTTAGGAAGTAGAGGCAGGCGGGTCTCTGAGTTCGATACCAGCCTAGTCTACAGAGCAAGTTTCAAGATAGCCAGGGCCACACGGAGAAACCCTGTTTGGGGAGATAAAAAGGAAAGGAAAAGAGAGAGAGAGAGAGAGAGAGAGAGAGAGAGAGAGAGAGAGAGAGAGAGAAATAGGGGAAGGAGGGAGGAAGAGAGAAAATGAAGAGGAAGAGGAGGAGGAGAAGGAGGAAGAGAGTGATGGAGGAAGACAAGCTGCTAACATGGGTTGACACCAGGACAGTGTGCCGAAGAGCTTCACAAATTCACCCAGCATCCAGAACTTTCTGAGCCCTGCCTCTAGCTGAAAACACCTCGGTGACAATCACACAAGCACATAGGGGTAGGGACTGTGCTCTGAAGCTTCCATTTTATAGGACAGTACCAAGGAAATGTTTTACAAACACACACACACATCACACACACTCATGCATATACACACACATCAAACACATACACTCATGCACACACTCATGTAGACACACTCATAAACACACACTTACACACACTCATGCACATTCACACCCACAGACACACACACGGAGGTAGAGACAGAAAGCCTAGAGATGATAATAAGGGGTCTGTGGCCTGAAAGACACAGTGAAGGTGGGAAGCGGCAAGCACGGAGTAAGGGCTGCAAATTTCTGTACTTGTGGAGATCCCATAAAGATTCCAGAGGAGCAGGAGAACCCTTAAGAGACAGGTCCAGGAGGGAGCAGAGTCCTGTAGATGTGACATTTGCTTGTGCAGCTCCCTGGGAGCATCGTCTCACTGAGTGTCCCTGCAAGACCTGGAGGCTGGTCTCAAAACCAGGGGCTCCTGCACTGGGCATCACCCAGTGTCCCTCCAGTTTCTCTGTAGTGAGTCTCATGCGTGTAGCTCACAGAGGACCCCCTGACACATCTGTATAAGCTGAAACAAGCCTGTTGGAATCTAAGACACCAACTTCTCCCAGGCCAGTTCTTATTGACCAATATTTTTCCCTAGACAAGATCTTCCTGTGTAACCTGGGTGGTCCTGAAGCCTCATTCTATGCAGCCTGGAATCACCCCTTAATTGTAACACCCCAGCATTTGTTATTTTTGTATCACACTATGACCACAATACTTGAAACAATGTAAGAAAGGAGAGGGTTTTGGTTGGTTGGTGGGTTGGTTGATTTTGGTTTTTTTGGGTTTATTTGTTTTTGACTTGTAATTTCACCCAGGTTCTATTTTGTTCTCATAGTGAGGAAGGTATAGCTGAATTTATGTAAAAGTTCCCCATCCTTCTTAAGCAGCGCCCCCAACTGGGGGACAGCGATCTCCCAAAACACATGTTGGAATCCAAATCCCCAGGACCTCCGTATGACCTCTGAAAACAGGGTCATTGCAGTTGCAGTGAGGAAAGACAAGATCATGGCAGACTGGGAATGGTCCTGACTCCTTGAGGCAGAAATCTGTGAGAAGGGAAGTTAAACACAGACACTGTCAGGGAGAACACTATGTAAAGAAGAAAACAGAGGTGAGAGTAATGTTTCTACACCCCTAAGGGGATACAGAAATTCAGAGCAGACACCTCTGTCTTAGGAGGAGCCAAACACATAAATACATACACACACATTCATACACATGCATCAAGAAAAAGGAAGAAGGGCTGGAGAGGTGGCTCAGAGGTTAAGAACACTGGCTGCTCTTCCAGGGGTCCTAAATTCAATTCCCAGCAACCACATGTTGCTGTAATGGGATCCCATGCCCTCTTCTAGCACAAAGGCATACATGCAGTCAGAACATTGTACACATAACAATTAAATAAATATTTTTTTAAAGAAAAGAAAAAGGAAGAAATAATCTTTCAGTATCTCTTAACCCAGTACATCCAAAACATCTCAGCCTGTTGTCCCCCAGGAAGTAACAAAAGACATAATTTAGCATCTCTGGGTCGTTCAGGTCTGTGTAGCCACTGTGTAGTCCACACTGAGCCACCACAGCAGGGCCAGTCATCCCATGACAGCCACACTTGCTGTATGAGACCAACACCCAGATGAGATAGGTCCTCCTCAGACCTCATGTTTGGGCCAGAACTAAGATCAAGGTAAGCTGAGCCACACCAAGGACAGTTACAAATGGCATGCCCGGTCAAGCTGGCTTTCTAGGTCTGTCCCTGAGACACTGACGGAGCTGGTCCAGCTAAAAGAAGAGAATTCTGGGTCAAGGAAATGAAAGAGGAGTAGAGGCTGTGCTGGGAAGCAGAGAAGGGGGCTAGGAAGTGGGGAAAGGAAGGGGTGAGCCAGCTGTACTCAGTTCTCTCCTTGAAACTTAGGTGCAGGAGACAGGGCCTTCTTCTCACCTTGAGCTGTGGCCAGCAGACTTCATCATTATCATCCCTCCACCGAGAATGAAAGGCCGTGTGAGCATGTGGGAAGATCAGACCTCCACAGCAATCCCCCACCTCAGTGATGGACGAGGTGGGTTTTCCATGAGACCTTCCAACTGGAACCCCAAAATGCTTTGGCCACCCAGGCAGGGTAAGGGTCGTGCCAGGCTGTACTGCCAGGCTAAGCTGTCTGCTGATGGCCCTGGCCAGCCGGAAAAGAGAGACTCATATTTTCCTATGAGGAGGCTGGCCTGGCAGTTAGAAGACCATGCTGATAAGGGAATCCTGGGCCCCTTCTTGTGCCTGTTCTCTGAGCAGTACTGAGGAGCAGAGAAGCCCATGCAGAGGAAACCTAGCCAGGATCCAGCAGCTCTAGAGTATAAACTTCACCCTGTTCCCACTGCCTCGGTACCCCTGCCACCTGCTGGGCTAAGCAGGCATACAGGGTGTCATCAAGGCATACAGGGTGTCACCAAGGCATACTGGGTATCACCAAGGCATACTGGGTGTCACCAAGGCATACTGGGTGTCACCAAGGCATACTGGGTGTCAGCAAGGCATACTGGGTGTCATCAAGCATAACTGGGTGCACAGCAAATACTCAAAAGATGTTTTGGGTATATGTAACGGGAATGGGGAAAGGAAGGAGGGAGAGAGAAAGGGAGGGAAAGAGGGAGTGATAGATGGAGGAAGAAAGTGAGGAAGGGAAAGAGGGAGGGAGGGAGGGAGAGAGAGAGAAAGGAAGGGAGAGAGGGAGGAAGGGAGAAGGGGAGGAAGGGAGAAATGGAGGAAGAGAGAAAGGAAGGCAGAGAGGGAAGGAGGAAGGGAGAAAGAAAGGGAGAGTGGGAGGGAGAGAGGAAGAGATGGAGGGAGGAGGGAGGGAGGGAGGGAAGGAAGGAAGGTAATGAAGGGTAAGAAAGGAGGAAGGGACAGGAAGCTAGGCTCTGCCCTGAGGGAGGGGCCTGCCATGTCCTCACATTCAGCTGACCATTCTATAGTGAGTAACTCACAGAGCGCCTTGCCCACTGGTCAGAATGCACAGTGGAAGACCTGCGTCTCAGATCTTGACCTCCTCAGGACCTTCAGACAGCAGGTGCCCAGAGAAAGACCCGTGCAGTATAGCCTGGAAGCGGGACCCAAGCCAGATCCATCAGTTCAAATCCAGCTCCTCCACAGTACTGTGTGGCAAGCCACTGATACTCGCTGTGCCTCTGTTCCCTAAGCCAGCTCTGAGAAGGCAAGGACGCTTCAGCTCAAGGAACTTGGGAGACAGCTGTGGGGAAAACAGGGCCTCCTCAGGACAGCTAACTTCTGCCAAAGACAGAAGCCACTGGCAGAGCCAGAGGACCTGGGGGACCTGGGCACCTGCCCTGCGGAAATCGAGCAGCCCAGCCAGACCTGCATTCCCAGCGCCATGTTAAGGAGAGCTGCGCAGATAAAGCTCCCGGGATGAAGCCCTGGAGACTGAGGCCTCCTTGTGGAGGTGCAGAATTCTGGGATGGACCTACTGCGCAGGAATCTTCTTAGAAATTGAGGTTTTTTTTGTTATTTGTTGTGTAGTGTTACAGCTCAAATCTAGTGCCTGCGACTCATCAGGAAAATGCCACAGAACTGCACCCAAGCCCCTTCTGATTCTAGTTTTAAAAGTAGGATGTGCTCTGGGTCCCCAGATAATTACGTGTTAATTTAGGGAAGAGACCAAGCAACCCTGACCCAGGACACTGGCCTCCTTCCTCCTTCTAAGGAAGAATTCATAAAGCAAAAAGCCCAGACCCCCCACACGATGGTCCCACATGACCTGCCTCCAAGCTGACCTCTGTCTGGTGGCTCCATTGGCCCTAGGTAGTGTATGTGCCTGCCACAAGCAAGGTCATATACTCAGGGGTTCTCAGAAGGCTTGGCCCTGCCTGTCCCAGGGTGAGAAAGCTCGCAGACAAGCAGGATATCTTCCAGCCAGTCAACAAGACTAGCTGCAAATGGTCAGGGATGACCACCAGGCTTCTGCTCCCCACAGCCAGAAACAATAGCTTCTGGAGGCTAGAAAGTAGATGCTGTATCTCCGGAAGCTTCTCTGATACCCCTAAGCCAAACTAACTTTCACGCGCGCTGAGCAACTGCCGTCTGCAACTTGTAAACGCAAAAACTCCTCTGCCTCCTCTTCTTCCCCTATAGATGGCAACTGGGCAAGGGGCACTGATGGCCAAGCAACATGGAGGGTCGTCATCCCTGCCTGGGTGTCACTACACCGAGCCTTCTACAAGCAGCTCCTACCCACTGGACCAGTCGTGTCCACACCACACACATACACGCACGAATGCACACACGCACACACACAGTTGAGGGGAGAGGGGGGAAGGGAAGAGAGAGACAATATGTGGTGTGCTGAGCATCTCAGGTTCTAGTCCTCATCCCCAGGGCATTTATACATACATAACTACTCAGCAGCAGCAAGCTGGTTCTGCCTCGCAGGTTTCCCTGGGAAGGGGGAGTCACAGGTGAGCTGGGGGTCGTCCATTCTGGAGGGAGGGCGCTCATGTGGGTGTGGGATGTGAATGGGATAAGCTGGCCAGGCCCATGTCTCATAACATCACCAGTCAGCACCCGTACCAGGAGTTAAATACAGAAAGCCGGGGCTCTGTCCTCCTCAGGACGGCCAGGGACAAGAGCTGACCTTTCGGATAAGCCTTGGAAGGTGCTGAGCCACTTGGGAGGCTAACTACCATTGTTGGGAGCTCACTGGAGGAATTCTGCATTCCCCACTGTGAATTCTCCACAGAACAGTAAATGCTTTGCTGACTGCATTTGTTCCCGAGGTCCTAACAAGGTCAGCAGAACTCTCAGCTGAGGCTGTGAGACAGACCCAAGTGTGGGCAGGGCCTTGCTCAGGCAGAGCCATACTGTCCACAAAGGTCTAGTCCATGGGCACCCAGGTTGGAACTCTGTCACTGTGGGACCTCCAGCCTGGGCACACATTTGATTAGGTGCCACAATGACTTCATCTTTCCTTGACTCCATCTGCTGAGATCCTGTTTCCAAATAAGGTCCCATTCTTGGGTACCAGGGGCAAGACTTCCCCATTTCTTGGGTGCCACACTCTGGAGCTCTGAGAGAGACAGGCCCTCCATGTTGGAACTATGTCATATGACATAGGGAACGAGACAGGAAGTACTTATGAGGTGAAAGACAGCATAAAGCAAGCAGAACTGGAGAGACAAGAGATGGCCAGGGACGTTGAGGCAGGGAAGTGAGGGTTGGGTTGAGGGTTTGTTGATGTCCAGAACACATTGGCTCTTTTCTCCCAGCAAGTAGGGCCCACAGAGGATTTGGAAGAGGAAGACATATGATCTCCCTCGGGGCATAGCCCAAGCACTTCGAATGGACTTCAGGGAGGCAGGAAACCACAAGTTGTGGTCACCCTTCGTTGGGGTGACCAGGGTTGCCTGAAGACCTAGGGGATTCCCACCCTGCATCCCCAAGAACTCAGCATCGTGCTCAGAGCACAGCTGATGCCCAGCTGGCAAAGCATAGGGCTGAATAAGTGGAACCTTCAGCCATGGACAGAAAAGCCCAGCTTCTCAGAGGGGTCCTCCAAGCCAGAGCTGGAGCCCAGTTCAACAATAGTCAGAGATCTTCCCTACACGTGCCTTATTCACCCCGCCTGCCTGCCTGCCTGCCTCCCTCCTCTCTCCCTGCCTTTCTTCGGGAACAAATGACCCATAGACTCTATGCTGCTGGTCTGTTAGTGCCTGTCTAGGCTTTCCCAGGCAGCCACTCACCCTCCTGCCCTGTCACCAGGCCAGAGGCTCCATTATTCCAGATGCTTTGGGCAGAGCCCAGCAGCTTTCAGAGCCTCCATATCTTCCTCTATAAAAGAAAAAGCAATTGCTCCCACAAAAGAAAACCCAGAGGGACCACACAAGAAGACGAGTATCCCTTATCAGCATGCGGGTGCCAGGTAAACAGTTGGTGTTGGTCAGTGTGTGTAACCATCTCTGAGATGGAGTGGAGTGACCGAGGGAGCATCACCTTCCTTCTGAGCCCTCAGTAGACCTGCAGATGGAAATCCTGACACCAGAGTGACTATCCCCAAGCTGTCCCACCGTGACCTAGCCACTGTGGTGCCATCCTCTGTGCTGCTCTTCCAACTCCCCATGGCCCTCCGCTACCCACGTATTAGAATCCAGTCCAGGGTAAGGAAGCCTCCCTGAGCTGTCAGTGTTTCATCCTTCCTCATTCCTCCCTTTCTGTCTCCCCAGGGGACTAGGAAGATGGCAACTTCCAGCCCTACCAATGATACTATGTAACAACTGTTAGAATCCTAATAGGCAGCCCTGGCCCAGCAGCTCCATAGGAATGCTGGCCTTGCCCCTTTCCAGAGAGACAGAAGTGGTCGAATCTTTGTGAGTTTGAGGCCAAAATGGTCTACAGAGCAAGTTCCAGGACAACCAGGGCGACACAGAGAAACCCTGTCCGGAAAAATAAAAGAATGCTATGGTGCACAGCATGCAGGGCTGCCGGCTTGGCTGCCAGCACTCTGAGGCCAGGCAGCTGGCCAGACACTCAGCAGCTCCCTGGCACTTAGACACTTGCAGCCTGCACCCTGGATGCCCTTCACTGGGCCGGCACAGACATAACCAGCCCCAGTCCTCCCTCCTGCCTGTCCTCTGAGCAGCTTTGGACACCACACAGCCATGCCTGGCCAAGACTCCCTCAGAGCCCAGAGCTCACCCCGTGGCCCTGCCCACCCGGACAAGAGGAAGGTGGGGCTTCTTTCCTGTCCCCTGTCTCTCCTAAGAGCTCTTGCTCCAGCCTTTGATCTTCCATAAGCTCTGTGGCTTCTGCTCCCTGTCCACCATGACATTGACAATTGTTTATTAGTTCTGAAATAGCTGAAATCATGTCAAACATTCCGCATGTTAGAAAAATGTTTATGAAGTGTTATCATCGTTTATGTAACCGTGCGTGTTGGGAAAGAAGCGTAGATGCTGCAGACCACACAGGCCAAGCCCTGGCCATGCCCAAGGAGGGACTGTATCCTGGAGGGAGCCCAGATTCCCCGGCTCCGGGAGCAGATGCTGAGGCCAGGGCACATTCTAGGTCCTGCAAAAACCCCAGCACCTGGTCCAAAAGCATAGGATGCTCCTCTCACTCCCGAAGCTTCATGGTTTCAAAGCTTCCCTGTACTGGTCAGTGTCTAGCTCCTCTGGGCTTTAGGGGGCCCTGGAAGTTCCACCTCTGTTTGAGGTGGATGCTTGGATTTCCTGTTAGTCTGAGAGAGGATGCTGAGGGCAAGTGAGGGGCCTATGCTGTGCTTCATGTCACGAGATGGACTCCAAGGAAGACCTCAAGGCCAATTTGACAGGCATGGCGTCTGTCCTACCCAGCCCTTACTGAAAGCTAGATCCTGACACTTGCTGTCACCTCGAAAGAGTTTTTTCCTTCATGAATGTCCAAGGAACACATGGGCCAAGTGTGCTGTTCCTGAAGAGTGAAGAGGAGCAGCCAGCGTGTGCAAAGGTCCTGGGGAGACAACAGCACAGAAAAATCAGAATGAGAACAAGGCACAGAGTCATCAGGCAGCAGGGGACACTAGGGCTGAAGGAGGCAGTGGTGGATGGGGGTTCCATGGCACAGTTGCCAGCATAGGTAGCCTGGCCTGAGACACAGGTGCTAAGGAGCACAGCGTGGAGCACCAGCGTTGCTTGGCTGCTGAAAGTCTCAGACAGCTCACTTCACCACTCTGAGCCTGTTTCCCGGCCTTTACCTTGGGACAAACACCCACCGGAATGGCTAAGAGCTGACAGGAAGTATCAGGTAGCAGAAAGGCAGCCAGTGCCCTCACAGTCTCTGGCGGGAAGGTGGAAGGCGTCATTGCCGAAAAGCACTTCACTACATCATTCAGAGAGCCATCCTGCCTGTGGCTGCAGATTTGCCTTCTAAAGAAAACCCGCAAAAGCCCTGTGCACAGATGTCTGCGCAAACTCTGCTCATAATGAGCAGAAAGAAACAACAGGTGCACCGCCGTCAGCCATGGTGATGGCTCAGCCTCACAGGGGTCCACCGATAGGCAAGCAGATAAGGAACTGTGAGGGACCGACAAGAGGGAATACTATTCAGCCATAAACAAAAACAACACCCAATAACATCCCAATCAAAAAGCAGGGAGAAGAAGCCACAAGAGGGTGCAATTTTCCATGAACTGTCCAGGGAGGTTATCTGTGCGGTGGTCACGTCTATGGAGAAGAAAAAGTAGTCACATGCCAATCCCAACATTTGCACCTGATTCCTTCCTCCAGACCAGGCATGACATCCTACAAATCCTTTACCATGCCCATCACCAGGCAAAGATTGCTCCTACTCAACAGGAGACTCCTTGGGAAGAGGGAGAGGGAAAAAACCTTAAATCTTGCTCGAAACACCAGAACTGAAAACAGGTATCCAAACAACTCTCATACCTAACGTTCACCCCCACCGAAGTGGAGATGACTGTCACACCCTTGGAGGGAGGAGGGACACAGTGCTTCACATGGCCAAGCGTGAGCCCAGAAACATGATGCCAGGGAAAAAAAGCCAAACCCCCATAGCTCATGCTGCACCATGTCAGTCACGTGACATGCCCAGTGAGGTAAACTGGGTGTAGGAGGGAGGGGGAAGCAACTATTGAAAGGCCTCCAGTCTCCCTTGGGTGTGATGGGGTGTTTGGAAATGACCAGAGGTGATGTCAGGAGTAAAGGACGTAGTAAATGACACTGACTTATAGGGCTCAGCAGTTAAACACACTAGCTGCTCTTCCTGAGGTCCTGAGTTCAATTCCCAGCACATCAAAGGGATGCTCCAAATCCTCTGTATCTAGTCTCATGACCTGATGCCCTCTTCTGGTGACTGACAGAAGTGCAGCCCAAAATCAGTTGACTTGCAAGTTTGTGCAATGCCTTACCGGCATGTACCCACACCCCTGGGCACATCATAGCCCAGAGAGAGCTGAGAACAGACCTCACGTCCTCCACCTTGCTCCTGTTAGATTACACACAGAGCAAAGATGCAGGCTCCAGCAACTGCAGTCAGCCAGCAGTTCCCAGAGCAGAAAGACCCCTCTGTCCCCGAGCAGGGTACCAAGAGCTCTGGGCAGACCCTCACTGCAGGGCAGGACTCAGCTCATACACAGTGCTTCCTAAGACAAATTTGTTCCTTTCTGGCAGGTCACTCAAGCTAAATCCTGACGATAAAACCTTGGGATAAAATAAACATTCCTCAGACAAGGAGCATATGGCAAATAGACCTCCGCCCCCACCCCCAAAATGCAACCTCCTCAGTATTCTCTTCGATCTGGGAGAGCCAGGCTTTCAAGGTGGTCCTGCTCCTGTGGATGCCTTCCTGGCCAAGGATATCCTGATGTTTGCCCATGCCAGCCCCATTATCACAATATACCTAGGCCACCCCACACCCCTGCTTTCCAGACATCCCCAAGAGGACACTGAGAGGGTCATCAGAGAGGAGGCCACACCCCACAGCCCATCCAGGGCGCTGAGACCCAAGGGCAGAGACAACTTCTCCCTTCCCATATCTCTATTGTTTAATTGTTTTTAGGCCATAAAATTCTGACTTTAATATTTTCAACTCTTGTTTCTCATAAAACAACATTAGTATTTCTCTAAAGACACGCAGACCATTAATGTATCTTTATGATGTGCTCGGGATCCTTGGTGCCTGGACCGTGGCCTGCTGACACCAGACCCTTGCCACGCAGCATTAGTTACAACATCTGGGTCTGACGCCGTCTCTGCGTGCACGGCAGGGCAGGGCAGTTTTACTATCTGTGACGTGCCAGCCCGGTCCTAGGATCTGTTCTCTCGTCACTAACACCTCTTTGTCCCCTCCGACTGCCCTCCTCCAAAGTCACAGATCAAGTTATCCTGACCGACAGCCATTTACAGTTCCCATCGCAAGCTCATTAAGTTCCTCCAACTCCAGGAAGCTGAGGCCACTCTAGGCAGACACACAAGCCTGGGAGCCCTGCCATTACAGCCCCAGGCCAGGGACAAATGAGCAGAAAAACAAGTCCATGTTTCCCAGAGCTGAGTCCACAAGGAGGCCCAGAGCTGCCCAGAAAGGCTGCCATATTGCCTGCCCGGTATCCCTCCCCCCTTCCTCTCTGTTAGATATCAGGTCCGGCCCCAACTAGTCAAGAACCAAAGAGGCTGCTAGGAAAGAAGTCTGCATAGCCCAGGATGCTCTTCCTGTGACCCCCACACTGTCAAAAAGTATCTCTATCACTGCTTTGCCAGCAACTAAAACGACAGAGGACAGATGTGACGGAACCATCTATGGTTTATCCCAACCCCTGAGCCCCAGGCAAGAAAGGTCAGACCAGCATACTTGGATCTCCAGAAATAGGGCGGAAAAACACAAGACAGGAGGGGTCAGACTGGGTACAGCTGGCAGGTCTTGCCAGAGCTAAGACTTGGGCCAGATTTAGCCAGGTTAATCCCAGCCTTTGAGAGGCAAAGATAGGTGGATCTCTGAGTTCAAGGCCAGCCTGGTCTACAGAGGGAGTTCCAGGACGACCAGGGCTGCACAGAGAGACCCTGTCTCTAAAAACCAAAAAAAAAAATAATTAATTAAAAAATAAGACTTAGGATTCCAAACCCTTAGCAACGAAGAACACCGGCTGTTTAGACCTTTTTACTTCTGCTTATTTCTGGTTTTTGAAACAGTATCACATGGCACAACCTCAGCTCAAACTTACTGTGTATCAGAGACTGGCCTTAAATTCCTCCTGCCTCCACTTACCTACTAGTTTATAAGCATAATATTCACACTTTTACTTCAATTGAATATTTTTAGGTAAGTGTGGGTTTACAAATGTTCCTGCCATTCCAGTGGTGTCTAGGTAGAGGCCTAGGTGGATGTCAGCCATCTAATTAAGCCACCGAGGGGGTCCAACTGTCCTCAGGGCTGGAAGCTGAAGAGAGAGCTCAGAGGTTAAGAGATTGTAGTTAAGAACACACGCTGCTCTTGCAGAGGATTTGGACATGGTGCCGACACGTCCGACAGCTTACAACCACCTGTGAGTCCAGAGGCAGGAGAACCAAACACCTCTGGCCTCAGCGGGTACTTGTGCTTGCAAATACACACTCACACACAAATATACACATACACATGATTTTTTAAAATAATAAAATAAATATTTTTAAGAGATCCTTTTATCTGAGAGGGCTGCACACATGACACAGTGGTGAAGCCCTTCCCTAACATGGGGGAGACCCTGAGTTCATTGCCAGGTACCACGAGAAAGAACATTTTTAACCTCTTAATGGCTCCTCAGAACTTAAGCATAGAGCCACCAGAACACATCACATCCACACCTAGGTTTATGTTAGTACCAAGACAGCTGAAAACAAACATTTATCCAAAAAAAGTTCATCCCTGACCCCAAGTCACCTGGTGTCACATACCTGCTGCCTCAGCCCAAAGAATGCAGAGTCAAGAGTTCAGTAACAACCTGAGCTATTCAGTTGTCCTCTGATGTCCACAAACGCCTCTACCTGTCTCTGCCTCCCAAGTGCTGGTATTAAAGGTGCGTGCCACCAGGCAGGCTCAGTCATAATAGCCCTTCTGACGGCAACAACCGATAATGGAGTGAGAATATATAACCACCCACAAGCAGCATCTTTAGCCCTGAGATGGAGAGCAGCCCCGCTGAGCACAAAGAGAGACCTGAGTATTTAGATGAAATGACCAGAGCAGAGCAGGTAGATAGGCAAGGTCTAATCAGCTGTCGGGGGAAAGGTGAACCTAAGGCTTTCTTCCGGGTGAAGAGAATTTTGGACTCAGCCACTATGGCTGCGCAGATCTTGTGGCCATAAGAAACATACATCTCTGAATGCTTCGTGCTGGAGGGGCTATCATGCTGGCAGAGAAGGACCGAGAAAGAAGCTCACTCCAAGCAGAGGGAACCCTGGGAGGAGACAAGAGGGACAATAAAAGGAGACTTTGGTCTTACTTGGCTTCAGTGCTTGGCAAAGTGGACCATCCTTACAAAGCCTGTGTTATCAAAAAGTAGCCATAAAAAGGGGTGCTAACAGAGAGGTATGTGGGGGGCAGATGAGAGAGAGATGGCTCTCCTTCCCAGTGCCCTCCCCAGCAATGTGTGTCTCAAGTTGGATATATAACCAACTGCCGTGAGAAAGTCCCTGCCCCTCCCACACAGTCCACTGCCTGTCTGCGGGAAGACAGAGACAGAGGGCCTGGACTTCACTGAAAGAAAACCCTACTCAGCAGGACCCCTCCTCTGGGGCCGTATTAATAGGTGACACATTTATCTGGGGGCTAGGGATACAGGGTTGGGCTGGTTGGTACTGGCAGCCCACCCAGCCTCTTATCTATTAGTCCAGTAACACAAACATCAGTGGCCCCGCAGCTTTTAAAGGTGTGCTTACTGGCAGCTGTCTTTGAAGCCTTATCTTCAGCCCTCTCTGCTCAGGGATAAAAGCCCAGGGCCGCCTCACCTCTGGGCTGGGCTTTCCCCAATTGGCTCTGGAAGCCAGGGTGAGAGCTATGAGAACTTCAGGGGTAGCCTTGGTGACTCAGGCATCAGCAGGGGCCAGAGGATCCCTGCTAGGGCCAGGGATCACCTACATTCTCTGAAACTTGGACCACCTGCCCACTTACTGTCCATCTACAGAAGAGAGCCCCAGAGCTGCCCAGACACCACTGTGATTGGATACATTAGCAAAGGATGCCAACCTCAACCTCCAAAGAGAGTCACAGATGAGTATACTGGAACCTTCTCTCTCTCTCTCTCTCTCTCTCTCTCTCTCTCTCTCTCTCTCTCTGTCTCTCTCTCTTTCTCTCTCTCTCTCTCATATATATATATATATATATGCTGACTCTGACTGTCAGAAGTTTCCTGAAGGGCAGGAGAGATGATTCATCAGTTAAGAACACTAGCTGCTTTTCCAGTGGACCTGGGTTCAATTCCCAGCAACCACATGGCAGCTCACAACTGTCTGTAACTCCAAATCCAGGGGATCTATACTGGCTGGTTTTGTGTCAACTTGACACAAGCTGGAGTTAGCACAGAGAAAGGAGCCTCCCTTGAGGAAATGCCTCCATGAGATCCAGCTGTAAGGCATTTTCTCAACTAGTGATCAAGGGGGGAGGGCCCAGCCCATTGTGGGTGGTGCCATCCCTGGCCCAGCCCATTGTGGGTGGAGTCATCCCTGGGCTGGTAGACCTGGGTTCTATAAGAAAGCAGGAACCAGGGGGAGCAAGCCAGTAAGTGACATCCCTCCATGGACTCTGCATCAGCTCCTGCTTCCTGACCTGCTTGCGTTCCAGTCCTGACTTCCTTTGGTGATGAACAGCAATGTGGAAGTGTGAGCTGAATAAACCCTTTCCTCCCCAACTTGCTTCTTGGTCATGACGTTTATGCAGGAATAGAAACCCTAAGACAGGATCCAACAGCCTCACACAGACATGCATGCAGGCAAACACCAAAGCATAGGAAATGAAAAGCTGGGGGAGAGGGGGCTCCTGAACACAAAGACACAAGCAGTATCTGCAGTCATTCAGTGTCCAGAGCCAGATATAAAATGTGGTAGGGCGTGGTGCTGAGTGACCAGGAATGTGGCTTTGTTGGAGTGTACTTGCCTTGCATGCCTGATGCCCTGGATTCAATTCCTAGCACAAGAGGAGGTGGGAAGAAGAACAGGAGGGAGAGGAGGAAGATCAAGAAAGAGGAGGAAGAAGTTTGACACCCAACCCAACCTCTCTCAGAGGAGAGGGGCCACCTGCCTGTCCTCCCCTTCCTGCCTCTCCGGCTACCCTGCTCCTCATTCAGATACTCCAACCTTGGGGCTCCTGTCTCCCCGCATCATCCCCTGGTCCTTTGTACATCTATAGCTGTTCTCTGCTTCGGTTTGCTTAAATGTAACCTGTCCCTCAGGCCACCAAAGGCACCCTAAAGCAGCCACAACCAATACCCATTTTCTCTCCCCAAGCACTTCCACAAGCTGGTGTGGCCAGAACTTTTTTTGGTTGGTTGGTTGGTTGGATGGTTTGTTTTCTTTTTGTTTTGTTTTGTTTTTTTATATATGAACTTCTAAAAAAGAATCTCGTGGTGCCTTCCTGACCTGCACACAGTAGGCACTCAGCAATGTCATCCATTTCTTACCTCCAGCCTGCACACAGTAGGCACTCAGCAATATCATCCATTTCTTACCTCCAGTCTGCACACAATGGGCACTCAGCAATGTCATGCATTTCTTACCTCCAGTCTGCACACAGTAGGCACTCAGCAATGTCATCCATTTCTTACCTCCAGCCTGCACACAGTGGGCACTCAGCAATGTCATCCATTTCTTACCTCCAGCCTGCACACAGTGGGCACTCAGCAAGGACACTCCGCCCTTGCCCCAGTCTTTACAGAACAGGCAGTCAGTAGAGGGCACATCACCCCTACCCTCAGTAGGTGCACAGTGAGAGTTCAGTAGACAGAACCCCATCCCTGCCCCAGTGTGCACACAGCACAGGTAGTAGCAGGCTATAAACAGATACCAGTGAGCATACTCAGTGGGATCCTATGGCTACAATCTCTTTGGCCCACTCCCACAGGATGGGGTATGGGACTAGAAGGACTCCAAGTTCAAGGCCGGGCCTAGAAATGTGGCTCAGTGGTAGAGCACAAAGCCTAAGGTGTGAGAGGCTCTGGAGTCGATCCCAACACCACCCAAACCAAAAACCAAGTTAAATAAATGAGGCCAGCTCAGACAACTTTAACAAGATTCTGTCTTAAAATGAGAAAAGACCTCGGGGTGTATCTCAGCACTTGCATGGTATATACAGGGTCCTGGGTTCAATCCCCAGGACCAGAAAAAATAATAAAAAAAGAAAAGATAGCTTTATTTACAAGTTTTTATAGTTCGTTTACTTAACGTGTATGGCTGTTTGGCTGCGTGTGTACTTGTGTGTGCACTTGTGTGTGCACTTGTGTGCCACGTAATCTCAGGCCCAAGGGACTGGAGTTACTGATGGATGTGCAAGAGCCACATGTGGGTGCTGGGAACTGAACCCAGGTCCTCTGGAAAAGCAGCCTGTGTCCTAACTGCTGAGCCATTTCTCCAGACCATAAGTTCAAAAAAAAAAAAAAAAATGGATAAAAAGAAAGGGGTAACCTGGTGAGGACCAACCTCACACAACTGCCCTGACCTCGGGAAGGTGGGGCTCCTTGTTTTCCCAGTGGCCCCTCTTATACCACCCCCAAGGGTCAGGGGATATGTGTGTATGCACAAGAGTAACTGTGATGGTTTTTATAAGCTTGACCCAGGGAGTGATACTATTAGAAGGTGTGGCCTTGTTGGAGTAGGTATGTCACTTTGGGTGTGGGCTTTAAGACCCTCACCCTAGCTGCCTGAAAGCCAGTATTCTGCTAGCAGCCTTCAGATGAAGATGTAGAACTCTTGGCTCCTCCTGCACCATGCCTGCCCGGACGCTGTCATGCTTCTGCCCTGATGATGATGGACTGACCTCTGAACCTGTAAGTCAGCACCAATGGCTTATATGACTTGCCTTGGTCATGGAGTCTGCTCACAGCAGTAAAGCCCCTCACTAGGACAGTAACCGGTATGCTCTAGTTTCCCTTGTGTTGAGGGAAGAAAGAGCTTATTTAATTTACTTCCTGGTCACAGTCCAACCTTGAGGGAAGTCAGAGCAAGAACTTGAAGCAAAAACCATGAAAGGATGTTGCTTGCTCTCTCATTCACGTGTTTATGATTGCTGTCCTATACCGCCCAGGACCACCTTCCCAGTTAACAAACAGTACCACCTACAATAATCTGAGATTTCCTATATTGATCAACAATCAAGACAAACCCCCATAGGCTAATCTGATCTAGGCAATCTCTCAGTCAGGTTCCCTTCTCAACTGGTTCTAGGCTCTGTTGTTGACAATTCAAACTATCGAGGACTGCGTGTGTACATGCGTGTGAACACTTGGCACATGTATGTATATGAAAAGGATACATGGGGATAAGTGAGGGATAGGCATGTACTCACACACACAGCATGTGCACTGTAGTCAGACCTTGTGCTCTGTCAGGACTGAGGCTCTGCTGAAACACTGTCCAACACTGTACCCTAGAACCAGCCATGCCCTGAAACATGGGTAGATGGACGGATGAGCGAATAGGTTTGTGAATAGATGTGAGATGTCTAGTGCTTGCTCAGATCTTGGGCAGACATAGTAAATCTGGAAGAGGACTAAGGCCACACTCTGCTCCTTTCCAGGGAATAGGAGGGAATCTCCAGAGGCTGACTTCTCTGGCTCCAGCTTGTCCAGAATATGAAAGGGGACAAGGAGTAAGAGGGTGTGGGTTAGGGTTTCCTCCACACACCCTTTCCAATGCAAAAGACCCCTGAGTCACTGTAAGTCACACACTTTCTCAGAATAGCAACCAAAGTCACTTCAGGTCCAAGGCAATGAGGAGAGCTTGGCCTCCTGGACCAGCCCACTTCCAAGAATGCTTCCTCCAGGCCTTCCCCTGTGGTATCTTCCAGCTTCAAAGGTTTCTGGCTTTGCACGTCACCCAGGAAGGGTGAAACGTCTGGTGAGACTTCCACTAACCTGGGAGCAAGGAGAGGGTCAGTGCTTCACGTAGGCACAGAAGGGGCTCGTGTCGGCAACTGAGCAAGTCATGTGATATGTCAGTTTGATACACAAAGCAGAATTATCTGCAAGGAGAGAACATTAATTGAGAAAATGCCTCCATGAAATCTGGGTGTAAGGCATTTTTTAATTATTTATTGGTGGGAAAGGGCCCAGCCCACTGTAGATGGTTCTATCCCTGAGCTGGCGGTCCTGGCTTCTATAAGAAAGCAGGCTGAGCAAGCCATGGGAAGCAAGCCAGTAAGCAGCACCCTCCATGGCCTCTGCATCAGCTCCTGCCTTCAGGTTCCTGCCCTGTTCCCTCTCTTCCTCCCTCCTTCTTTTTCTCCCTGCCCCCTTCCTTTCTCCCTCCCTCCTTCCTTTTTCTCCCCACCCCTCCCTTCCTCTCTCCCTCCTTCCTAGGTTTGGTTCTCAGCACCCCATAAACTGTGTGGTGGGCCATGTCTCTAATCTCACCTCTTAGCAGGTAGAGGCAGGAGGATCAGAAAGTCGGGTCATCCTTGGTTACACAGAAAGTTTGAGATCAGCCTAGCACATATGAAACCCTGGCTCCAGGAACACACAGAGCTGCATTTTAGAGTAGTGCTAGGATCTTAGCAAACACAGCCTCTTCCTCTCTCCAGTGGTCCCTGTCAGACCTGAGCCCACAGACACTCACTGTGACATTGTCAGCAACTAAGGGGGACTTAGGGACATGACACATGATTGCATATGTTCAGCTGCCTACTCCACCTACTGGTGACATCTGTCTGGATCCTAGTACCACCAAGGGATCCTTGACCCCTTTCTCCTGTGGTCATGTTTGGACTGTGTGTCCCTCTGTCCTCATCAGCTTTGCTGGAATGGTTGCCATGGTGACAGTGATGCTAACAACTCCCTTGGTCCAGTTTTGCTGAAGACCCTTATAAACAGGTGGGGAAACTGAGGCCAGAGAAGTGAAGTGCCTTACCCAAGGACCCTCCCTTATGTGAGGGGACCCTAGAATGAATGGGGAGGAAAGGAGGAAGGGAGGGGGTGGGGAGAAAAAGGAAGGAGGGAGGGAAGAGGGAGGGAGGAAGAGAGGAAAGAGGGAGGGGTCAGGGAGAAAAAAGAAGGAGGGAGGAGGGAGAAGGGAGGGGCAGGGAGAAAAGGAAGGAGGGAGGGAGAAGGGAGGAAGAAGGGAGAAAGGGAGGGAGGGAAGAGGGAGAAAGAGCAACTGCCTGGTGCACACCTGCAATTCCAACGCAAGAAGAAAAGTATAAAAATATATTTCTTTTGAGGCACAATCTTCTGTAGCCCAGGCTGGCCTCAAACTCATGAAGGCTGGCACCACCATACTTGATTTGATGCAGTACCGAGCATTAATCCAGGACTCACGCATGACACCGAGCTTGCAGCACTCTACCAACCGAGCTTTGTATTCCATTTTTTTAAGACCTGGGAAGGTAGCTTAGTGGTGGAGCAGTGTAGGAAAACCTCCTGCTACAGTCGAAGTCTGACATTACTGGACAGACCTGAGCTTGGAGCAAAATGCAGACTCCCTTGGTCAGCGGGCTTCCTCTTCTCCGGAGGATCCGGGACTCCTGAGGAATGCGGTGCAGTCCTGCACCTGGGATTCCTGGGATGCCGCCCATGCTAATGAGGCAACTCAGTACCTTAGCCTTCACTCCATGACCTTTGCCCACAGTGAATATTCTCATCCCAGTCCCAAAATGATATAACCCTTGTCTCACTCCCAAATAAAGTGTACAGGCATACGGCCACCCCAATTAAAAAAAATATACACAAGCTAAGATCATTTCAGAGAGCTGTTTCATTGAAGAGAAGGTCTTCAGAGAGCTGTAATGTTAGGCTCCTGGGAAAAGGCTTTCTCCTCTCCACCCCACCCCCACCACGCCCTGCCCCACCCCCACCATCACACCCTTTTCTCCTACTCCCTACCCCCTATCCTTACCACCACCACTCACACATCCCCACACCTCCACCCCACCTCCCCCACCCCCGCCCCCCATTCACTCCCAGGATCCTGCCTGGTCTCCCCACTTCGCCCTTCCAGCCCAGCGTGTATAGCCCATCTATACACCATGAGAGGGAGAAGACAGAGGATGTGGAACCACAGGCCAGTTGTGTGTGGAAGGCCCCAGGTTCTATCCCCAACACCATTTTTTTAAAAAATCAGCCATTGAAGTGCAGTAAACCACATGGTGGCTCACAACCATCTGTAATGGGATCGGATGCCCCCTTCTGGTGTGTCTGAAGACAGCTACAGTGTACTCATATAAATAAATAAATAAATTTTTTTTAAGTACAGTTGCATAAAACTAAGCTGGTGGTGTTTAATGTGCAGGATGAACATCCCCAAATGAGCCCCCACACACACAACCACAACCAAGAAACTGACTGCCCCATCACCCAAGAAGCTGGTTCCTGGGCTGCTTGTCGGAGGAAATCTGTTTTCTACTCACGTTCCTGCACTTTTCTGTCCTCTTTATATGGAACAGAGGACTCAGAACCCTGCCTCTGGATCATGAAGGAGGTTCCATTTCAAAACGTGGCTCCTTTGTTTATTCTCTGGCCAGTCCAGTGGAGATTGGTTATAAATACAGCAGCTGGAACACCAGCCAGGCTGCAGGCCAGTGTGTGCGGACCTCTGAGAAAGCAGTCTCTCCTCAGGTACGCTGGTCTGCACCGCTTCCCTGTCTGTCCTTCCAGCCCCAAGCAGGAAGGGTCGCACTGCCGAGTGCCTGCCTACAAAGCACACTGTCGATAAGTCCCTGGCTCGGAGAGACTTCGACTCAAGTCACAAAAGAGCTAGGATTTAAACTGGCTGGGGCAGGACGCGGGACAAAGGAGGCGGGACAGAATTGAAGGGTCCAAACTTCAGCTTTGGTCCAGAGACAAGTCTACCCTGCAGGTAGGAAGCATGCTGCTTTTCCTCCCCACAGAGAACCCACCAGATCTGTACACACAACCTCCAGGCATGCACACACTGCCCCTAGGAATGTATGTACAATCCTCTAGATGTGTACACAAAGCCTCCAATGCACACGTACAGCCTCTAGCCTGTAGACCCTGCCACACACACCTGAAAAGCCCATACACATAGCACAAAATAGCACCCATCGAACAGTCAGGAGCTAAGACTTGTGCACCAGATCTGGCTTAGCCATAGGCTGCTGTATATGTCTTGGGCTAGGGCTGACAGAAAGCAGAGGTGTACCTCTCTTGGTCCTGGATGAAGGAAGTCTAAAAGCAGATCTGATGACAACCTTTGCCATGTGTCATCTGGCAGAGGAGGCAGGATGGTGACATACATGGGGCTCCATCCTGATTGCCACCCAAGTTCCCAAGAACTACAGCCTCAGTGTTAAGAAGTCAACATCCATGGTAGGGGCCACTTCAGACATTAGCCGAAAGCAAACAAAGCCTCCGTCTACTTATACACAAATCCTCTTTCTTCAGACACCAGGAGCCCACAGGGAACATGTCTGCTCCCTCCTGTGGAGCCCAAGCAGAGACACACACATGCTGAGAAGCAGACACTTCTCACAAAGGTCCCACCAGAAGGTGAGGAACACAGTGTCTCTAGTGCTCTATGCCCTAAACCTTCCCCTTCCTGGAGCCTGGACAAAGTCATCCTGGGGCTAGAGACAGTCCATTCGTACCCCAAGTTCACGGTCAGCTGCCAGCAGCAGGAAGTCTATCCTTCCAGACCCAAGACTTCCTCCTCTCCCAGTCAATGTGGTTGCTCCGATCGACCCTCATTACCTACCTTCCATGGCTCCATGTGCGAGGAAGCCCCCTTGCTTCTGGGCAGAGTCAGACAAGCTAGAGTGAAGGGATGTTGAAAGGCACTTGAGCAAGAGAGAAGAGGGTAGGGCTGTGAGCACCCATGGCCTCAGAGGACACCGTTTCCTGCAGGAGTGCAGCCATGATGTCACTGTCCACAAGGCAAATGGCATGACATCACAGGGTCTGGCCTCTCTAGCACCTCGAACTAAGCTACCTCACACTGCCCCATGTGACACACCAGGGATACTGAAATCAGAGATGCCCACCCACTGTAATACCCACAACCCACAGGCTTAACCCCTGACCACCTCTACCATGAGCAGAAGCCAGCTGTCTGTCTCAGGGAGGCCAAACTGGTACTGCACACTGGCGAGTATAGTCTATACTTCATGTCCTGGCTTTTGGCTTTGTTTTGTTTTGTTTTTTACCCACAAGGCATAAAGTCGGGATGATTGAACTGTATCTATCCAATGTCATTCTGACCACAGACCAGAAAATCAAGGTTGGACAGGAAAACTTTCCCTGCCCAAGGTCAGCCCAAGGCAAGCTGGTTGTGGGAAGCACAAGGGTCCTCTAAACATCTGACTCTCGAATGGTAAGGCCAGCAGCATCTCTCCTTCCTTCATGAAGGCCCACACACGCTGGGTGTGCTCTGGGCTAGCCAGTACTCCTGACTGGAGCCCCACAAGATGCTCCCGGAGATGGTCAAGCTGAGGCACCCGGGTCGCTCCGATTATGGAGAAACAATCCAGCTCTATGCACATGGGCAGCCGGTTCTTCCACTCTCCCAGAGATGGCCAGACCAGTCTGGCAGCTTTAGGCAGTCCCTGCCTCCTTGCAGCTCCCGGCTGGAAGAATCAGAAACCTGTCAGGCGGGTTTGGTCAAAATTCTGTCTTGCAAGTTCATACTGCTTGCTCCTATCTCTCCCAGGTGGGGATCACTGAGGACCGAGGCCCCTGGAGGTCCAAGGCTGGCCAAGTGGCCATGTGAGTACACGGTTGGTTACAGCAGGCAGGGCCCTTCCAGGAGCTGGGTGGACTGAGCCGTTGGGGTGCTCACCATGGGGGCTGGAGACCCAGCTCGGGCTTCAGAGCAGGAGGCCGGAGACAGGAAGCAGGTCTGGGAGGCGGGAGGCAGGGACAGGCAGGCTGGCCTGCCGTCACCTGTGTGTGATATGGAGGACTACCTGATGCCTGGTCCTGGGGACCGAGCAAGGAGAAGAAGGACTCAAGGATTTCCTGGGCAGAGGTTTGAATGCAGCAAAAGGAAAAAAAAACGACACTGTGGTCCCAATTTCTGCAGGGGGTTCCAGGGCCTAGAAATAGGCTGGTGGCCAGCACTGTGTCCTGGACCACTCACTGTCTGTCCCCTTCCTTGTGGGTCTGGAGACTTTGCAGCCATATAAATGAAGACAGCACAAGGCCAGGTCCAGCCACCCTTAGCTCAGAGCTTGCTTGGGGACACTGTCGGGGGCCCTAAGGTTGGGGCAGTGGCTGAAATACTTAACAGGCAGTGGGGGACAGTAGGGATCCATCACTTGCCTGTTCCGTCCCCTGCCCCCAGGCCTGTGAGGCTGGAGTCAGGTTGCAGGGCCCTCTGTTACCTGGCCTGTTACCTAAGCTCCTTATTCTTTTGCTGTGCCCAGGCAGGCAGTGTGCACACAAGCATAGGACACACAAGTATCTGTGCTCACCTGCCTGTGTGTCCACAGCCACCCCCAACCCCGTGTAAGGGATTCATGCGGCAGGGGATGGGCTGAAGTTATGCAAAGGCGTTTACTTTGGGCATGGACCCAGAGGTGGGTTTCTCGAACTGAAAGTGTTGCTCTGTCTGTGGTGGCTGCCTGCCTCTCAGGGCCTATGTGCCAGAGACATCCTACAGCCACCGACTGACCAACGCGCTGGCCGGGAGGCCTGTCTGTGCCTAGGCCATATCTCTTGTGAGCTGGACATTGTAGGTAGGTAACATTTCTGATCTCAGTCTCTATCAAACAGGAGCTGCAGTGGGTGAGCATGGCGGGATGTGGGAGCACATGGGTTAGAAGCACTCTGTTCCCTGCCTGGCCCTCTGGAGCACACAGGGACGCTCCCACTACATGCCGGGTTCCTCCTGCCTCCCCAGTCACCACTACCCAATCTGTGAATGGGGAAACCAAGGCACAGCCAGACAAGTAGCTTGTATGAAGCCACCGTGAGATGCTTTGTCAATCATAGCAGTCCCCCACACAGAGAATGAGAAGATGGACCAGCTAGACTCTGGTTCAAATCCAGCTTCTGCCTCCTTGCCTCTGGTCTGCCCCATCCATGCCCTGCAGGCTGGTTCCATAGCATGAGATACTCAGTACTTCTTCCAAGGCCAAGTGGGCACCAACCATGTCCAGGTAATAGCTTGGCTTCCTTGGCTAAACGCTGGGAGAATGTTAACTTGCCTGGGCCAAAAAACTCCTAGTGAGACACAGGTGCGGAGGTTCTGTGGTTCTGGTTACCACCACTGTGGTCAGTGTTGATTTTTGTGGCTAGGTGAATGTCAGATGAATAACAACCCATCCTTAAAGACACTGAGCCAGGGTCTGCTGACGAGTCCTCTTCCCTTGACAGCCTGATTAAAAAGGAAAAAAAAAAAAAAAAAAAAAAACAGGGGACCAGGCATTAAGGACAAACAGACAGGGTGGGTGTCATTGGTCTTCTCTGACTTAGTTTTCCTAAGAGGGAACAAAGCCAGCTGTCATTACCTACCAGTGACATGGTCAGGTAACAGGAGGAGTCCAGGGGCTCCAGCTGCCCCAAAGAACAGCATCCAGATATGACCACTGACCCATCATTTGGGCTTTGCCACTGGGCCAGATGGCACTAGTATTATTAGGAGCCACAGCTGGGGGCATGGGTCTTCATCTTCATTTCCTGGGAATGGTCACCGAGCCCCACGGCCTGGCCAGCACTTGTCACCATTGCTGATGACAGGCCTCTTCCCCTTCTTCCTACAAAAGGTCTTTTTGTTTGAGAGACTCGGGCGCAATGAGGGAGGGTGCTGTTAGCTGCCTGGGGGCTATACATGAGGGAGATAAGAGGTTCAGGGTTCCCTCTGTCACACACAGAGCATGTGCCACCTGCCTTCTGCCTGGAACATTTAATACTGGTGAGAGTCTCACAGAAACTCAATATAGGACAGGGTGTGTCATTACCCCCAGATGAGGAAACATGGGCTCAGGGGATAAAGCGACTTACCCAAGACTACACACGGAAAGGACAAGAACCCCATTCAAAGCCCAGGGTAGCTCTCTTCTGGGACACCAGTCTGCTGGCCTGCTGATTAACTATGGGAAATCCCTACCTCCTCTCAGTGGCCACTCAAGGGGGAGCTATGCGGGGCAGGTGAAGGGTCTGAGGTTTGGGTGGGGCTCCTTGGAGGTAGGTGAGACTGAAGAGCAGATGGGGACCTGAGAAGCAGGTGGGAGTTCGACAGGACAGGTAGGGGCCATAGAACAGGTGGGAGAGTCTAAGGTTCCAGTAGGGCTCCCGAGAGTGTAGTAAGGGCCCTTGGAGCCCTGGAGGCTTCACAAAGTACATGGGTGCCCTAGGAGGTAGATGGGGACCTAGAGTTGTGGATAGGGGCCCTTGAGACATGTAGGGGTCCTGGGGAGCAGGTGGAGATCTTTGGAGCAAGTGAGGCATTGTGAGGAGCATGGGGGAAGGGAAAGGAACCTGAGGTTCAAGTAGGCTTCCTGGGAGGCAGGCAGAGTTTACTGTGTGCCTTTCCTGTGAGGACATGTGATAGAAGGCTTCTGCTGTCCCCCAGGCTTCCTCGCTGCGCCCTCCTAGACTCTGACAGGGGAAGCAATCAGCTTAGGGACATGCTCCGTTTGGTTCTGGGGGGACTGCACTGAGTTGGTTTGAGTAGCTCAACCTGTCCACACGGAAGCCATTCCTCAGATCCAGTCTCCTTCCTTTTGCCAGCTCTGATTCTGAACAAACCGTACCTCTGTCCCTGAGTCCTCACAGACAAAGGGAGGCACAGTAGGCCTGAAGGTGTATGAAGCCTGTGTAGGTGGCAGCTGCTCCCAGCTTTGTACTTGCCTCCCCAACTGCCCGGGCAGCAGCAACAAAATGGAGCGGAGGCTGACCCAGCAGCTTTGTCCCTCGAGCCCCTCCTTCCCAAGGATGCAGTGCCTCGCAGACCTTCTAGTCTGGGTGTCGAAGAGCAAGGGGTCCCGTTGCCTCTGGCCAGGGACCCTAAGGCACAGAGTTTGGGCCTCAGCCCACTCCCATCACCTCCGGCTTTTTGCAGGCCCGAAGCCTCACACGCTCCTGGGAATCACCCTTCTGGGTTCGAGGCCTGATCCCCTTCACGGCTCCCCACACCCAGAGGGTGCAAAACAACAGCCTTGGCTTCTGAGAGGACCCCACACTCACCTACAGAGTTCCCGAGCTCCCAGCCATCTTCGCTAGCACAGATTTACAGAGTAGGCATCCTGGGGATAGCCACCGGGCTGACCTGTGACACAGGCCTCCGGGGAACTATCATCTCACCCTCCTTTTCCTGACTACCCCTCACAGGGACACCCCAGGCATGGCAGGGCCACTTTGTCCCAGTCATATGTGACTCTGCTGTCTGTTTACCAGGGAAGTCATGTCATGCCTATAGCACGGTTACCCAATCCGTATCAAGACAACCCTGCTTGATCTTGTCACGGCCACGGGTCCCTGGATGGGACACACCATTCACATCTGAGGGAACTAAACCAGTGGGCAACAGAAAATGCAGGATTGCCGTTGGGAGCCTGAGGGTCACAGCCAAGTGGCAGCGTATGGACCCAGATCCCATACAGGCCTCTCCCAAGCCTACAAGCACCTCAGGATCCCTTGGCAAGGGTTGCTTCAGCCCATAGAGCAGGTGCTAGGGGCCTGGGAAGAGCCACTCGTTGGGCGAGTCTGGGTGGAATTACAGGTGCCTCAGCTCAGCCCTTTCCTAGCCCTGTTTGTCCGTCCAAGCCAGCTGGTTTCATCTTCTGGGCCTTTAGCAAGGTGAGGCTTACACAGCTGAGCATACAGGCCCAATGGAAAACATCCCAGGCTTGCACAGGGTGAATGAAGAAGGTCTGAGTTCAAATCTAATCCCCACCCCCACCCCACCCCTAGTGAAAGAGGTAGAGATGGAATCTCTTTGAACCTTAGTTCTCCCACTGGAGAAGAAATCCCTTGGGATGTTCTGAGCATTAGATGGTTCTGTTGAAATTGGTACTGAATATAGGAGAGGAAATAGCAGCTAGAATCCTGTAACCTAAGACTGGGGCCCTCAGCCCCTGGCCCTCAGACTTGGGGTGGTTACTTAACCCACAAGGAAGTCACTCATTGAGATGAGCCTCAGCTGCCAGTCTCTGGGTGAGGGGTCTCCCACTTCTTCACGCTCTCACCCACCAAACAGAGCCACCAACTGTCACCTCCACCACTGTAGCCAGCTGTAGGGCAACTGAATCCCAGGGGAGTCTGTAAAACCAGTCTGGGAGCCCTTCTTCTTTGTGGTTTCTCTCCCATAGCATAGGTGTCTCTGCTCAGTGGGTTCCTGTGGCCAGAGCCACTGTGTGAGACAGGATTCATTTCACTTCAGGATCCCCAATATTGCTTCTCCCCACTCATAGTTTAGCCTCTAGAAGACAAGGTTTATATCCAATTCTCTGACCCCATGCATATTCTGGTATTAATGAGTTCAGTCCCATCCCCCAACCTTGAATCACTCACTCTCTGACTCTCCCGCACTGCAGGCAGCCCCTCACAGTGAGCAGACATGCCCCCCACTCGTGTACATTTCACATACTTTCCAGCCCACAGCCCCTTCTTAAGCCAGCCCTCTTCCCACTCCCTCTCTGCAGGCTGGACACGGAAGAGCAGTAGAGGTCCCAGCCCGCCTCACGGCCAGTGCGGAGTGGCCAGCGTTCAAGGAGTCATGGACAGCTTCATGGAGTCACTGAACAGGCTGAAGGAAGCCCATGAGAAGGAGGTCCTGGGTGAGTGGATATTGGAAGGGCTCCACTGCACTCACAGGAAAATGGTTTGGGGGTCTCGGCATGTCAGGGAACTCCCAAGGATCCTCTCTGGCCCACAGAATCCTGACCCAAGGACAGGATCTGTGAAGTGTTCGGATGCCCAGCCTGGGCCAGACCATATCCTATTGTGTAGACCAGGAGAGGGGCGTGTTGAGGAGTCATTACCAACACCTTGTAACCACAAGCTACATCCAGCCCCCAAGCATGTCCCTGCTGTGTCCTCTTAAAAGACTGGCAGGTTTATTCTAATAGCTCATAACCCAAAGGGAGAGGCCACTCACCCTAGAGGGTCCTAAGGCCATTTGATGCGTCTCTGGCACTGAATAGACACCTCCTCCTTCCCTCCAGCCCAGGCTAAATTTTCCACTGGTCAGGGTTCCCTCCACCCACTTCTCTGTGATTACAGTACAGACCTTGGAGGCCTTTCAGAAGGGCCACGTGAAGGTCAAAGAAGCCAGCCACTCCCTCAAGCCTCAGGGAAGAAATCTCTGTCTTTCTGGGAATGCCTGGGCCTACCCAGGTTGAGATCAGCCTCACTGGCTCCGAGAGAACTGTGACGGTGTGAAGAGGGTCTCATGGGACTTGCCCTGAAAGACGTGGATCACACAGCTAGTGTTATGGAAAATGTCCCAGAAGTAACAGAAAGCATGCCTACCCGGTGTGCTTGGGGATACAAGCTAGGGTTGATAGGATTTGAGCTCGAGAGTCTTGAAGTCAGTACTGACCAAGAGGAGACCAGGCCACTCCCTAACAGAGGAGTAGACCTTTTTTGGCAATTGGTTTGGGCTGGCAGACACCCTCTTTATACCTAAGAGACTTGACTGGTTACACAGGAAAAGGGGCAGAGGCTGCTGAACCCCAGGGGCTAAGAACTTACAGCTGCTAAAAGAGTAGATGGCTAGTCCCACCCACCCTCAGAGATTATGGTAATTTGAAAACTGAATAGAACCTAGCTAGTAGGGAAAGACAGGTACCAGAACTACCCATCCCATTCTATGAGCCCAGTATAAACTTCCCTCCCTACCCCTCAAAAAGTATCCCCTCTTGGATTCTCCACTCCTCCCAGATGGCCCACCACTTCTAGAACCAGGGTCTCTGCCACAGCCTCTAGTCAGATGTTGAGCTAGGGTCCTAGGCCACAGTTCAGGAAACCCAGACTTCCAGGCAAAGGTGTGGATGGGGTGCCCTCTTTATGCCCTTCCTGAGGAAGGGGGCTTCCAAGAGTCAGGCAGATATCAAGGGTCTAGAGATGATTCTGTGTGTCAGCCAGAGCAGGGGTTTCTATAGCATGCCTCAGCCTTACCTCTGCTACAGGAGGCAGCTGGGCTGGGCCTGACATGCACCTTTTCTGTCCTCTCTGCCAGGCCTGCAGAACAAGCTTCTAGAACTGAACTCAGAGCGGTGCCGGTGAGTCAGCCTAGCCGGGCCAGAGGAGCAGACAGGAGAGCAGCTGTTCCCACAAGCCACGGTCACCAACACTGCCCAAAAGGTCCCAGGATAGCAACCCACCCAGTATCCCAAATGAAGAAGGAAAACTGAGACTTGGCATAGCAGGGAGGGCGCAGCGAGTCCCTTGGCCAAGGTGGCATACTACTCATGTGGTGGAGCCAGGACTGGACCATTGAGACGTCAGTCCCAAGAAGTCTGACGTGGCCCTCCACTTGGGGACCGAGAGAGACCAAAGCAGCAGTTGTCAGTACTTGTGAAGCCCAACACATGGCCTCAGTGCTGTGGTTGGCCTGTAGGTCACCCTCCTGTGTCCCATCTCTGAGTAGACCAGTGGTTCTCAACCTTCCAAATGCTTCGACCCTTTAATATAATTCCTTGTTTTGAGGTGACCCTTAACCATAAAGTTATTTTTGTTGCTACTTCATAACTGTAATCGTGTTACTGTTATGGATATAATGTGAAATATCTGTGTTTCCCAATGGTCTTAGGAGACCTGTATGAAAGGGTCGTTCAGTGCCCCAAAGGGGTCGTAACCCACAGGTTAAGTAAGAGTGGCTGAACTAGACCAAGGTTTATATGTGCCATAGCTAAGGTAACACAAAGACAAGACTAGACAGGTCCCCACAGAGCACTCAAACCCAGACCACGCTGGGCACCAAGACCAGCGGCCCACCTCAGTTATTTAACCACACAGAGATGCACAGAGGGTGGAGGAGCTCTTTGCCAAGAATCACCAGCTCCGGGAGCAGCAGAAGGCTCTGAAGGAGAACCTGCGGGTGCTGGAGAACAGGTGAGAACATCCAGCCATTTGGCTCTCCCCAGAGCCATCCTGAGCGCCTTTAGCACAGACCAAACCAGACAGAGGTTTCCACTGTAGGACCTTGAAGAACCTCAAGAGAACCTCCCTCCCAAGATCCCTTTCCAAACATAACTACAGTGTTTTGTGTAATTATGTTTAGCAGGAGGCAGGCCTGGGGTGGGGGAGGGGACCATGACCGTTGGGAAAAGCAGGATGCATCCTAGCAATGGGGCAGAAGGAACTACCCTGATGGGTATGGCTTCTCCTGTCCTAGGCTGCGGGCTGGCTTGTGTGACCGATGCATGGTCACCCAGGAGCTGGCGAGGAAGAAGCAGCTGGAACTGGAAGGCGCGCACCTGCAGAGCCTGCAGCATCTCTGCATCCTCAGTGAGCCACACCCACAGTCAGGGACCCCAGGGCCTGCCCGGCCCTCCGAGAGCCACAGGGAAAGAGACATGATACACTCTGGCTCCCAGACACATGGGAGGAGGCCCCCAGTGGCCTGTGTCTCCTCTCACATAAGTTCCTAGGCCCGGGCATCCCCACTCCCCTGACCTTCCTGGAGAGAGCTCTGGGGACAAGCTGGGGTACAGTGTTGTCCCTTCTGCCAACCTCAGGCCGGGGCTTACTTCACACTCTCCCTCCTCTAGTGTTACTATTATACAGCCCCTGCTATGTGCCAGGCTAGCGCAAGACAAGGAGGGCTTGTCTGGTACCGTGGGAGTCCCCTGTCTCCTCCCTGCCCCACAGACATGCTCACTGACGACACTCTTTGCAGCCAATGAGATGAATGGGCTGAGGGAGGAAAACAAGATCCTGAAGGAAGAAGTGAAGAGGCTTCGGAATCTGGGGTGAGTGGGGAGGCCCAGGCCCAGACATCTGCTCAGCAGGCCCGAGTCGTCCTAGAACCCTGCCCCACAGAGTGGCCCAGCTGCCTCAGGTGCCCTTCTGAATCCTCATCATCGGCCCTGTTCCTCTCCAGAGACAAGACCACACCACAGGCCTGGGAGAGCACCTCAGAGCCCCCGTCGCCCTTGCCACTCCCTTCCCCCAGCAGCCGGAAGGGTGCCACCGAGAACCCCCCAGGATGCTTGGAGGAGGCTGAGGAAGAGCAGCTGGGCACAGGTCTACAGGGTTAGGGGAGGGGCTGGGAGACTGAGCAGGGGTTTCGGGGATTTCACAGCATCTCCCCAGCTCCTGTCACTCCTCCTCCCACAGATAAAGTGTCAAGCCATAAGACATCCCCAGTGACCAGAGTCTCCCCAGCTGCCAACCTGCCGGAGCCACGAGCCCTGGACATGGTGAGGATGTACCTCCTGACCTACCCCCGCAACACCGAGTGCCTTCCAGGCAAGCATCTAGCAACATCATCCCACTGTGTGTAGGAGATACTCCGTACCAGCTTCACATTCCCGGGCTTCATGTGGGGGGGGGGCAGGCCTGGGTGAGGTGCCCCACCATGCTGACCTACCCACCTTTGTACAGACCCCTCAGTGCATCTCCAACCAACTGCACTCAACGGTAGCCGTGGTGCGGCCTGGCTCCAGGGCCTGCCCACCAGACAGTGGCGCTGCCAATGGGACACCCCCACCACCATCCACGGGGAGTAGCCCTCCCAGTCCAACATACGAACACAGTCTCCCAGTGGACAGGTGAGACCCCACCCATCACTGGGAACAACTCTTTGCTGACACCCCATAGTAAAGGAGCAGCCTGGGAAGTCCTGATGCTCAGCAACCCTCTGGGTACCCTACCTCTTCCTGGGTTGACCTTTCTGGACATCTGGGTTGATTTACAGCTCCCACTGCTCCTGAGTGACCAGGCCACAAGAGGGTCAGGACACTTGTATATGCCTTGGCTAGGACCTCAAAAGACCTATGTAAAGCCCGAGTCTTGTTGCCTAGCAGAGCCAGTGGGGCTGTGGGAGATGGACAGGGGGACCAGACACTCCAGATAGCCACAGGATCTTCTAGTTCACTTTCTGTTACTGTGGTCAACAAAACCTCTGACAAAAACGACTCAAGGCAGGGGAGGGTTTATCCCAGTGCACTGGTCTAGGCTCATCCCTGAAGGAAGTTGGGGCAGAAACTGGAGCAGGAATCTGAAGACAGGACTGCTTGCTACTCTCTCTACAGCATTACCTCTATCGAGGGCTCACTCGCAGCCAAGGAAATACAGCAGGAACAATGCAGAGGGGTGTCAGCTAGCTCCCTCATACAGTCTAGGAGCATCTGCCCACCCACCATGGGTTGGGCTCTCCTTAATTAATAACCAAGTGTCCCAGCCATGGGTCCTCTTTGGCCAAATTGACCACCTTCTATACCTAGTGGCCTCCAAAGCCAGGGCCTGAGAGCCTGCCCTCTCCTGTGGCCGTGTGATCTTAGGTGGCTTGCCTGACCTTCCAGGGCCTCGGCTTTCTCCTCCACAAAGTGACATGCCTTTGTCCTCTCTCTGGGAGCTCACTTAGCCAGTCACTGCTGGACGAGGCTCACTGACATCACACTTCCCTTCTTCCTAGCTTCTTACGGGCCACCCGGCCATCAGCCATAGCCTATGAGACCCTGAAACACTCCCTTCAGACCGATCGCCTCTGCCTCCTGAACCGACACCTGTCTCTGCACCTGCAGAACCCCCACAGCAGCCCCCGGGCTCCTGCTGCAGCACCCAATAGTCCCCTGCCTCGGGGCCTGAAGGCTAAAGAGGCAGAGGCGTGGGAGGAGCCTGCTGCCTTGGTGGGCATGCAGGACCCACGGCTGGAAGGAGCACTGCACCTGCTTCTGGTCCAGCAGCATCTGCGGGCACGGGCACGGGCACGGGCAAGCACTGCCAGGTTGAGGGTCCCATCTGCACCAGAAGAGATGCCATCTTCCCCACCAGCGGGCTCAGATTCTGGGAGCTCTGACAGCGAGGCCCCCAAGTCAGCTCTGAGCACAGAAACCCAGCCTGATGGATGGCAGCCTCAGTCCACAAGCCAAGGTAGCTCCCAGGAGACACATGTGGCCACTCAGGACTGCTCCCCAGACAAGCCTTTGGACCTCTCTGACCGAGGACGATATCGGGACATCTCCAAGACGACTGGCCAACCTTTGCCACTCAGCCCCACAGCTGTCTGCACTCCCGGCTCCCAGCTGCCCAACTTGCCCAGACCCCTGGTTCATAGCTCCCATACGCTCAATAACACAGAGACCAGAGCTCAGGAGTCTAAGGAATACTCTACTCCCAAGGTAAGGGTCCCAGCCCTGTCCTCAGCCTCTATGCAGCTCCACTGCAACCTCCCCGGGCTGCCTTCTTGTCTCTCCCCCACCAGTTGATACCAAAGAGCATCCTTAGCTGCCTTGTTCACAGTTGGATGGAAAAGACTGAACACCAGTCTGAAGATAGAGCTGGCTTGTAACACACACACAAGCACAGAGAGACAGACAGACAGACAGACTCAAATCATTAATTTACCTCTCCCAGGATACCTCACATCCTCTCCCAGGGATCCATGCGGGCCTGACCTCTCCTGGAAGAACTGCAGAGGAGACTGGAGGAAGGCCAAGGCCAGGACCTCACCTGCAGGGACTTGGTGCTGATGGGACCACAGGTAGCATGTTAGAACTCGGGACACAGGTTCAGTGGGAAGTGATGTGCAGTAGGAAGGGAGGTGTAGGGCATCCTGCTGGCCTCGAGCCGCGTCTCTCCCACCATGGTTAGAAGCTGTGAGGTCCAGGTGTTCTAAGGGAAGGCTGTTCTGTAGGAGCTAAGCAGGCAGTTACCTAGCAGGTGAGCCTGGGCTCAGAACTCTGGCAAGATCCCTGGGGCAGCCCCTCTGAAGAGCTATTACTCTTTCCTGTCTTGGGACTGCATGCCAAGACCACCAGTCTGGCTGACTTTATTCATGTCTTTAAGAGCCTAAGGTCAGAACACAAAGGCCAGAGCTGGAGCAACTGGAAAAGTCAGACACATCAGACACCAAGGTGGGTCCTCAGCTACTCACTCAAAGTAGTCCTGGCAGATGCCCAGGCAGGAGAGGGTGTTCTTTGCCCTCAATGTGTCTTCTTCTGCCCAGGAGGGTCTGATTTCTGAAGCAAGTGCTGAGCAAAGCATGGAAGGGGAGGGGCGTGCTGAAGACCATCGACAGGGTCAGCAACAGAAGAGGAAGCGAGCCTCAGACCAGCAGGACAAAGGTACCTACCTCCAAGAAGGGAAAATAGGGCCTGGAATATGGTGGGCGCATCTCTAGCCACCTGGAGAATAGCATCTGGGCTCCAGCTGATAGAAGCCCCGAGCCTCCCCAGTAAAGGACTCTGCGAATCCTGGCCAAATGACCTCCTTGAGGTAATCCTGGGATTTAGCTTCCTTCTCTCAGGAGGACCAACACCAGAGCTCCATAAACTTGATCTGAATAAGAGTGGCCCTGAGAGGGCGGAGAGATAGCTCAGTGGTTAAGAGCACTGACTGCTCTTCCAGAGGTCCTGAGTTCAAGTCCCAGCAACCACGTGGTGGCTCCCAACCATCTGTAGTGGGATCTGATGCCCTCTTCTGGTGTATGAGAAGACAGTGACAATGCACTCACATACATAAAATAAATCTTTAAAAAGGAGTGGTGCTGAGAGAAGCTGGGGTGCAGCTCAGCCGGCAGAAGGCTTACCTAGCTTACCTAGCAAGCATGAGGCTTGGAATCCCATGCCCAACAGGAGGCAGGGTCTCACTATGTCGCCCTGACTGGCCTGGAACTAACTCAGTAGACCAGGCTATCCTCAAATTCACAGACTGGCCTGCCTCTGCCTCCTGAGCACTGGGATTAAAGGTATGTGCTACCACACCCAGCCACAGGGAAGTACGTTAATTACATTATGACCCTCAGCTACCTCCCGGCCAACCTCAGCAGTATGAGCTCGTATCTCAAAAAGAGACAGAGAACTGAAGACAGTTATTATTTTCCCCATAAGTAGCTCCCTGGGGCTGGCTGGCATCCTTGGACCCTCTGTGTACCTCTGGGCAGCCACAGAGGCACATCCAGCTGGCTCTGGGGTAAGTGTTCCTTCAGCGTTAGGGTTGCTCACATGTTTGCCCAGGGCGGTGTCTTTGAGCTCAGCTCTGCCTGATAAGATAGCAGGAATCTCAGCCTGGTCCTGGGTGAGGACTCAGGACACTTCCTGCTCCAATGCACAATGGTGAGTCTTTGAACACCTAAGCTAATATTCATGTGCCTTATGTTTGCCCAGGCTACAGCTTAGCAGGCTGGGCTGGGGCCACCACAATAAGCCATTGTTGCCGGAAAGGGACTGACCGCAGCCTGTGTTTGCTCCGAGTGGAGGCTAGTGTCATTTCCAAGCACTTCCTGCTATGTGCACATGGGCTGGGGTGTGGTCCACTAAGTCACCTTCCACCTTTCACACTGAGTAAGAAAGACAGTCCACCTAGCCCTCCCAGCTAGAGTTGGGTGGATGCTTCTCCATTCCAGGACACTGTCTGGCAGCCAGTGAGAATAGGCATGTCCTGTGAAGGTCGTCCGCTTTGCCTAGCAGGATGTCACACATCCCAGGGTTAACTTGGGCCAAGTAGAGTGGGAGGCTCATGTAGTCCTCTCCGCCTTATAATTCCGACCGGCTTGTAGAGTTGATGCTGCTTGACACGTGCTTTGACACGTGGGGGAAACTGAGGCTCGATGAGTTACTGACACAAAGTCACGGGTCTGCTGCATAGACCCAGTGTCTCAGGAGGTCCTGGTGTTATTTGCCCAGAGCAGATGCCCCTCCCTTGTAGTCACAGCCCTGGCCACACTGTGGCAGGGAGAGAGACTCTGGAGTTAGACTTTCTGAGAGGAATGGCCCTCCGGTCATACTTTCGTGGCTCAGCCGTTCACTACCTAGTTGGGAACAAGAGCGGCCGACAGACTGAGTTGAGCTTTCCTGAGCCTAGAAGTAGAAAGCCAGAAAAGCCGGCTGATGCCACGTCTACTCTAACTTCATCTTCCCCACAGCCCCCAAGAAGCCACCCCAAGGGAGGAGGAAACCGAAGGAACCCCTAACATCAGCAGAAGGTCCCAGGAGCCCAAGGGACGTGCAGGACTTCAGCCTCTCCGCCATTAACAGCTGTCGGGAGTCCTAACTCTCCGGACCAAGGGACACTGCGTTTGCCCAGAAGTAGCTGTCACAGACTATTGCCCGCACAAATCAAGCCACACAACCTGAAGATAACTCCACGCACATAAGCTCCGCCTATGTCCAGAGGGGCTGGTGAGCCAGGCCTCCTCTCAGGTCTCTGGGCAGTTCCTCCCTTTCCTATCCTGTAGGAAGGCTGCGCTAACCCTGGAGTCAGGGCGGGGATAGGGGCGCCCCAGCCTAACTCTGCTTCCTTTTCTGGGCAACGCCCCCACCTCCTGATGCGATTGGAGGTCCCAGACATTGCGGACTTTTCCAGGCCAGGAAGGAAGCTTCAGCCAGCGGTCTCAGGCGCCCCCTTGTGGATCCTTGGCAAATGAAATGCGGCCCGCAAAGAGGATGAAAAAGAAGGCCACACGCACCGCACTGAGTACCTGGTCAGATGTGGGAGAGCTCAGAGAAAAATATGAGTGGCAGTTCTGCAGCTGGCAGGGCTGAGGTCAGATGCGTTGACCCATTTAGGCAGGTGATCCAGAATTAACTGGATCCAAGGACAGGAAGACAAAGTAAAATTAGCTTCTATGTTCTGCAAACCCCCTGCTCGCTGTTAACCTGGCGCTAGTGAGGAAGGCGTCTCAATGTCTCTGAGCCTAAGAATCAGCCCTGGGCCACTGGATCCTGACGGTATTGAGGAAACTTAGGGAAATCCCTGTGTGGATGGAGTTTAAGAGCTGCCATTTCCAGGGCAAAGACAGGCACTGGCTGCAAAGCACCCAGTCAGGGTCCAGTGTGGGGTAATAGGAAGAAAGAGGCTGCCTTGGGAGGTCAAAGAAGGTGGCACCTAAAGTTTAAATTTGGGTTCTGAGGGATGAATAGGAGTGTGCCAAGCAGGCAAAGTTTGTAGCATGCTCTTATAAGCATCTAGATGCCTGCCAAAAGGTTGTGGTGAAGGCCAGGGAGAAATCACTTGACCATAACTGAGCGAGAAAGGCCGGAGCGGCCAAACCAGATAGAAGGGACAGCATAAAAGATGCTTCAGTGTGGCTGTAAGAATCTGAAACTCCCGGAACTGGAGAAGCTGTCACTGGTGTGCGGTGAGGCCTGGGCTTGACAAAGTACTGTTCTCCACTGAGCAGACCTCCCTACCTGCCATCTGAGAAGCCAGAAGGACTGAATTCCAAGGGACAGCCAGCCGGGGGTGTATGTGTAAATGTGTGTGTGTGTGTGTGTGTTCAAACAGTTACAAGTTTCTTGAGCTTTTTCAAAATTGAATAAAATACCATTTTGTTCTATGCAGTCCGACATCCTGGTCAGATTTGGTCTGTGGTCTTCCCACATGCAGGAAGAGGCCAAGTGCTGCCTAAATGCCCCTCAAGCACCTCACAGGTCCCACCATGCCTGCCAACACTGGGGTCCAGCTCTAGGGTCATGTCCACACTGTGGCAAGCTGTCGGGAATGCTCCTTGCCATCCCTGTTTGACAGTGGCTTCTGTCAGGCATGCCTGGTTTTTCTCCTGTTCACATTAGCAGCAAGGACCTAAACCTGCTGAACCATAGGCCCGATGCTATCATCTCTCAATTACCTATCCCAAAGCAGCTTAGCCATTCAGAGAACACGTCACGCTGCCGGAGACCAAAACTCAGAAAGGCAAGTTGCTCCCCTGGTCACTTGCAGACACTGGCTGCTAACAGCAGCCCGAGTGTGAAGGACACCACACCAGGTCAGCAGATACCATGCCCCCCCCCCACAGAAATGACACTCTCTGGGTGTGCCCACCACTCACTTGGACCAAGTCCTGCATTCTACTAAACAGGAAGACTGCCCACCTTGTCACTGGTCCTGGCAGAGGCCATCTCGGAACAGGCAGTGGAGAAGAGAAGGGGTCAGAGCAAGAATGAAAGGAGAGAAGGGGGTGTCTGACAGAATCAGCTTGTCTGAGCCTTGAAAACAGGGAGGGGCCACCGATGGCTTCTTCTCCCAAAGAAACCAATTCCTGAGGATCCCTGTCCCTCAACCAACTCCAGTCCAGCACCCACTGCAGCAGACACAGGATCAGAACAGGCAGTGACCATAGACCAGAAAGAACACCAGGGAGATTTTCCTTTTGTGCTTCCTCAATGATCCACCGAACACCAGACTCTCTACGGGTGAAGACCAACATACAGAGTAAGAAGGGTTTGTATACTGAAGTCCTGGTCACCCTCCAAAAAGGAAACTGGAATTCCAGTATCATGAAGACTCAAGACCACATCCATACTGCAATTGAGGTAACCCAGGAAGGTGCCAGCTGTCCTCAGACCATAAATGGGCAGTCAGTGAAGGAGGCCAGGTGGCCCCACTGGTACAGCCTGGAAGCTGTGGGCTCTGGTGGCCTATAGCTGGATGCCTGTCAGAAGAACCTCATCGCTGAAGAAACACCCTTGGAGCAAGTAGCCATGCCTGTGCCTCACTCCGAGTCCTCAGCCTATAATGAGCATTCGCTGCAGGGCGCTCTGTACACACGTCCTGGACAGGAGAACAGGACACAGGTCGTGCACCAAACAACCTTGCTCGGTCTCTTAGCTACTCCAAACTTCAACCGACAGAGGACAAGCATCTCTAAGGCCCCAGAGGAGCGCCGGGGCACGGCACACCTCGCTAGCCAATGGAAGGGCTCAGGGGAGTCTTATTTGCATGCTGTCGCGCCGCGGCCAATGGGCAGGGACCGCGGAACTACATTTGCATATGGGCGCGCCGCGGCCAATGGGCGGGAGTGACGGGGTGGTATTTGCATGCAGGCGCGCCGCGGCCAATGGGCAGCTGCGCGGCGGCGCGGCGCGGCGGCGCACTCGAGCATGGCCGCGGCCGCGGCGGGAGGAGCCCCGGGTCCGGCCCCCGGCCCCGCCAGGCCCGCGCCGGCCTCCCGGAACCCGCCGGCCGCGCCGCGAAGGCGCGGGGACTCCCGGCGCCGCCAGGCCGCCCTCTTCTTTCTCAACAACATCTCCCTGGACGGACGGCCCCCGAGCCTTGGTTCCGGAGGCGAGAAGCCACTACCGCCGCCGCCACCGCCCACCGAGGCCCGCGAGGCGCCCGCGCCGCCGCCCGCTCCACCAGGAGGCCTCCCGGGGCTGCCAGCCAGGCCTGCGCCCCAGGGCCTGCTCAGCCCCACGACGGCGCCCGCCGGGCTCAGCCTGGACGGGCAGCGCCAAAGGTGAGTGGGCTGGGCGGGGGCGGCTGCACGCTGGGGTCGGGGTGGCCTAGAAGAGGCCTAACCAGCTATGTGTGTGACCTATGGCCTTGGCAGCTCAGGGCACCGGTGGTGAGCCAGGTCCCTCCTCCCAGCTCACAGGGTAGTTGACCGGTGAGCCACAAGCTCGGCAGAACTGGACATGGTTGGAATGAGGCGGGTCCATTCACCCCGCACACCTGGGACCCACCAGCTAGCTCTCAGAGATCTGGGTGAACCAGAGTCAAGAGTCAAGATGACCAGCCCAAGATCAAGGTGTTGGGTGACTAGGGAAGGAGGTTCTTCAGCTCATGATGCAGGAGCCAGGGTGGTGGGCCAAGGGTCCTTCATCCTAGTGCTTGAGGGCCCATCACGGCAGCGTGCAAGAGTCAGAGTGGCCTGTAGTCCCGTCTGCCCTTGACTGGGACTGAGGTGATGTGGCAGCATCAGTCCAGGATACAGAGGACAAATTTGGGATTGATGGAAGCTGGTCAGCCTCCAGATGTAGGGAATAGTTCCATTGAAGCTGTCAGCTCCTGGATATGGGGAGTTCTTCACCTTGAGAGTTCCCTGAACATGGATTTCAGAGTTCCTTCAGCCTAATTGGCTCTAAACACATCCCTTCCCTGGCCACTCCATCAGTACTATAAACACCAGGACACAGGAGCCCTTCTTACATGCTGTGTGTCCAACTCAGCTTGTATGCCAGCGCCCTACCCCACATGGTCTCATCCCTTCTCGGCTTTATTATACACCTGGCCAGACCTCCCTCCCCACTGTCCTACACCTGCTGGACTCAGGAACATGGAACTGTTCTTTCTCCCCTGCCTGGATCATTTCTAGGATCCCACAGCCTAGCCAGGGCAGCTCCTAACCATTCCCCCCATCCTCAGGCCGTGCCCACTTCCCAGATGGCCCAGCCACCAGGTCGGTCTCAGCCTGCTCAGCCCCCTTTTGCATTCTCGGCCTTCACCTGAAGAGTGATAACAGGAGCTGGGCAGAGGACACTGCAGTCCTTTCCAGGAAGACCCTGCTGCTATACGTCCAAGCTCTTGCTGGGTGGATCCCAGGTGTGGTGGGAAAAGTTGTTTGACATCTGACCCTGCATCACGTGTGGCCAGAAGGGCCTCAACTTTCTGTCACAGCCTTAGCCTACAGGTAGGGCCAGGTCATGCTTCTCTACGGGACAGAGGGTTCCACTGGGGACAAGGGGCCATTTGTCCCGGTGTGTTAGCTGGACCCCTTGTGAAAGGCAGGTGAAATGTTTGTGGGTGAGGCTCCCTTTGGTACCCCCGCTACCCTAGCTCTTCCAGCCAGCCAGCCTTGCCCTCCTTCCTAGTTCTACCCCACTTCATTCTGATCCCCTTCTGTGGTGGACATCTTCTGGGGCTCTACTTCTGAGTTCTTGACGCTGCCCTGGTATTAGAGAGTTGTTATCCTTCTGTGGTCACAGCCCTCAGCAGGAGGACAACAGTGGCCAGCCTCCTGAAGGCTGTGTCACAGTGAGTGCACACCAGCCTTCCTCTGTCCAGTAGCTCTGTGACCTTGGGCAGCTAGTGGGTCTCTTACAGCCTCAGTCTCTTGCCCTGCGGAATAGGCTGACAAGAAGCCCTTTCTCCTTGAGGTCCCAAGATACTAGGGACTCAGTAAAGTTGATGCTAGTTCCACTTTGGGCTATCAGGAGTGTTTGGTAGCAAGAGACAGAGTCTGCTGGGTTTCTGCACAGGACTCTTAGAGCCGTATTGTCCTTTTTCCTGCATGCCTGGGAGTAGGCTCATCTCTAGAGCCTGTGGTCAGGTTCGGAGTTCCAGCTACTTGTCCATTGCTGCTTCCCGCTTAGAAAGTCAGTGTGTGCACCTCCAAGGCCATGGTGACAAAGGACACAAGCCTGGTAGTTCTCAACAGCAGCACTTTTTCCCCCATCCCTGGATGCCTGTCACTGAAGGTCAAGCTGCAACCTGGGGGTCCCTCTGACGGTGTACAGCTTCCTCAGGCCTTGGGTGCTCAGGCTCTGTTGATCCCTCTCCTCGTCCCTGTGTGTTGTCCTCTGTTCACCTTCATCCCTTCTTAGACTGTCTGCAACTAAGGCCTCTAACCAGGGCTTCTGACGGATCTTTTTGGGGAACTACTTCAACTCACCACAGCCCTGCTTAATACCTGCCGGAGAAATGAAGGGGAGGGAAAGTCCCCATGCCAAATGACTTTGCAAATTGCAACCTAATTGCACCCACCATCAGAGAGCTGGGCATAGCCCAGAGGCAGGAGGCTTTGTTCTGCTTTGATCTGGAAGAGGGGCCTCAGCCAGCCCTAAGTAGCACCTGAGCCACTTAGAGAAGCCAGTGAGCCACTTGGCAGCCTGGTATTAATCTCTGCCCAGAATCCACTCACTAGGGGCTGAAAACCACTGGAGTAGTCAGTTCTCAGGGACAGCCCAGTTGCTGACCCTGCCTCTGAGGCCCCATTCTTTCTCTGTGAAGCTGCTAGACCACAGGCCTCCACATGGAGTGCTGGGAATATTGTTGTGGCCTGTGCTTCCTTAGCAGGGGAGGCTCCTGGGCGCTGCCCAGGATGGGGCTTCTCTGCAACCTGTCATGTGGCAGGTGGCTCCTGAGTCTGCCCCAAGCCTGCACAACCAATCCACTCTTCCTGGATCCCTAATTGACACAGAATCGAAACCATGGGAAGATGGTCCTGCCTAGACCTCTCCCCATCTCCCAAGTCACCAAGTAAGGTAGCCTGTCACATACCAGATGCTGTTTTCAAGGTCTGTAGTTAGGTTTCAGGTACTGACTGAAGTGGTTGTGGACTGAAGTGGAAGCAGAGTTGCTAAGAGGCAGATCTGAGCTGTTAGGACAGCTGAACTGCTAAGCCCTCTTAGCACCTCCGTCTCACTCCTGACCCCCGGCCGACATCACATGTCGCACATGGAGCCAGAGCAGGCACTGTCCTGTATTTATCTGCAGCATGAGGCACTGAGCTCAGGTCTGCCATAGTTGGACTTGCTTAGTTGTCTGGAAAGTGTCAGCTGAGGCAACACAAAGTCCAGATTGTTCCTCAGTGTTTATCCACTTTTGGCCATTTTCAAATTGAGTTGCAAGGCACATGTGAACAGTACAGGAGTCTGTGCAGCTTCCTGTGTGTGTTTGTGGACATACACAGTACATGGCCACCTTACACTCCAGAGAGCAGCCCTGGGTCTTCTCATATCCTCCTCAGCCATCTCCTTACCAAGACACCCGTTGCTACGTTAGAGTGTCGTATCAGGCATCATGTACAGACATCCCACATGTCGACCCTTATGCTGGCCAGCACAACTGGTTCCCAGTAGGGTCAGTTCAGGGCACACTGTGAGGTGTGATCCTGTCTTGTCTATAGAGCATGGCGTCTGCACCAGAAGAACCTGGCCCTTCCTCAGAGTAGCTGAGCTCACATGGGTCTCTACTTCTCTGTTGCCAGCTGTTGGATTTCAGACAAGTTGAATGGCTGTGTGCCTCCGTTTCCCTATCTGAAACTAAGAGTAGTGCCTACCTGTTACAGTTCTGATGATTGGATTTACAGATAGCATGCTTGTGAGGGAGAAGAAAACCACAGGGAACAAGATGTTGGACCAACTAGGAACACTGTGCACGCTCCCAAGGGAGCGTGACATCCCTAAAGGGACCAGAAAATATCAGGAAGAGCAAGCCAGGCACCTGAGGAAAGATCTGCCACAGCTCGCCCACACTGTCTCTGAGGACTTGCAAATGAGATCCTTAAGGCTGTGATCAGCCACCTGGTTTCACCTAGATAATTACCTCTGGGAGTACTATGCAATCCTGCAGGGTAACCTGGGAGCACCTTCTTACACAGATGAAGTCTAGAGCCATTCCAAAGCCCCTGCAGACAATGGGCTAGTAAATTATATTTATGGGTGGCTTACTTGTATGTCTATATGCTATGTGTTTGCTTAGTATCCACAGGGGTCAAAATAGTGTTTGATCCCTTAGAACTGGAGTTACAGATGGTAGTGAGTCACCATGTAGGTGCTAGGAATTGAATCTAGGTTTTCTGGAAGAGTAACCAGCGTTCTTAACCACAGAGCTGTCTCTCCAGCCCCAAACAGCAGACTTTTATTTCTCACATTCTGGAAGCCAGAAGCCCAAGAAGGTGTGGCAGGCTCCCTTTGAGACCGCACCCTCATAGACTTGTCCTCCTTTGTCATCACATGATCCTCCCGCTGTGTGTCTATGCCCTAATCTTAAAGACACCAGTCGCACTGGATTAAGGGCCACCCCACTCAATAAGGTAATCTCTTATCTCCAACCATATCTCAGAGCTCAGTTATGTTCTGAGGTCCTAGGGTTAACATACGGATTATGGGGTGGGGCACATACTCCCTCCAGCATCTCAGTGTGAAAAACCTGGGTTTAGAGTTATTTATTTATTCCATGTATGTGAGTACATTGTAGCTGTCTTCAAACACACAAGAAGAGGGCATCTGATCCCATTACAGATGGTTGTGAGCCACCATGTGGTTGCTGGCATTTGAACTCAGGACCTCTGGAAGAGCAGTCAGTGCTCTTAACCACTGAGCCATCTCTCCAGCCCAAAGGACCTGTTTCTTATGAGGCATGATCAGATCTACAGGGGCCAATACAAAAGGTATTCAGGCTTCTTCATATGATCCTTCCTTTCCTCATCTCATGCCTGATGTGATATTTTTCTTGTCCTCAAGAAGAAGCATTTCTGAGCTGCAGTGCCTTAGACCTCTGGCGTGTCAGAGGCTCGTGGTTGGATTTCCAGGTCCAGCTAGAGGACTCATTGATCAAAGAACTTGGGCTTGCTTAGTTGCATGGGACATATCCACAAGTCAGTGAAGCCTCTAGTGTTGCAAAAGAGCTCTGGCTCAGTGCCAGCCTGAGCTTTCCTCTCCAGTACCTGGAAGTCTCTGGATATCAGGCTCACCTCACCTCTGTCTTTAGTATGCCTTCACCCGCTGGCTGCCAACACCACTGGAGGCTTTTTAACTGTGACATAGCCACTTTGTGCTCTGTGAGGAGCTTGGTACAAAGTGAGGAACAAGGACACTATGTACGTGTAACAGCAGTTAGTGCAACTGAGACACAAGGACTCTGTACACGTAGCAACAGTTAGTGCAACTGAGGCACTTTAGCTGCTGGCACCACTGACAGTTCCCCACCAGTAACACTCAAACCCACATTGCAGAGACACCATCATCCCCATCTCTGCCGCTACGCCATCCCCTGCACTACCTTCTCCGCCATTGCTCTGAGTGGGTGGTTTCCTAACAGTGCTGTGCGGCAGTACTTGATCTCAGCTGCTGCACTTTCAGAATGTTTTTGGTGCAGACCAGGATTACCCACGGATCCTGCCTGGTACAGGGAAGAGAGAGGAGAACCAGTGTCTGTGCCTTGGTGGCCGTGTGGCCTGGGGAGTCCTTTGGCTGCTTTGAGCTTGTCCGAAGGGGCCACACGTCTTGCCCAGGGCAGACTGTTAGCAGTGCTGGGTCTTCAGGAGGCAGCCCCTCGTGCAGTCATCCCACAGGCACATGGCTCAGCTCTTTATTTCAAAATGCCTGCACAATTGCTGAGGTCCAGGCAGGAGGAGGGTGGCTCATAAGTGTTCCAGCTTCTGTTTGGGAAGCCTCAGACTGTATGACCTGGTGAATTCCCTGGCCAGATACCTACTTTCAGGACTCGCTTGGAGTGAGGACTAGTGAGAATGTTTGGCTTACATCACTAATCCTCAGGTGCATTTGATGGGTGATTGCGAGGGCTGGAGTCTAACTTAGTGGTAAAGCAACTTGCCTACCATGTGTGAGACTCAAGATCTTCAACATTAGATGCATGTAATCAAATGCACACATGTGAAGTGACTGAATCATGGCATTTTGTGACCCTTTGTTTCAATGATTCATGCCAAGACAGTAATCCTGGTGACTAACAGGAAGTTATGGTACGTGGGTGAATGGCTTTTGAAGGAGTTGCTTTTCTGTGTAATCCCAACAGGCAGCAGTGGAAGCTGAAGATTAGGAATTCAAGGCTAATTTGCAGCTGCCTATTGAGTTTGTGGACAGTCTGGAGCACATGAGACCCTATTTTGTTTTATTTAAGATTTATTTATTTATTATATAATAAATACACTGTAGCTGTCCTCAGACACACCAGAAGAGGGCATCAGATCTCATTACAGATGGTTGTGAGCCACCATGTGGTTGCTGGGATTTGAACTCAGGACCTCTGGAAGAGCAGCCAGTGCTCTTAGCCGCTGAGCCGTCTCTCTCCAGCCCCCTAGATGTTTTCCCTTAGGAAAGGCTGGCAACCTTGTGACAAGGAAAAGGACCCCCATGCTGCCCTACTGCACGTTCCCACACTAGCTCAGTCCTGCTCAGGGACCTGCTGCAAAGGCTTCCTGGAGTCTGTGTGTTGTCTCTTCTGAGGCCATGATGTCTTCCTACAGGAGACGAGTCACATCTCAGCGCTGTTCCCTTGAGTTTCTGGAAGATGCAGTGGGATGTGCCTCGGTGCAGAGGTATACACCCTACCTGCCCCTGCTCCAAGGCCCTGAGCTCCAACTGCCTCTGACCCCAGGAGCCACAAGAAGGCCCAAGGAGGGCAAGAACGACCTGCTTTTTACCTTACAGAACCAAGCATGCATCTGGATCACCAAGACACAAAGGCCTGAAGAAAACCCACTTCATCAAGAACATGAGGCAGTATGACACAAAGAACAGCAGGTAAGAGTGTGTAGGGCCTGGCCTGGGACTGCCCACTGTGCTCCCTACACTGTGGGACCAGGCCATATCTCTGGAGGCCAGAAATATGAGATCCGGGCCCTGCCCTTATTGACAGCAGCACCATCAATTCATGGGGCACTTGCTCCATCGCCTGTGGCCTGTCCCCTGACCCTATATATTAGTTGAATAGCCAGGCCAGCAAGCCACTGCTGTATAATCCCAGAGAAGGGCCACCAGCTGGACACAAGTGTTCAGAATTAGAGATCAGGAAAGGCAAAAATGCATGTGTACCCAGGATATAAGGTGTGGCAATATTTGGGGAGCATATACAGGATCAGGCATGGTTATACTTGGCAGCACAAAGATCCACATTGGGGACACAACAGGAGATGTGGTATATCAGTGGGCATATGGGAAGCTTAACTCAAACTGGTATCTGGCTCCCCGGAACAGTGCTAGGCTAGACTCTGGGCAGCAGCGTCTGTCTTCACTGGTGCAGGAGAGAGCTTTGGGTATGTCCCTTGGTAACACATTACCAGTCACTCTGACGCCAGAGTCCCCCTTCCTCACTATAGGTCACCCTGGTAAGTGTCCTCAGGAAATGTTGCTGCAGGGCCTGGCCAGAGGTAGCTCCCTGCAAATCCCAAGTACTAGGACAGTACGGTGGCTATGGTTACAGCTTTGAGCATCCCAGGGACCCAGTCCTAAGCCCCCTAAATAGCTGAGATCTGGGTGCTCTCTAGTAGCAGTAGGCCTTGCATTTGTCTGGACTCTGATAAACTTTGGCGCCTTCCTGTACCCTCTGTTTATGCAAATGAGGCTGTTCTTTTCTGAGTGACCTGTGCTCCCAAGAAATATGAGCTCTATGGCCCAAGTGCTAAGATGCCAGGCCTGACTTCCTGAATCAGTTTCCATCACCCAAATGTAGACAGGACAGAGTTCCTGCCCTGCTCTGACCTGGGCCTCCCACAGGATTGTACTCATCTGTGCCAAGCGGTCCCTGTGTGCAGCCTTCTCAGTTCTGCCCTATGGAGAGGGCCTACGGATCAGGTAAGAAAAGCCCACACTGCGGACACAGATCAACTCTGGTCCTGCTGGGCCCAGCCCACAAGGCAGCCCAGCTCTTGAGTGTAGGCTGGGTCCTTAGACTCATGGGGTTAGCATATCATCTCCCACTACAGCCCAGGAACATGCATTCCATGCTCTTATTCCCCAGAGCCATGGGTTCTGTTCAAACCGTGTGTGTGTGTGTGTGTGTGTGTGTGTGTGTAAATGTATAGATAGATAGATAGATAGATAGATAGATAGATAGATAGATAGATAGGCAGGCTACATATAGGTTGGCTTATATATAGGTTGACTGAAATATTCCTGAACCTCTCTCAAATATGCTACTATAACCTTGTAACCAGTCCAAGTGATTGTGTTCAGGGAAGAAGGAAACAGCTGTTGGGGTGGGGCAGTGTTGTGTGTGACCCCACAGAACAATAGTCAGCACAGAGACACCTCCTGTGCAGAGTGGGAGACAGCTAGTTCTCGGGCTCCCAGGCCAGCTGCTGAGCCGCGTGACTGCAGTCGAAGGGATTGAGGCCCCTGGGAAGCAAATTTAAGCCAGAGTTCAGGTAAGTGTTCAGGGATGTTCCAGAGTGGTGGTTCCCAGGTGCTGTGACAGATGGCATCTGCCCTGTCATTCACAGGGCAGGAGTGAGAGGCAGGTAGCCCTCAGGTTAAACCTGTCACACACCTCCAAGGTCGTGCCATCCCCTTGTATGCTGAGCACTCTGTGGGCGGGTGAGCATGTGGATTTGCTGTGGGACGACATCACCCACTGACTACAGGCAGAAGGACTGCAGCCCTCCCTCTCCCACACATTGCAGTGACCTGAGGGTGGACAGCCAGAAGCAGAGGCATCCATCCGGCGGCGTTTCTGTTTCTTCTGAGATGGTCTTTGAACTGGAAGGCGTTGAGCTGGGAGCAGATGGAAAGGCAAGAACCCTGTGGCCAGCCAGTGGTCAGCAGAGTTAGGCAGACAGGAGCTGCACATCAAGACAAGTATTGGGAGCAAGCCACAGCCCTTTACACCTGTCGCTAGCTGGCTCATGCTACCCCAAGGAAGGGCCTAAGTACTCCTTATATGGCCACTGACAGCTGTGGTGACCCAGCTGTCTCCCCTGGGTTTTCCACATCTAGCTTCTGCACCAGTAGGCCAAGGGGCTCCCAATACAGAGACTAGCCGGCTGCAGATCACAAGTTAGGGATGGAAGCTAGTGTTCTGACCTTAGAGTGCCCATTCCAACTGGGTAACAGCATGGCTTCAGGCTTCTCACCGGAGGGCAGAGGGAAGCAGAACTTGGTTGTACTTCCTGGAGAGAAGGACTAAGCTCTAATGTAATTGCTTTTCTAGGTTGTGTCTTACGCAAAGTTCCTGTACCCTACTAATGCCCTGGTTACACACAAGAATGACAGCCATGGCTTGCTGCCCCAGCCTCGGCCCAGCATTCCCCGGGCTCCACCAGGTTCAAGACACAAACCTGTGCCTACCAAGTCAACACCAGCTGGCACAGAACTAGGTAGCCAAGATGCCCTTCACCATCACACAAGGGAGGCAGTAGCACTGGGCTAGGCACAGTGGTGGGGCAGACAGCAGGGTAAGCCACACTCATGCCTGTGCACTGAGGCTTCTCAGAGGAAAGGATCCCAGGTAGTGTGGCCCTGGGCTCTGCCCGAGTCAGGCAGGAGAGGCTCAGTGTGGGAAGAGAGCTCTGTCCAGACGTCATTTCTTGTACCCACGCTCTGGCCTTTGACCTGGAGCCCCTCTCAAACCTGGGAGGCTTGCTGTCATGCCTCTTCATTTGCTACAGTGGGAGAGGGATGGTGTGGGGTTCTGATCGAGATCTAGGGTGTCAGTAGCTGCCTCTGCCTACAGGAAGCGACGGGGGAGATGCACTGGAATACAATCCCAACCTCCTGGATGACCCACAGTGGCCATGTGGGAAGCACAAGCGTGTGCTCATCTTTGCTTCATACATGGTGAGCTCCATAACCCTAACCAAGTTTAGGTTCAAGGAGCACACAGGGGGCTGCAGAGATGGCTCAGTGGTTAGAGCACCGGCTGCTCTTCTAGAGGTTCTGAGTTCAAAGCCCAGCAACCACATGGTGGCTCACAACCATCTGTAATGAGATCTGATGCCCTCTTCTGGTGCGTCTGAAGACAGTGACAGTGCACTCAAAAATAAATAAATCTTTCAAAAAAAAAAAAAAAAAAAAAAAAGGAATACACTTGAGTGGGTACCTCTCCACATCAGAAACTCAGAACAGCCATCCCAGGGTGCCTTGTCTCCACCCACCACCAACAGGTAGAGGGAAGGATCATAGGCAAGGGTGATGTGCCAAAGCAGGATAGCCAGTCATGCCGGACATCTCCTGGGGTCAGCTCTGAATGCCTGGCAGGCTGGGCCTATCCAGAGGACAGACAAACTCAGAGCCATTTTATCCTCAGAAATGCAGGCACCTCTCTGAAGCCCCACATGCTGTCTGTAAATCCAGCTACAGGGCATCTCCTCTCCAGCATCTTGCCTCCACCTACCTCTACTTCTGTTATAGACCACCGTCATAGAGTATGTGAAGCCTGCAGACCTCAAAAAGGACATGAACGAGACCTTCAGGGAGAAGTTCCCTCACATCAAACTGACATTGAGCAAAATTAGAAGGTAAGAGCGGGCCAGGCAGATACCCATCCCCAACCACCTAACCTGGCTCCGGGCTTTCTCCTTGTGTGCTAACAGCCCACAGCCCATGGCATAGCCATGGAAGGGTGGCTGCTACTTCATCAGTCTCATGATATAGACTTGCCCCAGGGAACATGACTCCCATCCCACCCACAGTTTAAAACGGGAGATGCGGAACCTCTCTGAAGAGTGCAGCCTGGAGCCTGTGACAGTGTCCATGGCCTATGTGTACTTTGAGAAGCTTGCACTGCAGGGCAAGCTCAACAAACAGAACCGCAAACTGTGTGCTGGCGCCTGTGTTCTGTTGGCTGCCAAGATCAGCAGTGACCTCCGCAAGAGTGAAGTGAAGCAGCTTATTGACGTGAGTGTGAGGTGTGCACAGCATGAGCAACCCGCTAGGCGCTGAGCCTTAGGTGGGGACCACAGATGGAACTAACCCACTGACCCTTTGCTTCCTTCACTGCAGAAGCTGGAGGAAAGGTTCCGGTTCAACAGGAAAGATCTCATTGGATTTGAGTTTACGGTGCTTGTGGCTTTGGAACTGGCCCTGTACCTCCCCGAGAACCAAGTGTTACCTCACTATAGACGCCTCACCCAGCAGTTGTAGCCGAGACCGGTGCACCCCACAGGGAGGAAGGCCAGTAGCTTGGCTAGAGCAGACTAGTGTCCCTGTCCCTCTAGAAACTGCACTTGCTCCTCACAGCCCATGGCTCTTGGCTTCCTTTGAAAGACACTGCTTTTATTTTGGAGTACACCACACCTCCACCATGAGACCCTGTTGAGGATTTTCCTGAAGCAAGTGAACAGTGTGAGGCTTGATTTGCTTTTCTTGTGCCTGAGACCAGCCTGGTTTATGTTGTGAATCCTGAGATCCAGCTTTCATTTTGCCTAGCCATGAAACCATTCCTGTAGAGACCCAGGTATCCACCTTCTGAACATGCTGGAATTGCCAGGCTTCCGTCTTCTGTGCCTCCACCCAGGCAGAGTTCACCATCAGCACTTTGTCAAGATACAGGAAAGGGCAAACACCTTGACCCCATTCTGAGTGCTCACACTGGACCTTGTTAAAGCATCTGCCACTGTGAAACCCATGCAGTGTTTGGCCAACACCACCCTTGTCCCTGCCAGAACTTTTCCCTGTGGTACTGGACCATTTAAGACAACCACTAACTGTGGGCTCTTGACTTTTCTGAGCAATATCATGATGGAGAAAAGGTATTATTGAGATTTAGTCTCTATGGGAACAGAAGCTGGCCCACTAAAGCCTGCTGCTGACTCTGAACCATGCTTGATCCTCAAGCAGGAAGGTACTAAGCCCTGCCATTTAAAACACTCCTAATAGATGCCATCTAAGCCAGCTTGCCTGCATACTGACTGCTACTGTCTCCCTGCTGGTACCAGACAAGAGCCATCGTCTGCCTTCCCAGGCTTGTTCGTCTTCCCTACAAACTGGTCACCAGCCTGGCAGATGCCAGTTCCACAGCCACTCTTCCTAGAAATGTTCACCCTCAAGCCTGACATTACCCACCTAGGCCTAGTGCATCAGTAGCAGCTTAAACTGGAGCCTTGAAGGATAGTAAATTACCAGCCCTTTACCCTGTCTAAGCTTATACTGGTCTGTTGAATCCTTAGAGCATCTTTGAGTGTAAGACAGTGATCCTGCAAATGGGTCACCTTCAGGGCAGCCCTTGTTTAAAATGAACTTTTGAATACAGCTGACTGAAGGGCTATCCTTGGGGGACATACCCAGACAGTACATCTAGATCTATGTTAGAGCTGGCAAACCATAATTTAAGCTTCTATATTTATGTAGTACTCACTTTACCAAACTTGGTGCACTGTTCTTCCTGCCCTCAACAATGCTAAGAGCTGCAGATGTGTGGTATTGAGCACTGTTACAACAAAGCCAACCTTTAAACTAAATGGCAGGCTGACCACCACATACATCCGTTAGTCCAGAAATCTGAGGTGTATCCATGGCGTCCAGCTGGACTGTGACCCAATGCCACAGACCTGGTGCTGCACCCTCAGCACTCAATGGGACAAAGCTGTGTGAGAGTGTCTGACCTCAGAATGCTGTGTGTGTCTGGTAGATTTTGAATGGAAGATGTTAAAATGTTTTTCTTAAAGTAAAACTTGTTTTTGCAACATGCTTCCTTGCCTCCTTTTAAGTGTGCTGCCCCTTTTCTGGTCTCGATAAGAACATAGTCAAAGCAGACTTAGCCATCACAGGTACTTATTTTTATTTATAACAAATTTGTTCCTGATTTCTTCTGCTCAAAAGTTCCTAACAAAGGGGAAAAAAAAATAATTACAAGCTGTGTCTCTTGGGGAATCCTAAGACACTCAACCCCAAGGTGAGATTCCCTTCCACTTACTTTGAGACAATTCCATCAGCCTTAGCCAATCGGAGGATAGAATCATCTGACTCGCCCTTTAAAATTAAAAATAAACACATGAGTATCCACACAAAGCTGGTTCCCTGCTTAGCAGGGCAGAGCATACACGACCACACCCAAGAAAGGGACACCACCATCACAGCTCAAATATTGGCAGATACATGTGGTGAAACAACTCACCATCCTGCGAATGGCCCCGCAGATGCCGTAGGTTTTAAACTGGCCGTTAAACCGACCTGTGCACCTGTCAACCTGGAAAGACAAAAAGAGGTTGGGAGATTCGGTCCCACCCATACCAGAGCCAGGCACTCGGACCTAACTGCTCCAGTATTCCTGCCCTCGGGGACTAGCCTCACCGTCGGGTTCCCAGCTCACCTCGGCCACGTTCATCTGGATGGACGCGTGGTCCTTGGCAGCAATGATGCGGTTGCTCGCGGAGCTAAGTAAAGAAAAACACAGTGCGTGTAATAGGTCGCGAAAGGACAATGGATGAAAGGGAATGGGGCAAAGTGGGCGCAAGAAAGACGGGGCCGCGCGGACCGATAAGCAAGAGCCGCAGAAGCTCACCATTTCCGCGGCACATAGAGATCTACAAACTCGCCGGCGTCGTTCTGCATCCTGAGGCCGTCCCTGCAGAGTCACCACGCCGGTCATAAGGCTGGTCAGGCCCACACACCGAGTCTGTGGCCCCAGCCAGACCCATGCCCTCCCACCCCCACCTCCGAGCGCTCCCGGCCATGAGACCGCGCCCGACCCGGCCTAGCTCGCGCCCGCCGCACGGCCTACCTGTTCACCAGTTCAGCGAGAGCGCAGAAAGGAAGTGCCTCGTTCTCACGCAACACTATTGTGCAGGAGGGGCGGGTCGTCGGTAAATGCTTCCGGGTCAGGTTGACTGTATCCACCATACCGGAGGTGTGTTTGTGAGCTTTTACTTCCGCTTCCGGTGCAAAGAAGCCCGGGCTGTTCTTTACAAATTACGTAGGTCCCTGGTTCCGCCTCCAACCAAGACACACCTCTTTTCTCAGGCTCCGCCTCCATCGCAGAGTCCTGCCCCTCCGTTCTCCGCCAGTTGGGTTGCACTTGGTGTCTCTGCAGGCTGACCAGGAGGGTTGGAAGGGCGTCGGAGCGGAGCGGCGCTGAACGCCGACGCCAGAGGGTCCGGGCGGGGAGCCGTCGCCACAGCCTCGGAGTTTGGCGGAGGGAGGCGGGGACGGGAAGCCCAATCCTTAGAAGGGGAAACTGAGGTCGGGTCAAATGAGCTGCACCGCTGGCTTCCCGCTGCACATTCGTTCTCTTCAAAAATCTCCTACCCATCCTGAGAACTGAACTGCGTCCTTGCTATTCTACCTCCCCTCACCCCAGGCTCTCTGCCCCTCTCGCCAGGCCCTACCCTGCTTCTCCGCCTCCAGCCACCACGCGGTCTACACGCCTAGGGAAGGGAGTCTGGTCCGAGAGAGCACGCCATTAATCTCAACATTCGAGATACCGAGGCAGATGGATATCTGTTTGAGGCCACTCTACATAGTTGGTGTCTGCCTTAAAAAGAAAGTTTCCACACCACAGTCACCATCGTGCACAGTAAGCCCCTTGTTGACGAGGCTACTGTAGAACCGTATGCCTAATATCATTTCTCTTGAGACTGGAGCTGCAGGCGTATACACCCAGTTACAATAGTCCTGGGGAGAACCTCCCTGCCTTGTGTGCCCTGAGTGGGGATCACCTTCCAGGTCTGGTGAAGCCTAGGCTACACTTTCCTCCACCCACCTGGAGTGCCGGTAGTTGTGTGTGCAGTAATACTCCCTGGGGAACAGATGTCCTCTGTCAGATTCGGCATAAACTACACCCAAACACTTGTTTTCTCCGAGCCTTTATTAAGTAGGGGAAGAAAAGCTAAAGCGGCTGCTTCCTGACTTGGGCTGAAAAACACCAGCAAATGACCTTGCAGGTGTAACTTTTAATAAGAGAAAAGGGAGAGCTCTGTTAAAATGTACTTAGGACACGGTGGTAATACTTTGATTGGATAGTTAAGTGAATCAAAGCAGATTTTTAATACCTGGTCTTTGGTGGTCAAGCCTCGGGAGGAGGAGGTGGCCAAAAAGGAAGTAGACCTTGGTGGTTGGCTTTAGAAATTGAATCTATCAATTTTTAGCAAGGCAAGGCCTGCCAGAGCCATGTTTGCCACATTCAGGCTGCAAGGCACATAGATAAGGGTGGTCTGTTTATGTTTTAGTCTTGAGATCTGCAGCTGATCTGGCTGCATCTTTGTATGTCCAGCTGAACCCTCAAAGCCTCCTTAGTGGCCAGAGATGAAGCAGCCGGTGTGCCAGGAAGCAGAGCATGGCCAAAGAGAAACCGCAGAAATCTGCAGTAGACTCCACTCCACAGATTCAGCGGTCCTGGAAAGGGTAGGGACTGGGATCAAGTAGAAAAACTTAAAGCACATAGCCCTGGATAGAATGTTCAGAAGGTCTAGCCTCTGGTAACTACCCAAAACAATGCCTAGAGCCCACCTGACATCATAAAAGCAAGACTTGAAAGGGTCAAAGTAGTAGTAAGTTAAGTCCACTGCACCTCCAAAAAGGAGCAGGAAAGCTGCTTGAAGCCCAAGACAATGAAAATTCACATCACCTGGTGTCCACTCACTGACTGCCAGACAAACAGCGAGGGAACACGGTCCCTAGTGAGAGAACGATTGATCCAGAACTCAGATGCTAGAATTAGCAGACAGAGTGGTGACAGGGTTGACGTAGACGGCACTCCATCTGCTCCAGACCTCGGGAGAGGCAGGACACTGCATGCCCGAATCTCAGCACTAGGCAGGTGTGGGCAGGAGGATCAAGGATTCAAATCCCAGCAACCTCATGGTGGCTCACAACCATCTGTAATGAGATCTGATGCCCTCTTCTGGTGTGTCTGAAGACAGCTACAGTGTACTCATATGTAATAAATACATCTTTAAAAAAAAGTTTGATCTTAGGCTATAAAGTAAGGCTTTGTCTCAAAAATCTAAATGAGTAGGAAAGCCAATGCTTTTAGTAGGAATAAAAGAGTCTAAACTACTAAATAAGCTTCCTGGGGGGGGGGGGGTAGTACACGCCTTTGATCCCAGCAGGCAGGACGCAGAAGCAGGTAGTCTGGTATACAGAATGAACTCCATGACAGACCGGGCTGCACAGAGAAACCCTGTACCTTGCCCAGCATCACCCACACTGGGGCACATGTGACTGCCAGTGCTTACCAAGTCCTCACGGGTAAGCACAATGCTCTCATTAAATCAACCAGTGTAGAGGTTGAGTCACCCTAGCTCACCTGGCTCTGTTGTTCCTGGTCCAGCAGGGTTCCCACCTCCACCCGACTGAGGAAAAAGTGAAACAGAGCCTCTTGGTCTTCTGTAAGATGTCAATGAATAAACTTAAAAAACAAACAGTATCAGAGGGCTGGGTGTGGGCAGTGCAGGTTTTAGGCTTGTGGGAGCAGAGGCCTTTAGCCCCTAGCCATCTCATTAATCAGTGTGACTCATGCCTCACACTGGACTCTGTAGACCAGGCTGGCCTCAAAGTCACAGATGCAGTTCCTATGAGTTCAGGGCCAGCCAGGTCTACTTAGGGAGTTCTAGGACAGCAGAGCTATCTCGTAAGACTCCATTTTCAAAAAAAAAAAAAAACAAACAAACAAAAAAATGAGTGTCTCATAATGATTACATAACGGCACCCAAACCTCGATGACTTTTCTCAGTTGTCAGCTTGGCTATATCTGGAATTAACTACAATCCAGAAATGGAGGGCTCACCTGCGACCTGGATGTGTGTGTGTGTGTGTGTGTTTGTATATGTGAGTGCTGTGACCCAGAGAGGCCAGAAGGAGCTGAATGCCCCGGAGCTGGAGTTACAAGCCGTTGCTTCTGCCCACTATGGTCTTCTCCACCTACCCACAGCCCCTACTTTGCTTTTTTCATTTTGAGAGAGGATCTCACAAGTTTCCCAGACTAGCTTTGAACTCAATTCTGTAGCCCCGGCTCGTCTCAAACTTGACATTCAGCCTTCTAAGTAGCTGGGATTATAGGTCCGTGCCTCCAGGATAGCAAAACAAACTGTTGTTTTTGTTGTTTTTTTAGGCCAGGAGTGGTGACATGAATCTTTAATCCCAACACTCATCGATCAGACGCAGCTGGATCTTTGTGAGTCCAAGGCCTGCCTGATCTACATAGTGAGATCCTGTCTCATAAATTAATTGCTGAGGGTGGAAGATGCCAGGAAGATCAGTAAAATGCTTTTATCACAAGCATGAGGACCCGAGTTCAGTCCCTAGAAGCCAGATGTGCGACCCACACCTGTAGTGCCCGGGCTAAGGACCAGAGGCAGGGATGGAAGTCCCACAGCTTGCTGCTCAGCTAGTCTAGAGAATCAGCACATTCTAGATTCAGCAGGGTGCTTTGTCTCAAAAAGCAAGTTTGGAAATGATCAGAAAAGTTGCCAACCTCTGCTCTATACACACACATACATGCACACCTACACACACAAATACACCTCTGGCCTGTATATATATATACACACACGCACAGACCAGAGGTCAGCTCTGGGTGCCATTGGGACAGAGTCCCTCATTAGTCTGTATCTCAGCTGATTTAGCTGGTGAGTCCCAGGGGTTCATCTGTCTCCACCTCTGCAGCACCCCAGCATGGGATTGCAGTCCCACCTCCCTGGGTGACCCTGTCTATACAATAATTCGACACACAAAATTCAAGACCCCCAAAATAAAGAAGTGAGTACCCCCACAGGAGGAGCCACAGTGAGTTTCTTTTTCCTCAAGCACCCAAGCATATGCAGGAGAGGAAACTATTCACGGCAGGCGCCATCCTGAAAGGTAACCTCACATCCCCCTGTACTGTTCCGAGCCGCCACTGGGGGGCATCAAAGAGCCATTCTGGAACAAGGGCAAGCTTACAGGGTTCAGCTTCGCTGCTTCCAGGCTTTCACCCCAAGTCATGCAATCACCTCTTGTAAGATCTCTAGGGTAGGAATGGGGTCAGAGGCCAAGTAGGAACCCCAAACTTCACACACTGTTAGACAGATGCCTTCCTGCAGAATCTCTGCAAGGCAATCTTGTCAGGGCTCCTGAAGGGCCCTGGGTCCTTCTCCCTGCAGAACAAGATCACACCTGCTGTGCCTCAGTGCACTCCGTGCATCCTACAATGATGTCAGCCGCTCACCGTGTGGGGAGTGTGAACTGTCTTGGTAAAGAGGATGAGTTTTTATCAGTTATCCCACCCTGTTTATTTATTCTGGGCCTGTGTGCCTCTGCAACTGCACAGATGACATGGTGTGTCCCTGTGGAGGTCGGAGGACAACCTGAGGAAGCCAGTTCTCTTCTTCCACCTTGTGGGACCTGAGATCTGAGTCAGGACATCAGCATTGGTGGCAGAGTTACCCTTTCACTGAGCCATCTTGCGGAACTTCTTCTGACTCTGTAATGACTATTCTGGTTGTCAATTTGACAGCATCTGGAATGTGCAGTGTTGGAGGGCTCACCTCAGATCATGAGGCTGGAAGACAGGTTTCTGACCTGGATCTTGACATGGAAATACTGAGGCATAGTGGCCGTGAAAAGCTTAGGCCCAGGCAAGGTGTCGCACACCTTTAATCCCAGGAGACTGAGGCAGAGATCTCTGAGTTCGAGATCAGCCTGGAACAGAGTGAGTTCCAGATTCAGGCATGGCGGTGGACAGCTTTGATCTGACCACACCTTCTGCTGCAGGTCTGCATAAGGACACTGGGAGACGAAGACTCACTCTTCTTCACAGTTTGCGCTGACTCACCAGCACCTCTGTTGGAACCCTGTCTACAGAAGACCAGCTGAAACAACCAGCCTCGTGGGACTGAGCAGCTGCTAGATTCTTGGACTTCCCACCCACAGCTGCCCATTGTTGGGTTGGACTACGGACTGTAAGTCATCACAACAAATTTCCTTAATACAGAGAGACTCCATATGTTCTGTGACTCTGGAGAACCCTAACTAATACAGACTCTTTATCAGAACCCTGTATTATCTTGACAGCTAAAATCACATAAGAATTGTTGGTCATGAGCTGGAGAGATGGCTCAGTGGTTAAGAGGTTAACCTCTGCTCTTCCAGAGGTCCTGAAGTTCAAATCCCAGCAACCACATGGTGGCTCACAACCATCTGTAGTGGGATCTGATGCCTTCTTCTGGTGTGTCTGGTGACAACTACAGTGTACTTATATATAATTAAATCTTTAAAAGGGGGAGGGGCTGAAGAGATGGCTCAGTGGTTAAGAGCACTGACTCTTCTTCCAGAGTTCAATTCCCTGCAACCACATGGTGGCTCATAACCATCTGTAATGAGATCTGATGCCCTCTTCTGGTATGTCTGAAGACAGCTACAGTGTACTTATAATAAATAAATAAATAAATAAATAAATTAAATAAATTAAATAAATTAAATAAATAAATATTAAAAAAAGAATTGTTGGTCAGCTTTGTGTGCCTGCCTCATTTTTAAATTTAAATTTGCTTTATTTTTAAAGAATCATTCATTTTCATTTCACGTGTTGATGTGTTTTGTTTGTAAGTGGACGTCTGACACCCACAGAGATCGGAAGACAGCACCAGATCCCCTGGAACTGGAGCTACAGAGGGTTGTGAGCCACCACCTAGGTGCTGGGGATCGAACCCAGGTCCTCTGCAGAAACAGCCCCGTGCACTCAGCAGCCGAGCCATCTCTCCAGGCCCTCGCCTCTGCTTCTCTAACCATGTGACCTAGGACAAATCTTCTTCCCACTTCTCACCTTTATCCAAATGGTAAGCATGCATACACACAGTACCCCCCCCCCCGGAAGGTGTGTACTCAAGTACTCAGAGGGTCCTGTGTACCAGTTCACACCATCATCATCACCACCATCATCACCACCATCATCATCACCATCATCATCATGATTATCACCCTGATCACCAGTATCATCATCACATCACCATCATTATGATCGACATCATCAATTTTCTAAGTCAAAAAACTGGGTGGATAGATCCCCAGTCCTGGGTTGGTTCTCTGGAAGCCATCTTGAGCTTTCCTCCATCCTAAGCATCTGGGTTACCTGGCCCTGTGTGCAGAACACCCCACTGGGCTCCTGAAGGCCCACCTCCCAGACATGTAAACTGAAACCATGCAATGAAACGGGTGAGGGCCAAGGGGTGGAGCTAGGCCAGCATCGGTTGCAGCTTGTGAGAGAAGGATCCAGTTCAGGGCTAAGAACCGTTCCTCAGACTGGAGAGGGCTCAGCAGTTAAGAGCACTAACTACTCTTCCAGAGGTCATGAGTTCAATTCCCAGAAACCACATGGTGGCTCACAACCATCTGTAATGGGATCAGATGCCCTCTTCTGGTGTGTCTGAAGACAGCTACAGTATACTCATATACATAAACTAAATAAAAATTATTTAATAAAAATTATTTTTTAAAAAAAGGAGTCCTTCCTCCCAGGCCTGGACTTTGGTCAGGATGAATGACAGGTCAGGGTAAGGGGCAGGCCTTCTCCTGGAACAGGTCTGACCGGGGCTTCAGCCCCCTCTCCCTCAGGCCCCTCCCAGGCAAAGGCTCTGACAGCCAACTCAGATTTCGGCTCCTGGTGCCTCTGCTTCCCAGCCATGGTCTGCAGCGTACACACAGTCATAAAACCCTAGACAAGCTCAGGTGAGGCCATGTTAGGCAGTGCTGACAGAGTCAGCCCAGATGTCTGGGGTCTGGAGGAACTGGGTACCCAGCTCTGAGCCAAGCAACAGAAGAAGAGCCTTTATACATTAGCTCCAACAACAGTCAACAACTCCCTCCAGCCAAGGTGCACAGTCAGGCTGAAAGGAAGAAAGCTGTCAGGCCCGAGCCCTGCTCAGCCTCCAGGCTGACCTCTGGCCCCAGGGACAGATAGTGCTGACTCTAGGTCTCTCCGTTCCCAGGTAGAGTTTCCGGACTGCCGCCACCCCCAGGTCTTCCCTTGGAGACAGGAACAGCGCTCATGAGCATCCGGAAGAGCTGGGCGCCTTGGTGTGAGGGACTTAATCTTGTCTATCGAACAAGGTTAGCAGTGTGTGCCTGTTTCCTCTCAGGTCCTCCCTTGGCCCTCATGTCAAGGATGCGTGTTTGTTCTCTCAGATCTAATCTGCTTCCTGGAATGTCCATATGTCTCACCCTGACTCACTGACACAGTTTCCTGGAATGGCTAACTTAACACACGGCTCTCTCTCTCCTTTATTGGCAGTTTTGAACTTAGCTAACGGGTATAGATTGTGAGGCTAAATCTCAGCCAGAGAGGGGTAGCCATAGCCAGTTTAGAATGAATGTTCTTGTCCCCAGCCTTTGGGGATATTTATTCTTTTGCGCACAAGTGACGTTTTCCTTGCTGTGACCCTTTTTTTTTTTTTTTTTTTTAAGTCCAGGTCCTTTATTTCTCTTTGTACATTAGGCCATGAATTCATAGGGAATGGGCTCCAGCAGCTCAAGGCTCTTTTCCATTAGTCCTCACAAAGTGGGCTTCTCTGGGTGGTGCAGGCTGGCGCTTCAGCTGAACCCAGGTGCCCTTCTCCTTGGCTTCCTTTTTCTTCTGATCGTTCTCCTTCACCCGCTTCAGGAAGCCGTCTCTGCTCTTTGAGTGCTTGATGTGCTCAATCCGCACATTGATCCTCTTGGCCAGAATCTTGCCCTTAACTTGCTTGTTTACAATGATGCTCACAGCATGCTGGGTGACACTGTAGACTCTTCCGGTTTTTCCATGGTAACACTTATGGGGCATTCCTTTTTGAACAGTGCCCATTCCCTTGATGTCTACAATATCACCCTTCTTGTAGATTTGCATGTATGTAGCCAAAGGAACAACTCCATGTTTCCTAAAAGGCCTAGAGAACATATAGCAAGTGTCTCTCCTCTTTCCCTTTTGTGTTCGTCATGTTGGCGAGTTAACTGGAAGATGGCTGCCCCCTTGCTGTGACCCTTAATTTGAGTGGTAATTTCTTTCTTCCTTCCTTCCTTCCTTTTTGGTTTTTGGTTTTGGTTTTGTTTTTTCAAGGCAGGGTTTCTCTGTGTAACCTTGGCTATCCTGGAACTCATCGAGATCTGCCTGCCTCTACCACACAAGTGCTGGGATCAAAGGCATATGCCACCACCGCCCAGCCAAGTGATAACTGGACCTTTGCCTGAGTCTTTAGTACTCCCTGGACTAGTGAAGAAACAAGCCCAGGGCTGGAATCTGGAAAGATGGCCCAGAGGTTAAGAGCTTTCTGCTCTTCTGGAGGGCACAGTTAGGTTTTCAGCACCTACATGGTGGCTCACAACCACCCGAGCCATAGCCAAGGACTCCAGTGCCCTCTTCTGACTTCTACAGGCATTTGCACATGCAGTCACACTCACACACTCACACACACCACAGATATAGATAGATAGATAGATAGATAGATAGATAGATAGATAGATAGATAGATAGATAGGTGATATATAGATATTTAAGATTACTCTTTTTTTGAGGCAGGATCTTGGAACTTGTGTAGTCCAAGCTGGCCTGGAACTCACAGAGATCCACCTGCCTCAGTTTCCTAAGTGGTGGAATTAAAGGTGTGAGATCACTATGCTCAGCCATAAACATTTACTTACTTATCAGATCCCAGTGCAGAGGGCTGTGAGCCACCATGTGGTTCCTGGGAATTGAACTCAGGACCTCTGGAAGAGCAGCCGGTGCTTTCCCCAACCACTGAGCCATCTCGCCCTCCCCAATATTTTGCTTTTTTTAAGGAAACAAGAATCAGATTCTCAACAGTGCAAGGAAGGACACAGTCAAGAACTGTAGGACTTGAACTCTGTACATAGAACAAAGAAAGAGAGACTGTGGAGTGGGGAGGTGCTCCATGGTGTCTGGGTCATCCTGGAGGCTGACTGGAAGATGGTGCTGAGTGTGGAGCCAGTCTGATGAGTATTCTGGTAACTCCAGTCTTTTGGTTGTCCTTTTGGACCTAATCGGGCCCTTGTGCATGCCCATTACTAAGACACACCAAACACAAATAACTGCCCCATAAAGAATCAGTTGGAAACTAAGCATTCATAATTGGGGTACAAGAAACCCCCATAGGAGTGGTGAGTGTTGAACCCCTCATCAACCATGGGAGTGTAAGAAACCTCCTTAGGAAAAGGTGACTAAAACTCGGGCACAGTGGCGTACAACTTCCCCGAATAGCTCTTTGCATCTCATGCGTGCTTAAATATTGAGCAGAAAACACCCATACTAAAGGCAAGAGACACAGCAAATGTCAAGAGTCTTGCTGCTGTTCCTGGACCCAAGAGCCGATCTTTAAACCCTCAATGTGTTGGCCCCGATTCAGCTCAGATGAGGACTAGGTCTGGCAGCCTTTCATTGAGCAAATGCATTAGAAAATGTCCTGTTTCCCAAGAGGGGACTCAGTATGCCCAGTGCTGGAGGAAAAGTTCCATAACTCTACTGCCCATAAAAACAGATCAGGATGACCACGCAGATAACAGAGACCCAGACCTGATTCCTGACTCCTTGTATCCCCCTGATGCAGCCGTTGCTGCCCCCTCTCCTCTTCCTCAATTGTCTGAAACCCTTCAACTCAGACAGACCCCTTGTCAAACTCAACAAAACACTGCCCTCAGGTGATCAACATGAGAGGGAAATTGAGAATCTCCCATTCTGGGTCACCAAGAACTATGACCCCAAAGAACCTGAGACCTTTTTTCAACTGATGTTAGCAAAGCTCTCCTAGGAAGGGAGGGGATGGGCTTGCAAATGTCCTGCTCTCATGATGAAGCCAGAGACAACAAGAAGAAGCAGATGCCTCATCTTGGAAACCAGGAGAAACTAGGTTAGTAGAGGACATTGAAGAAGCCTTTTTGGAGTCAGATGGTGGTGTACACCTTTGATCTCAGCACTCAGGAAGCAGAGGCAAGATCTCTGAATTTGAAGCCATCCTGGTCTACAGAGTCTGTTCTACTACAGCTAGGGCTATGGAGAGAAACTGTCTTAGTCAGGGTTTCTATTCCTGCATAAACGTCATGACCAAGAAGCAAGCTGGGTGGGGGAGGGTTTATTCAGCTCACACTTCCACATTGCTGTTCATCACCAAAGGAAGTCAGGACTGGAACCCAAGCAGGTCAGGAAGCAGGAGCTGATGCAGCGTCCATGGAAGGATGTTGCTTACTGGCTTGCTTCCCCTGGCTTGCTCAGCCTGCTTTCTAATAGAACCCAGGTCTACCAGCCCAGGGATGGCTCCACCCACAATGGGCTGGGCCCTCCCCCCTTGATCACTAATTGAGAAAATGCCTTACAGCTGGATCTCATGGAGGCATTTCCTCAACTGAGGCTCCTTTCTCTGTGATAACTCCAGCTTGGATCAGGTTGACACAGAACCAGCCAGTATAGAAACCATGACTCAAAAACCAAAAAGAAGAAGAGGAGGAGGCACAAGCCCTATTACTGCCTTGTATTGGTGTTAGCACTACCATACTTAGAAAGGCCATTTCATTTATTTATCAGTATTAATTAAAGGACAGACTTGATGTCCCAACACAAGAACAGAGGACACCAACAATGACCTATGGCACACCACCCAAGGTACTCACACTATTACTCTGGACTGGCCAAATGTATTCAGTGGGTGACAGCCACAATTCTTTTAACAGGCGAAAGTGAGAAGCCAAGGGGTGGGGAGATGGCTAACGGAGTCTCAGATCTTGAGGTATGGAGCTACCATTATAGAGAGAGATTACTTGATTCTGACAAGTCCCTGAATGCAGCCTGATTTTTATTGGCTGTCCTGAGCCTACATTAATCACATTGTTTGGAGAGAATAGAATGTCAAGCTGAGGTCCCAGCTGACGTAAGAGAAACTCACTTTAAGATTGGACCTGGAGTGGAGGCTAGAGAGATGGCTCAGTGGTTAGGAGCCTCTTGCAGAGGACCCAGGTTCAATCCCTGCCACCCACACAATACCTCACAGCCACCTTTAACTCCTGTTCCAGAGGATTTAGTGTCTTCTTCTGACTGACACAGAGTCCAGACACATATATGGTGAACAAACATCCATGCAGGACAAAGCATTCGTATAACATACAACACACACACACACACACACACACACACACACACACACAGGAATGACCGGGCTTACATTCTTTATAAATGGATCCTCCAGAGTGATTGAACAGGAAAAGCTAATGTGCTACAGTTGGTGGGAGTACTGAGTAATGCAGCAAGCACGTAAAGTAAGGAGAATACCAGGTAACTGGTTAGCTCAGATCCGTGAACTGTGTGCTTTCCACTGGCCTTCGACTGAGGCTAAGTAAGCCTTTGGTGTAGTACACGTTTGGTGAGATCTGGGCTCACAGGATATAACTGACAGGAAAGATGCCTTGTCCACAGGAACCAACCACTCCGATTCTAGATATCATTTTAGATTTGCTTATTTTATTTATATGGCTCACTGTAGCTGTCTTCAGACTCACCGAAGAAGGGACGAGATCCCATTACAGATGGTGGTGAGTCACCATGTAGTTGCTGGGATTTGAACTCAGGACCTTCGTATCTTAATGCTACCTGAAGAGATTACAGCAAGACATGACCCTGGGCTCCCAGACAGACAAACTCTCAGCTGAGATTGAGGGAAACGATCTGGCAGGTGACTTTGCTAATGAGGCCACTTAGTAGAAATGTCCCTTTTCTATTTCACCCACGTCTCTCATCCTATCCTAAGTTCCCTGCCCTGCATTTACCCCCAAGGCAAAACAAGGTAGGACCTCCAAAGATGAGGATGGGGGACAGGTTCTAGAGATAGCTCAGTGGGTTAGAGCACTGACTGCACTTGCAGAATGCACAAGCTAAATTCCCAGCACCCACAACTGCCTGTAAGTCCTGGCTTTCATGTGCATATAATATAAAAAGAAATACTTTTTTAAAAAAAAGACAGAAAATGCCTTTTACCCAGACAGAAAAGAAAATGCAACTTAAACCCCATGTGTGTGAATTATTATATCATGTACATAGTCACTTAAGACCCCCAAGTGTGTGATGCTACCTTAGAATGTCTGGGTACACAGCCTTTATACCATAGCAAGTATAAATGGTGGCTCACAACCGTGTTTGAAAACAGCTACACTGTACACACATACATTAAAGAAAGAAAGAAAGAAAGAAAGAAAGAAAGAAAGAAAGAAAGAAAGAAAGAATGACATCCTTAAAAATAATGTAATTGAACTTGAGAGGTGGCTCATCGGTTAAGAGCACTGACTGTTCTTCCAGAGGTCCTGAGTTCAATTCCCAGCAACCACACGGTAGCTCACAACCATCTGTAATGGGATCTGATGCCCTCTTCTGGTGTGTCTGAAGACAGCTACAGTGTACTTAAATATAACAAATATAATAAATAAATAAATAAATAAATAAATAAATAAATAAATCTTTTAAAAAATAATGTAATCAAAATATGCTTAGAAAGTAAATTTCCTAGGTTTGGAATAACCGACTCAGACAATGGGAGCCATTTGCCCACAACCTTTGTCAGAAGTTTCACCCAGACTCTTGAAATACATTGGGAGCATCATACCCTCTGGCACCCTCCCCTCCTCTGATAGAGGACAGTCTAAGTCAATGTTCTACCGCTGCAAAGATACACCACAGCCAAGACAACTCTTATAAGAGAACGCATCTAACTCGTTTACAGTTTCCGAGGTTTAGTCAGATATGACAAGGAGTAGGGCAGCATGCGGGCAGATATGGCACTGGCAAGGTAGTTGAGGGCTACAGACTCATCCCTAAGCTCACTCAGTGATACACTTCTGTCAACAAAGCCACACCCCCAATCCTTCTCAAACAGTGCCACTCTCTGATGAAACATTCAAACATATGGGCCTCTAGGGGACATTCTCACTGAGACCACTACAAGGAGAAAGGATGAATCAAGCTCTAAAAGACTTTGGCAAAATTCATACTTGAAACAAAATTACCCTGCCAAAATGTCTCCTCTTTGTCCTCCTAATAATCAGGACTGGCCCTTGAAAGGACATAAACTGTCACCACAGGAGATGGTCTACTGTTTATCCTTCTGAACCCTACTGGAGGTCCATGGCCTTTAAAGCCAAGACCCAGTTTCTCAGGGACTATCACCTTGGGCTGTCTTCTACTTCACCCTGTCTTGGGTAGCAGGGCTATGAGCTCAGGCACCTCTTTCAACTTTCCTGCCCAGATGCATGAGCCGGGTAGCCGTGCGCTGATCAAATTCTGGAGAGAAGGAAATCGAACCCCCTGGGTAGTATCTAACCAAGTCCTGCTTGGCTACACACTGCCCAAAGGGTCTGGGAACATATACTCAGATCAAGAAGTGACCTGCGATCAAAGAGACGTCTACCGAGTCTGGCAAAGCTCACCTGAACATTCAGGAACCACCAGCACAGTCTTTAAAACCAATCCTCAGGAGATGTCCAATGCCCCTCACTAAGCCACCTTGCACGCTCATCCTGTGACGTCTCAACCTGCTGCCGCGTGCCTTGGTGTCTGCACGTTTGCTATAATCATGTAGGTCTCATGTTCCTGTTCCTCTCTTGGGGCCTTAACTCTCTGAGGCTATTTTTAACTCAGGATACTCCAAAAGGCAAACCTATTAACTTCTTGTCACAGGCTCCCTTTAAAAAGACTTTAGTGACACTCTTGCGTCTCATGTAGGCAGCGGACAGTATTTTTACTATTAACATAACCATGTAACCACAGCCAACATATTTCTGTCTGTCTGATTTGATGCATGCTTGGTAGTACCCTGTGGGGACATGTAAAGTGAAAGACTACTCTCTGGGATGTACCTTTGTCTCTTCAGAACTCAGGAAACCAACTTAAGCACAGTGCTGGGAAGAGCCCACAGTGACAGGAGTGACTCTCGAGAGACCACTCAGGATTAGGGATGGACTTACAACCCGCCCCCCACACGTGCTATGAAAACCCCAATGGAAGAGTTACAGTAATTATCATACCCACTACTCCAAACTGCATTGACACCGTCACCCATAATGCATCATAACAGTAAGTCTTGTGCAAGAATCCTCAATATTCAGGCCTTAGGGAATCAGGGCAGATGTAAGAGGAGGAGAGCTCAAAAGGACAGCTTCCCTAAAGCAGGTAAAGGGAGATCACCTGCCCCAGATCGTTTCTAACAAATCTTTAAGTCGAGTCCTTATTAACTCCTTTCCCAAGTCCAAACCTCTTCCCAATTTTCCATCACTTAGACATCACTTAGACCCCCAAATTATCTGTTTACTGGCCAATATCTCCAGCTAGCCATAATGGAAACCCAAGACTTAAGACAGACCTTTACAACTGAGAGGGGATGCAGAGACACAAAAGCCTGGTTACAACAGATAAAACAGGGGCTGCAGAGATGGCTCGGTGGTTAAGAGCACTGACTGTTCTTCCAGAAGTCCTGAGTTCAGCTCACAACCATCTGTAATGGGATCTGATGCCCCCTATACAGTGTACTTATATATAATAAATAAATATTAAAAAAAACAATAGATAAAACACTCAGTCCATACACTTGATAAGGATGACCCCAGACTCAAATAGTCCCCTTCCTCTTGAGTGGCCCTTCTATCCAAACTTTTCCAAGGCTGAGGGGCCTGGAGCTGGGAGTCCTGTTGTTTCTTGTCCTTGCTGTTCCCCCTCATCAAAGGCATGAGGCCATGGCTGCTGCAGAACCCCCACCCCCAGGACTAATTGAATGTAGGTGGGAAGAGCAGTGACTCCCGTGGGCAGTGTAATGAGGTTTAGTGCCGGGCAATTTGTTGAAGAGATGACCAGTCACACAGTGAGATGTCTAGTGTATTGTGGGGAATCCTTATCTGAAATCCTGCCGATAGATGGAGGAACTAGTCCTTTATTCCCCTTTAGTCCTGTTGGCTACCTCTTAAGATATATGAGTACATTGTAGCTGTCCTCAGACACATCAGAAGAGGGCATTAGATCCCCTTACAGATGGTTGTGAGCCACCATGTGGTTGTTGGGATTTGAACCCAGGACCTCTGGAAGAGCAGTCAGTGCTCTTAACCATTGAGCCATCTCTCCAGCCCTGGCTACCTCTTTCACTACAGCATTTAGATGCCCCCCACCTGCCTAAAGGCCCCTCCCACAAGAAGAGGGATCTGTTACCTCCAGGAGACTTATCTGACTCCCATATTTATATAGATGGTTCACACGTGTCCCAGGAGACCCCCAAGTTAATTTAAACCTTGAAACCAAATAGCAACCAATTTCAAGTGAGCCTTGTTCTCGTGGTCAGTGGTTAATTAAACTGTAGATTATAGCAGGGAACCCGTTAGAAGTGGAAAAGATTCCTTACCAATACTGGCAATGCTGTTCAGGGAACAGATTAGCAACTTAATCCTAAAGCAGTGGCTCGGGATTAACAAGATTTTAGTTGGAAAAGGCAGAGTCTGTGTGTGAAAAAGACAGTAACCCTTGTTCATTCCAAACAATGTTGTTCCCCATGGGACTGTCACCATGGTTCTCCAGGGTCTTGATGCTCTCACCGACAAACTAGCCAAAAATGTAGGGAGAGATGAGTCCTTTACTAACTTCATGGAACAATGGTGAGGATAATGGAATGATGACCTCAGTTTATAAATCTATAATTATAATCTCATAATCAGCATGTGTAATTATAATAGCTGAGTCATGATTCCAGGAGGTTGTCACAGATAGCCTTGTGTTGGAGTTCTAGTCCTAAGGAACAGCCAGTGCCAAACAACCTCCACCCAGTACCCATGGCCCCTCCTTTAGATGTTCAGGGCAGAGGCCCAGAGCCTCTGAACAGAATCTGAAGATGAGAATATATAACAAGAAGGGTATGTGTTGTGTTGTGGTTTGTGTGTGTGTGTGTGAGTGTGTGTTGTGGTGTGTGTGAGTGTGTATGTATGTGTGAGTGTGTGTGTGAGTGTATGTATGTGTGTGAGTGTGTATATGTATGTGTGAGTGTGTTGTGTTGTGTGTGTGAGTGTGTGTTGTGTATTATGAGTGTGTGTGTATGTATGTGTGTATGTGTGAGTGTGTATGTGTGTGTGTGAGTGTGTCTGTGACTGTATGTGTGAGTATGTATGTATGAGTGTATGTGTGTGTGTAAATATGTGTGTGAGTGTATGTGTGAGTGTGTGTATGTGTAAGTGTGTGTTGTGATGTGTGTGTATGTTGTGGTGTGTGGGTGTGTGTTGTGGTGTGTGTGTATGTGTGAGTGTGTGTGTCTTCTGGTGTGTGTGTGTGTTCTGGTATGAGTGTGTGTGGTGTGTGTGTTGTGGTGTGGTGTATGTGTGTGTTGTGGTGTGTGTGTGTGTCTGTGTGTGTGTGTGTCTGTGTGTGTGTAAAAGAGCCAATCATTTTTGTCTATCAAACAAGTTTAGTAGTCCATGCCTGTTTCTCTGGGGTCCTACTCTTTTGTTACTTTGTCATGGACTGTATGTTTGTTTATCCAGATGTAATCTGCTTCTGGGAATGTCCACATGTCTGACACCCTGACTCATCGCCACAACTTCCTCAAATGCTTGTCTGTTAAAATTTACCCCTTCAGGCTGGAGGGATGGCTCAAGCAGTTGAGAGCACTCGCTGCTTTTCCAGAGGACCTGGGTTTAGTTCTCAGCACCCACAGGGTCTTTAGCTGCACTTCCATGAGATTTGGTGCCCCTCTGACCTCCACGGGCATCAGGCATGCACATGGTTCATAGACACACACACAGGTAAAACACATAAAATAATTTATAAAAACAATTAAAAGTCCATCCTTTCTCTTTGTACCCTTTTGATTTCCTTTGCATATTTTCCAAACTAGCCAATCAGGTTTAAATGGTGAGGTTGAATTCAGTCAGTGAGGAATAGCTAAGTGCCCTTTGAGTTAAGGCTAAAAGATTGAGGCCATTTGGGGCTGCTTGTGACTGGTTTCTAGCTTTTGACAGCTGCATACCATTCTGTGCAAAAGCAAAGTTTGCTTTGTCAAACTGCCTTTAATTAATTAATTAACTAATTAATTAATTAACTAATTAATTTTGAGACAAGATTTCTCTGTGTAGCCTTGGGGGTCCTGGAACTCTATCTGTATGTACCAGGTTGGCCTTGAACCCTAACAGCTGCCTTCCTAGTGCTGGGATGAAGGGTTATGCCGGGCTCCACATGTTCATTTGAGTGGTAGTTTCTTGATTTGTGAACCCAGCCTCATCTCTAACACAGTGTGCTGGTGCGTAGGCCCATGTGGCATCTTGACCCTAGCCTGGCACGTAGGGATGGTTCCAAGAGAAAAGGGTTTGTTTTTAAACCTTTATTCATTTATTTTTAAGATTTATTTATTTTCTCTATGCGCACACTGTAGCTGTCTTCAGACACATCAGAAGAGGGCATCAGATCCCATTACAGATGGTTGTGAGCCACCATGTGGTTGCTGGGAATTGAACTCAGGACCTCTGGAAGAGCAGCCAGTGCTCTAACCACTGAACCATGTCCCCTGGGAACAGTTCCAGACAGTTGTGAGCCATTGTGTGTGTATTGGAAATCGAACCTGGGTCTTCTGGGAGAGACCGTGCTCTTAACTGCTGAGCCATCTCTCCTGTTGGTGTTTTTGTTTTCTCTGAAAGATAGCCAGACATCCAAGGGGAGATATTCCATAAACACTCCCCACCTAGTAAAACCTTTCTGTAATTCCTGTTTGCTCAACACTAACTTTTTCCCAGACTACCACCCTCCCTGCTGTGCTCATTGTGAACTAGCCAGTTGAATTTGGTTGTTCGATCAAGCCCATAAAATGAGCGGCATTCACCGCCCACCTTAGAATAAAATCAAAGTGAACGCCCCGCCCCAGTGAGCTTTCCAGCCAAGACTGGCTCAGGGCACAGCGTGCCCTCGTCTCAGAAAGTGCCTTATTTTCTCCCCGTGTGTCTCTGTGCCACCCTGAGAATGTTCTTTCCTAGAAGTTGGGAGGACTGGTAGATGGTAGATCCCATCTTACAGATCAGGAAGACAAAGGAGGCTAAGTGGGAGGAAGCGGAGAGACTGAGGGCCCAGGCACTGCTCAGCCTACAGCAGTGTTAGGGAGATTCAGGATTTGGGGGAACCCAGCTGGGGAGCAAGGGTGGACAGCAGAGGAACCACACCCACTTCTTCAGGGCCCGGTCTATCAAAGATGAACTGTCATCAGGGTGTGTTTTGTGTGTTGGTAGCTGGTAGCTGTCAAAACCAGCCCTGAGGCCAAGGTCTGCTGGTGAAACAGGACGGAATCCAAATTCCTGCCTAGGTGAGTTGCCTGGGCTTGCCCCTCTGAGCCTGGCGCCATATCTGCTGGAGGCTTTTCTTCCACCAGCTTTATACTCCTTCTGGAATGTTCTCAAGAACTCAAGGAAAGGCTGCCAGAGAGTCAAGGCCCTGAAGGAAGACTTGAAACTTTCCTGAGGCTGCCCACAGCAGGGGCCACAGGCACCTTGGCGGGGTTGAAGGCTGCTCTGAGTCCTAGGCAACAGTGGGCCAAGCTTTCCATAAGCCTTCTATTGCCGGTCCCTGAGGGTAGAGCCAGGCAGGCAAGCCGGGACTCTGGATGAACGCAACTTCTGCTAGCCAATGTAGTATGACTGGGCGGTGCAGCTGCCAGCCAAAACCTGATCCATAAAGGCGTCATATCTGGAACCCCCTCGCTCTCGACATCTCCACCGCCTTAAGCTTCTCCCTGGGCTGCTGTTCCCTGAGGGGACTTTGTCTATTCCTTCTGTGAGAACCTTATGGCCACAAAGCCGCAGGACACTGTTCTTCACCGTATGATTATGACTGGATGGATGCCCCCACCCACCTGATCCGCCCCAAGCCTGGCCAGGAAGAAGCTGGGTTGAGCTTGACTGGAGCCCACTCCTACGCCACCATCTCCCTGTCCGGGGTTCTGTGCAGCCCCTGCTGTCTGGCCACCATCCCCAGCTCCAGTTCCAGGGGCACCTGAGCCACAGTTTCCACTGCTCTGCTTTACTCAGTCCACAAGGACTCAACAAGTATCTGTTTGTTCAGGCCTGTGAGAGGCAGGGCAGGAGAGTCAGCGGTTTCCCTCAGAACAAGTGGCAACGTGGAGACAGTTGTGATTGTCACGACTAGGGTAAAGCAAAGGGCTCTTGTGTAGAGGCCATGGTGCCTGCTCGGATCCGCAGGGCGTACAGCACAAACTATGGGTCTATGACCGATCCAGTCAGTCAACAAGGCCAACTGGACAGGCTTTGTTTTTATTTTGGGGGTGTTGGGGTGGAACTCAGGGCACCCTGAATTTACTCCGTCATGCTGGGGCCTCTAATGCTGTCCCTCATGCTGCGGTGAGCCCAACCACACAATAATTCTCCTTGCTACTGAATAGCTGCAGCTCTGCCACTATTGTGATTGTAAATATAAACATTTGATACCTGATATGCGACCCCCCCAAAGGGGTCTCAACCCACAGGAGTGGGTGGTTTGGAGGGTCTTAAAGAGCTGTGGTTCCACAGAGGAGCTACATGCTGCTGTGCTGGGGGTGAGCTCCTAGAGCAGTGGACTCCGTTTCCAAGAGAGCACTGGTACCATTGTGCACAGAGACAGGGCTCAGCTCCCAGTGGTGCCAGGACTGGGGGAATTCCAGAAAGAGGCCCACTGCATTCCTCCACCTGGGTGGGCAGGGGCGGGGGCTCTGTGCATTCCTCCTGGAGACAGGGGCCCACAGCCTGTGCCAGCATCAAGAGGGACCCAGATAACCTCTGCCCAGATTCAGCTCAGGGGAGCTAAGCTGAGCCTTGCTGAGGACAACAGGGGTCCCACCCTCCCTAAGGGACTGGAAAGAGGCCAGGCTACTAGGTCAGGCCTTTCCCAACCTGGTGGGCAGGGCGGAGCGGAAGTTGGGGTGTCTGGGGTCACATGGCCATCTGCAGCAGTCCATAGGTAGCCTCTTCGCTGTAGTCTGTTCTCTGTGAAACAGGTTTTAGAGCAGCTTACCCCAGGTGACAGTGTCTCATTGGCCCATATGCAGCCCTGCTGAGGGCTAGTAATGCTGAGGGCTCCATGCCTAGAGGTGGCTCCGGGACTAGGCCAGAGGGCCCAAGGCAGATGGAGACAAAGGTGGAACGCAGGACATCACTGTGTCCAAAGGTCCCATTGGCCATGTTAGTCCAATAGCACAGCAAGGCTTGGTAGAGCTACGGTGAACTAGGAGGCTGGGCCTTCCTATCAGGAGACTGCACCGTGGTTCTCCCTGACCCCTCAGAGGACAGGAACAGTCCCTCAGCTGGGACACACAGACCCCCGGGAAGAATAACCCTGAGCTTACAGCGGACGCCCCCACCTACCCACACACCCTCTGCAAGCAGGAACCTCTCAGCCTCCATGTGTTTACATTCCCTGGAAATGTATTTCCACACGAGAGTCATAGGACAAATATTTTGCTAATGTTGAAACTCGGAACAAACAGAGATCTGCAGCGGAGCCTCCATCTTAGCTCTCCTGTCCCACACAATCAGGGGGATACGTTTCCAGGTGTGACCTCCTCACAGGCTAAACCATGTTCCCAGATAGCCTGGTCTGAACTGAAGGCTACCCAGTCAGACCAGAGACGGCCTGTAGGATCCAGCTGTGGTAACGTCTCACTGCCCTGCCTGAGCTGGACACCCCAAGTCCTCTCTGAAGTTTCTGCTCCCAAAGGATTTCCCCAGGCTTTTTACTAAACACGTGGGACAACAGTCAGTGACAGTATCTGGGTATTACTTGGTAGTTTGAACCACTATAGACCCCAAGAAGACATGTGCCAGGCCTCCTGGGTATGGGATGGGCAGGCATCCTTCCAGATGGAGTCTAGACTCCACAGGAGCCTGGGGTGGTGGGCAACTGAAGACAGGTCAGGGAGGACCCACAGTTCCTGGGAAGCCACGGAGTCTCTCCGGGCTGAATGTCCTTTGTTCACAGCACACCTAAAGTAGAAGGCACAGGTCTTCTTGTGTGAGTTGACAGAGCCCAGAAGTCCGCGTGGTCATCGTTTCCAGGATGTAGCCCTGCCTCCACTGACAGCCTGAAAGGCCCCAGGCACCCACCCTGCCTCCATGGCCCCCAGTCGCCTCCAAGCCTAGATCCAATCGTTGATCTTGCACAATTGAGCTTCCTCTTGAAACCCAGGAGGACCATGGTCACAGCATGTCCTGAGGTGTCCACTTCTCACTCTGGGCAGCCTCTTTACAGAGCTGGCCTTCAAGGTCTGGAGAGCCAGGAGATGGAAGTGTAAGTCTCTCCTCCTGCAGGAACCACTCTCCTGTGCTGGTCATGGCCGATAGCCTCTAAGGGGTCCTCTCCTCCTCTAAGGGGTGGGGACTGCTGCTGCTGCCGCTGCAGACCTAGTACAGGGCATCCTGTGACTCACAGGTTGTCTGGGAGTCCCCACAGGGTCAAGTGTGACTATGTTTAATTCTAGTGTTGTCACCAGTCTGTCGACATCGCTGACCTTCAGCTGTGTGTGCTGTCCCCTCACGACATTCCTTATCGCCCCCATAATCCCACTCAGGGGCCACAGAGTAAAGACCATCCCTGTAGGCCTCTGGTGGCCACGACGTAGACGTCCTGTGCGCGTCAAGTCCTTCACCCTCTTGTCCTGTCTCCATCTTAGAGCCTCCAGGCGCTGCACAGGGAGGGGCTGGCCCCCAGGTCAGTGTGAGAGAGATGGTGGAATGGATGGGTCATGTGGCTGGTTCGATCTGCGTGTGTAGGCTCTCACAGAGCCATCCGGCCTCACGGGCTCCCGTGTGCAGGGCTGAGTGACCAAGACCCATCTGTTCTTTGTTGTTATTGTTTGGGTTTTTAATGCAGATATATAAAGTGTTTATTAACAAGAAAAGCCTCCACATTCTTCTCGGATACACCCATGACTCAGCCACTGTGATCTCAGCCCAGTAAGTCTTCCAAAGTGCTGCACTCGGAGACCCCTTGCTGGTGCGTGCGGGGTTTGCCATCCAAGCGGCAGTCAGTTTGGCTGCATGTTCCAGCCTATGTCAGGGCCTCACACTGATGTGGATTTTATATACCGGCAGTCTCACTTGCCCCCTCAGCCCTGGTGTGTCCCTCAACACCACGTGAGCCCTGGCTATCCTGGAATGCACTCTGTAAACTCTGTAGACCTGGCTGGCCTCGAACTCTTGGAGAGAGTGCTGGGACTAAAGGTGTGCACCACCACTACCAGGCGAAGTCACTTTCGTTTTAATTTATTCCTCTTGTATATTACATCCCAACCACAGGTTCCCCTCCCTCCTCTCTTCCCAGTCCCTCCCACCTACCTCTCCTCTTCCCTAAGTCCACCCCTCCTCTGTTTCTCTTCAGAAGAGGGCAGGCCTCCAAGAGATGGCAATCAAACACGCATATCAAGTTTCAATAATACTAGGCACATCGCCTCATACTAAGACTAAACAAGGCAACCCGGCAGGAGGAAAAGGTCCCAAAATCAGGCAAAAGAGACGGAGGCACCCCACCCCCACTGTTACGAGTCCCACAAACTCACCAAGCTACACGTCTGTAATGTAGACGCAGAAGACCCAGCTCAGACACGTGCAGGCTCCCGGTTCGTCGGTTCTCACTCACACTGCCACTTCTAATGGCTGTCACCATAGGCTGTTACTTACTGCCCACTGATGTTGGTGTTAGTTCTCACATACTGTGCTAAGGCTTCTTAGGGACCATAGGAGACGGGCATTAGTGGCACCAGCAAAGACAGCTCACTGTCCTCCCTGAGCTGAGGCAGCACAGCCCTTCAGTGGTGGAATAAGGTCCGGGGTTACCTTGCTGATAATACGATGTCCTTTGATCCCTATGAATAAGAATCAGGCCTAGATCCATCAGTCCCAGTGTGAGGCAGGATCTCGGTGTCCAGGAATGGCCAGCCCCTGAAGTGGCCTTGAGCCACGTGTAATATCACAAGTGAGGTATGGAGTAGAGAACATGGGAGGGCTCTGAGGAAGGCTCTGAGGTGGGCTCTGAGGAGGGCTCTGAGGTAAACTCTGAGGAAGGCTCTGAGGTAAACTCTGAGGAAGGCTCTGAGGAAGGCTCTGAGGAGGGCTCTGAGGTGGGCTGAGGTGGGCTGAGGTGGGCTGAGGTGGGCTAAGGAGGGCTCAGAGGTTGGCTCTGAGGAGGGCTCTGAGGAAGGCTCTGAGGTGGGCTGAGGTGGGCTGAGGTGGGCTGAGGAGGGCTCTGAGGTAAGCTCTGAGGAAGGCTCTGAGGAGGGCTCTGAGGTGGGCTGAGGTGGGCTGAGGTGGGCTCTGAGGAGTGCTGAAGAAGACTCTGAGGAGGACTCTGAGGAGGGCTCTAGGGTGGGAAGTGATTTTAGGGCACAGCTGGGAAATAGATACAGTGTTTCTAAGGACAGTAATGAGGGGTTCCCAGAAGGCAGAGGATAGAGATCTGGGGGCAGGGGCACTTGTAGGCCTGAGAAGCTTCTAGAAGGTCAGCTCTATGGCAGTCATAGAACTAGGGCCTTTCAGCTTGGGGGTCCAGGGTATTTGTGCCTTCCAACTGGCCCATTGCCTACCCCAGTCCTTCCAGGGCCACACCAGGCCCTGCTGCTGAGTTTGGCAGGTCTGGGGCAGCCCTGACCAGGCAGATGGAGAGAGATAGACAGACAGATACATGGAGACAAAGAAACAAAACTGTGAGGAAGGTCGGGGTTAGGAGGTGGAGGGAGCAGGTGGACAGAGGAGCTGCCTTTGGCCAAGAGCAGAGGCTGCTAGGCCCAGGCAAAGAACTGTCCAACCGGTGTGACAGGGGGTAGGCTGACCTCCAGTTGCATTTTTTGCCAGTGCAGAAAATCTGGCATAGTTTGAATTTGAGGACCCCATCTTCCCGAGGTCCTGTTGGGTGGCTCTCCTGCTGGGCTGCAGCCAGGACACCAGGGACCATGGGAAACACTCTGACAGCTCAGGAAGCCTTGCCCCTGCTGGAGTCAGGCTCTGCCCTCAGGAGAACATTCCTCCTGAGCATAAGCCTCCTGGCCATATAAGGCCGCCTGTGGGCACCTCTCACAGGCCCTCACCCCACCTACCCCATGGGAGCCAGTTTGACCAGCCAGGACAGGGAGGAGCCTGTCGGAGCATTGGTACTGGGGGCGAGTACAGGGCAGCTTTGAGGCTGAGCACAGCATCCCCAGATGTCTCCAGTATCCCACCGTGTCCCTCTTGCTCCCTTTCCATGCAGGTCTGAGCCTCAGGCTTCTCAGGCTTCATCTGGGAGATGGTAGGGATGGGGTAGGAAGGCAACAGATCTTGAGTCTTTCTTTCTCAGCCAGGTGCCAGGAGACCCCTTGGTGCTTTCTCTACCTGGTAGTTCCCAGGAAGGTGGTGGGCCTTGAAGGACCTTGGTTGTCTCTCAGGCAAAGGGCTGGGCCTCTTGAACAAGCAGGGAGAGGTGTGTCTGTACTCTGGCAAGGATACTTCTGGGAGGCCCCTCATTCCAGTTCCTGAGACACCCTACCCCCCACCCCAGGCTGGGAAGTGGTTGAATCTACAGGAAAAAGAATCTTGGTGTAGTACAAAGGTCTCAGATCTTTCTCAAAACTTCTACACTTTTCCTCTAAGAACTGGAGCAGGAGCAAATGAACCCATTGGCAACGGCTGCCTCAGGTGAGGCCTGCGGTGGTTACAGAGGGCTCTGGGCATGGAGCTCACTGCCTGCGGAGGGGATGGGTCTGCTAAGACCCTTAGGTTGCTCCTGCAGAAATGACAGTCTACTGTATGCCTGGGCCTGAAGGTTCTAAGGAACCATGAAGAGAAAGTCCTGCTTGTTTCCAGGGTCTTCCCAGCCCCACCCTTATGAGTACAGAAGGCAGAAGACTTTTGAGAAGTTAGATCAGATAGCTGGCCTTTGGACAGGGTTCTCCAAGCCCAGGGGAAAGGGGTCTCAGGGTACGATGCCTGGGGACCTCCTGCCTACGAGCTTCCCAGCTCTGCTAAAAGACAGTTCTGATGTAGGGACATGCTGTGCTACTCTGCCAAGCAGTGGCCAACAGAGGCCAGACGCTGTCCTTTGGGTTTACGACATCCTGATGTCAGCTTCTCAGGACTGTGACTCCCTTTGGCATCTGTCCAGGCTGAATCTTTGGAGGACAGAGCTGGAGCTTGCTGACAGCAGCTGCCAGAATCAGTCCTGCCACTGGCTCCTGGCTGCCATCCATAGGCAGGGACAGAGGTTCTGCCATCAACTCTCTGAAAGGGACTCAGAGCAGCCCCGAGAAAGGGAATGGGCTTCCATACCACCCTTTCTCCAAAGCGTGTCCCTGTGGAGGCACACATCCTGGGCCTTGGAACTTGACCCTCTTCCTGGCTTGTCTAAGCGAGAGGTAGTTAGAGCCCGCTCTCTATGAGGGTGTGGCAGCCACCTTAAGGCTGGGACCCCAGGCCTGTCTACTGTTGCTTGTGACGCCTAGTGACATGCTTGAGGGTGAGCAAGGGTTATTTATCCTCTTGTCCTCTGGCTTCTAGGGTTGAGTGGAACAGCTCAAGTCCAACAGCTGCCCCCAGGTTGGGTGGCTTAGGGGCTGATGGGTAGCCCAGGAATACTGTTGGAATAGACCCCTATGCAAGGACAGGAAGAAACTATGGCAGACCTCTTTCCCAGCAAGCTGCAGCTGACCCCTCTGCCTTCCTCCGAGGCTGGGCCTTGGTGAGGACCGCTTCTGACACAAGTCCCTCTCTAGGCCAGTTTACTCTTTACCTCATTTTAGACTAGGCCTCTGTCCCACAGGACAGGCCCCTCTGATGTTGTCTGGATTGTCAGAAGAAAGGGGTCAGCTTTGAAAACGAATACCCAAAAGATCCCCAAAATGCATGCCTGAGAACCGAAGTAGCTGACTTAATGGCGCCTCTTTGGAACCGTGCATGCGCGCCATTGACTCCATCCATCCATCTGTGATCTGTTTCTCCATCTACGCGAGGAAGAAAACTGGTGGTGTTGTCAAAGGCTGCAAAAGGAAGATACTGGCCCCCTGTAGTGAATGCTGGAAAGTGGACCAGGTTGGCAGGGGATGGGCACAGAGAAAAGCACCCTCGGGCCCCGCCCTCGTGGGATATCTCCTCCTGCTCCATTCCCCAGCTCCAGATCCAGCTGCTCTGTCCTGGCCCAGGCAGACCAGCTGCCACAGGGTAGTGTGTGGACACCTCACCAGCCCTGTGCCACAGAGTCCTCTGCCCGCATTACCCGCCCCGTCCGCCCGCCACCAGTTGCTCTTGGGGCAGCTGTCTGCTGGGAAGTAGCTAGTTTGGGGTTAACCCTCCGGGTGCTGGCTGCTGGGCTGACTCAGCACGTTCTCAGCCATCTGCCCCTCTCTTCCACTGGCCGGTCCTCTGGGACCAATCCAAAGTACACCCTGCCTGGCCACTAGGGGGCTCAGAGGAGTCCTGGTACAACCTTTGCCCTCTAGACCCTCAAACTCGGGTGAAGTCAGCAGGCTATCAAGCTCAGAGGTCAGACACTTTAGTATTGTATCAGCCTCAGGCTATTAGGACCCCCCAGCTGCTAAAGGGGAAAGAGGCAGGAACGGGAGAGGCTTCCTGATGGGTATGGTGGACCTCTAGGCAGTAGAAGGGTGGGGCCAGCCATCTGGGAACCTGCTACTGCCCAAGCTGTGCCTCGCACAGGGTCATAAATCAACTTCTGAGCCTACTCTACTGAATTCCAGATTCCTCCAGGTCTCCCGCCCTCTCTGGAGCCAGCCCCTCCCCCACGCCAAGCCAAGCCTTCGCTGCGAAGGGAAGCGGCTGCCTTGCCCTCCTCCCCCAGGTGGAAAACTAATAGTGAGGTTATAGAGGAATTCCGGGGAGGAAAGTGGACGGGTCCAGGAAGGGCAGCCTGTCTTTACCTCACATTTTTAACCCAGACTGGGGTCCACCCAGCCTCTTGCGGTTTAAGATTTGTAGGAGACTGGGGGTAGTCAGGAGGGCACCAGGTGGTACAGCCTTTCCTGACAACTAGAATCAGAACCTAGCCAGGACATGATGGCGGTGTTTCAGGAACTCACTCGGACCCTTGGGATCATCCAGAAGGCCCAGCAAGATGGGAATCCTACCCAAAAATGTGAGATAGTGGCCTGGTGAGGAGACCAGGAGGGATGCTAGTCCTGCTCCTGTGTCCGGCCCCACAACCGCCCAGGGCTTCCCTGGAGACAGGTTTGGACCTAGAATCCAAGGGGAGGTGACCCAGTGGCTGTGACTGAAGCCTCCATGACCTTAAATGCTACTCAGAACCTGGCAGATCAACCAAAGCCCACTGTACCCCAGAAACAGGAGCCAGAGACACAGCTTGCTTAAAGGATGTCTAACCAAAGTTTCAAGGACCCTATTGGGCAGGCACCTATAGGTCAGTGAGCATCCTTGGACATGTCCCATGTGTGGGTGCCTGTCATTTCTTTGCTCCCTATTGTAGAGGAGTTTTAAACCCAATAGGGGTAGACAGGGCTAAATCCTACCTACCAATGGAGGAAGTAGGGGGTCTCCTTCTGTCTGGTCTCACCACCACCACTATTTGCAGATCATATCCCCTCTGGGTCCCCACCCAAGGCTACACACAGTTTATACAAACATCAACAGGGAAGGAAAAGAGTAACAGGCTAGAGCAACGGGGAGGCGCCAGGTGGCTGAGACCTGTTTAAAGTTAGGGAAACAAAAAGGGGAGCCGCTGGGCGGGTAGAGGCAGGCCCGGCGTGCTGGAGTCCTGAACACCCAGGGGAAAAGCAAGGGGTCTCTGTGGGGATCGAAGCCACGACCTGGAGAAGAGGAAAGGCTCAGTAGCGCCAAGTTCCCACGGCCTGGCCAGAGGCCAGCAGGTGCCCCTTCCAGGACGCTGGTCTAGCCGGGGTCCGAAGGGTTAAGGTCCCAGGCCGCCCCCTCTCTTCTGCCCTCCCCCAACCCCCTCTCCGGGGCATAAAGCTCGGGCGCCAGGGCGGGCCTGGGCGGGGCCTGACGTTCTCGAACAGGCGGGGCCAGCCGGTCCGGCCGCCCCAAACTAGACTTGCCGGGCTCCTGCGGCGCGCTGTCCCTAGAGCCGCAGCCCCCAGGAGGAAAATGGCGAAGCGCAGAGGGCAGCTCTGCGCGGGGAGCGCATCGGGCGTTCGTGGCCCCCGGAGCCCCGCGCCGCTGCCGCTGCTGCTGCTGCTGGCTGGGCTGGCGCTGGTAGGCGAGGCGCGCACTCCCGGGGGCGATGGCTTCAGCCTGCACCCGCCCTACTTCAACCTGGCGGAGGGCGCTCGCATCACCGCGTCCGCGACCTGCGGCGAGGAGGCCCTGACGCGCAGTGCCTCACGCCCCACCGAGGACCTCTACTGTAAGCTGGTTGGGGGTCCGGTGGCCGGCGGAGATCCCAACCAGACAATCCAGGTGAGCACGGCGCGGAGGAGCTGGTTTTTACACCATCCTGTGGTGTTCCACCCCTAGCGCCGGAACCCAGCCATCTCCTAGGGGCTCCCAGTGCTGGGGAAAGTTAAGTACGGACTGACTCTCCCACCAAGATTCCCTGGTCCCATGTTTTGCTGGACTAAGAGGGACCCTGACGGGGCCACCGAAACTCGTGCAGACACTGCACGTGCCTCTAGAAGAGCCAATGAAGTGTCCGAGTCACTGAAGGGCCCTGAAGCACGGGTGAGGGGGTGACCTAGGCAGGAGGGGACCGGGGATCAGTCCCCGGCAGCCGTAAGTCCGGGATCCCTGTGTGGGCGGGACTTGGCCTGGGTGCTGACTGTGAGGAGGGGGCGGGAACTCCTTGTTCCCCCGGGACAGGCTGGAACCTGTTGGCCTCCCGGATGGGGATGGAATGAGCGCGGAAGCCGCGCCGTCGCCCGTTTCTCCTGGTGTTGGGTCTCACCGTCCCGGCCAAAAGTTGAAGCTTCTTCGCTTGGGATCTGGGAACTTCGGAGGTGGAGAGATCAGGCAGGCAAAGTTTTAACTGAGCGTTAACACCTGAGGGCCGTCGTGGGGCAGCCCCCTGGCCAGCAGGTGGTGGGTCCTTGCTTGGCTTCAGTCTCCCAGAAGATGTGGATTCTGTGCCTAAAAGACTCTCCGGAGCCCTGCCTTTCAGGCTGAACCTGCAGGTGGGCCAAGTTGTCTCGCCGCAGGACTCCTGCCTCCTGTTAGGGACCTAAGAGAGTTGGGAGCCACAAGAGCCTGGTAACGTTAGCCCTAGGGACCTGCTTCCACATTCCTGGAAGGAGGCTGGCGAGGGAAAGAATAGCTGGAAACACTCGTCGGTCGGGGTGGAGAAAGGGGAGCGTTGAAGGAGTTCGGTTTCGTTCACTGGCTTACCTGGCCACCACCCTCCTTACCTGTTTACTCCACTCTTCCTTGGGCCTCCAAGTGGGGTGAGGGGTGTTGAGAAGGGCCTGGCTCCCTGTGTTCTGGTAGTCTGAAAACAAGAGTAGGTGTGGGCCATCAGAGACAGGGAAACTGAGGCCTGGAAAGGTACAAACACCTGTTTCTGAAGCTTTATAAGTCAGAGCAGGATCCATCCCAGCGGAGCAGTTGGAAGTGAGGTGCCTCTTGGCCTGTGTTCCTCTGTATATAGTGTCAGGGAGCTGAATCTCAGGAGGGGGCCCTCTAGGGATCTGTCCTGACCCAGAGGGACTGTCATCTCTGCTTACATAGTAATTGCTGTTCTATGGGAAGGGAACTCAGGTCCTTTGGCACACCCCGACCACTGATCCCTCTGCCTGTTCACAGGCCTCCTCAGAGGGTACTGGCTCAGATGGATCTGGTTCTGTCCAGTTGCTACTATTTCCCTATACTGGTAAAGGTCACAGCACCCCCTTGGTGAGAAAGTAGAAATAATGGCTGCTTCAGCAATGGCCCACTACCAAGAGGTTAGGCATGAAACTCACAGATTGGCTCCAAGGAGTCAGGGTCCCTTTATGGCAACAGAAGAGGGACCAGGCATCCCAGGTCCTACAGGATCTTTGAGCAAGATGGAGTGTGGCCTGGTTCTCCCACCCTCCCAGTGGGCATCACAACTCTGCCGGCCTCACGTCAGTCAGGCATGACTCAGTGGAAGGGAAAGTCCTAATCAGCTCCTATGTTTCCTAGTTTTGTTCCTGGTAGGACCCTCTGTGGCAGGGGGTGGAGGAAGCCTGGTTTCCCAGCCCTGTCTGCCGAGCCAGAGGTCAGTGGGGGAAATCCAGGCCACCAAGGGTGCTTGTGGCTTACTGCTTAGTGAGTAGTTGATCTGAGACTCTCACTGTGGTTTCCTAACTCCCTAGACCCTCTGTTGGCTAGAAAGGGGCACGCACTGACTCTTCTGGGTTCCTGGAAGCCTACTAGTATCCCTGAGCCCTGGCCTGACTTCTGGGGCAGTATGATCATGTTCCACGTGGTCTGAGCCACAAGAAGCCTCCCTAGTGGGCATGCCCGCCCAACCCTGCTTGGCATCCACGGGGCAGGGTCCTCTCAGGGTCCTATTCTGCTCCATCCTGTAGCTCTGAGAGTTGGGGACACACAGGTTGTAGGTAGGGGATTATCATTTAGGGTTGACAAACTGGCACATTTAGGGTCACCATTGTCCTAGCTCCTCTGAGTCACAGCACAGGGTGGTGGAGCAGGATGATTGTGTCTAACACCAAAGAGTTCTCAGGGCCCCAGGAGAGCTAGCTAGATAGTGTGTATGATGGGATAAACATAGCAGGCAGGACCTGGCAGGGTACAAGTCAGCTTGGGTGGTCCAGAACAATGCCTAGGGACTGATGTCTAAACCAAGATCAGAAGAGCACTTAGCCTCTACAGGCTGCCAGGCAGGAGCTCCCCAGAGGTCAACACCTGGAGTTTGGGGAGCCACAAACAACCCTAGGAATGGGCACATAAAGCTGAAGTCTGGGACTAGCTGAACTTCCAGGGAAGCAGAGCCTACTGTGTGTAAGTGGGAGCTGGAGGCTTGGTTGCCACTGAGACCTTCTTGACCAGGCAGGGATCTCCCACACTCCAACCTCTTCAGGAAGAAGTTCTGTACCGCACCCTCAATCTGGGAGGAGTTAGGGTCACTTTCTGGGCCCCTGTCAAGTCCCCAGTGCTTGCTGCCTTTGTGTTGGACAGGTTTTGTTTCCCTGGGGTATAGGGGCGGGGACTCTCCTGGCCGGGCTCCATGGCCCCGCCCCTCCCCCCACCAGGAACAGCAAGCCAGCTTCCTACAGGCTCCAGCAGGTGGCTAGGCTGTGAAAGAAGCAGCTGTATGTGATCATGGCGGTGGCATCTTCAGTTCACCACTATCCCTACTCCGCAGATGGGGACACTGAGGTTCCCAGGGCACCTTGACTTGGCTTTGTCCCAGAGGGTGGGAGCCCCAGGCTCTGCTGCTACTACCTCTGTAATTGTGATTACGAGGACATTTACGTTCCAGCTGCACCCCATCCCTAAAACCTGCTTAAGTCTTGTCTCTGGAGACCCAGTCTAGGAGGTACTGGATTGTTGGGGTGTGTCTCCAGGCACAGACTGGGAGTTGGGGAGACATCTGATTCCTCCATGCACCCTCTTCTCCAGATGGTCTTTCTTCCTAATAGTTCTACCTTTCTTACTCTTTCATCCCTGCTCCCATATTATCAACCACTCCATCCCCTCCCCCATCCCTACTACCACCCCTCCTCATCCCTACTACCATCCCCTCCCCATCCCTACTACCACCCCCCATTCCTACTACCACCCCTCCCCATTCCTACTACCACCCCTCCCCATCCCTACTACCATCCCCACCCCATCCCTACTACCACCCCTCCCCCATCCCTACTACCACCCCTCCCCATTCCTACTACCACCCCTCCCCATCCCTACTGCCATCCCTCCCCCATCCCTACTACCCCTCCCCATCCCTACTACCACCCTCCTCATTCCTACTACCATTCCCTCCCCCATCCCTACTATCACCCCTCCCCCATCCCTACTACCACCCCTCCCCATCCCTACTACCACCCCTCCCCATCCCTACTACCACCCTCCTCATTCCTACTACCATTCCCTCCCCCATCCCTACTACAACCCCTCCCCCATCCCTACTACCACCCCTCCCCATCACTACTACCATATTTTCCCCATCCCTACTACCACCCCTTCCCATCCCTACTACCACCCCTCCCCATTCCTACTACCATTCCCTCCCCCATCCCTACTACCACCCCTCTCTATCCCTACTACCAACCCAGTCCCCTCAATAATCTCAAATTGTCAACCCCTCTCCCCATCCTATACTATGAACCCCTCCGTCCCCCATCCCTCCTACCAACCCCTTAAGGGATTCCTTGCAGTGACCACCAGGGAGTGTGGTAGGCTGGAGGGTTGGAGAGATCTTACCTGCTTTTGCCTCCTTTGCTCTCCTGGATGCCTCAGTCCTAGTCAGCTCTCTGCCCAGGACATACTCCCTTTACCCTGAAGGCCTCTGAAGCTGCCTTATGTCATCGAGGCTTGTCTTGATTTTTCTCACCTAAAGCAGTTGTCCCCTCAGACACTGTTCCTGCAGTGGGGGCCATACCTCTTGAACTGCTCTAAGAACTAAAGATGAGGATCTGAAGGTTGAGAATAGAGAAGGCATTTTGGGGACCCAGGGTTCATACGGCAGGATGGTGGCTCTAGAGGAGAGGGGGTGCCTAGCTAGCCCTTCTCAGTCATCTGTCCTTTTCTCCCTGCAGGGCCAGTACTGTGACATCTGTACAGCAGCTAACAGCAACAAGGCGCACCCTGTGAGCAACGCCATCGATGGCACGGAGCGCTGGTGGCAGAGCCCTCCCTTGTCCCGTGGCCTGGGGTACAATGAAGTCAACGTCACACTGGACCTCGGCCAGGTAGGGTCCATTTTTGTCCTGCTTTGGGCACAAGATAATGGGCTTGGTGAGGTCACCCTCTGGGGAGACAAAGCCTGGGGCAAGTAGGGCTGCTGGGAGCAGGACTGGCCCAGGCAAAGGCCCAGTGGCTGTGGACGTGGGGGGGTACCTGGTGGGCCCATGCCAAGGTGTGCCCTGAGAAATCACGCGGTGCCACAGATCTGGTATAAGGGAGGTTTATTTGGGAAGGGGGGAGCGAGACTCTGGTAGAGGTAGACAGACAGGGGAGCAGAGAAAGGGGTCCAGAAAGAAGGGGGGAGGGGAGAAAGACCAGCTGGGAACACAGGGAACATAGAGGAAAGGGGGCGGGTAGCAAGCAGTTCTTTTATTTGCCGCCCCAGAGTAGGCAGCCACCTACACCTGGCTGCCACCTACACCTGGCGGCATATAATGTCTGTAGTAAGCGGAAAGCCGGTCCTTGGGAGGAGTCTAGCGGAGTTGCCTGTAAGCCAACAGTGGGCATCTTTGTTCTTCAGAGTCCCCGGATGTACCTTCATGGTAGACATGAAAATTGAGGAGTGAATGGAACACCATCAGGGGCCACACACACTGGAGTTGCTAGGGAGCTGTGCTGGCTGCACACGGAGGCGTGGCAAGCCTGCCTTAGGGCCCCTGGTGCCCTCAGAGGCTCCCTGCTGTTTGCTCTGAGGAATTCCTGGTAGAGGTGGGAGGGGTGCAGGAATGTGGAGGAAGCCCGTAGAAATGGACATTCCTGAGATACCTGTGCTCTGGTGACCACCTTTAGGTCAAGGGATCAGTGACTGAAACCACACTGCCATCTCTGAGCCCTCACAGGCCCTCCAGGCTCCCGTTCAGGCAGGAGGGTAGATCAGGGTGTTTCTCGGTGATGTGCAAGCCACCTGGTGATGTGCAAGCCACCTGAAGGTGAACGGGGCTTGGGGATGCTAGGGTCACTCCAGGACTGGGCCACACTCACGTAGCTGTGTCTTAGTCCACTGGGGTCCTGGCTTGTAGTGGTGGACATGTTGAGGCTCCCTGGAACAGGGGGGGCTGTGTAGATGAGGCTGGGCTTGAGGTGGGGTTTGGGCTCGGGCTTGGTCTGGGGTTGGGGCTGGGGCTGGGGCTGAGGCGGGGCTGGGGCTGGGGCCGGCTACATGGTTGATCCTACACACTTCTGCCAGTGCAGAGACTGTCTCCATGCCTACCACAACACAGCTGGCCTCTGCTCCTTCCTGGGCCGCTGTCCCTCCTGCCACTTGAGGTAGGAGGGGATGAGAGGTGGACCAGGGTAAGGGAGGTGCCCATAGCCAGGCTGCAAGAGACAGGCCTTTAGGGAAGGTACCTGCTTCCCATGTGGAAGCCTATGGATTGGAGAGCAGACTCGGTCTCAGCATGTGGTCTTGAACTTCAGGGGAATCATCCACAACCGTGTTCTAGCAGCCGGTGTAGAGAAGAAGGGGGAAGGGAGGAGGCCGCTACCTCAAGCCTGTCTGGTTTCTGGCCTCTGAATTCCTGTACCCTGGAGCCTAGGAGGTCTCAGGGGACACTTGAACCCAAAGCCATTTTCTTCTTTGGCACAGAAGTGGAGCACTCATGGGAGGGCGTGTGTGGTAGCAAGGAGGTGCCTATGCTCTTCTTCCCAGTCTTGCCCGGCTGCATCTAAGGAGGCAGGTGTGGGGTAACACTGGGAAGAGAGGGTCCTATCCCCATGGCAACCTCAGACTGCCCACAGGGCAGGTGGGCACTGTGCCCAAGTGTTGTATGGGAGGGGTAACAGCTACCTCTAGAGCCCAGAGTCATCGTCACTTCTGCCCCTTGGGCCTCAGATTGTTCCAGGCTAGGAAAGAACTTCATACGTGGGCTTCTTGTTTCTCCAAGCCTCAGTTTTACCATGAGGCAGGAGGATGAAAGCCTTCCCAGCCACATTCTGAGAAGAGCCCTCCACCAGTCAGTCTTCTGTCTCTCTCTGTCCTCTGTGGACCGTGTCACGGCTGGCCTGATGGCTGCCAGCCATGGCAGGGGCGGGAAGCTCTGGGATAGGGGCAGGCAGACTGACTCCAGCTTTTCATGGGCAAGTTTTTCCTGGGTTCTGCGCTGCAGGCCTGGGAGGTCCTCTAAGGCACTAGCCCTGGGCTGGGGCTCCTTCAGGAAGCATCAGGAAGCGCCTGGCCTGGCGCCTTTGTTCTGGTGAAAGCGGATGCCCTGGGAAGGGGGTGGGGGTGGCTGGCAGGGAGCCTTACAGGGCTGGGGAGGGCAGGCTGGGCTGCTAGGCCGCCCTGGATCTTATGCCCTGGTGTGAGAGTCTGAAGCTGGCACTGAATTTGGAAGGCTGGGTCCCCATGACACCCGTGGGAGCAGCCAGGACACCTGGAAGGACACCTAGGAGAAACTGGGCACTTAGTGGAGCTTGAAAGAGGATTTTTTTTTTCTGTTGGGGAGGTCCCCAGGAAAAGTTTTCAGCCAAGGACAAAGGAAGTTTCCTGAAACCCAGCCTGATTTGCTAAGGGTTGGAGGGGGTGTGCTCTTTTATCTCCTTTTGTTTATCTGGAAGTTTCTGGGGCCCAGCAGTCAGGTGGCTGCTCCCATCATTTTCTCTCCAGAGCCCAGCCCTATGCCAGGGAACCAAACTGAGGCCTCCTGACAACCCCAGCAGTCAGGGATGAGTTGGCCTGTGTCCTCTTCCTCTGCTGTCCGACTGGAAACCTGGCCACACAGGGCTACAGTTCCTCTTCACCTGCAGTATTAGCCCCCTTCCCAGATCAGCTCAAAGAGGTGAGGAGTGTCATTCTCTCTCCTGATAGGGCCCTCTCTTGCTATTGTGCAGGCTACGCAGGTCCCAGCCCCAATGGTCCAGAGCTGCAGGACACATCGGAGGTGCCAGAGAAGGGGTAGTCTAGACAGAGACAGTGAGGGTACTTTGGATGAAAGCTGAGCCGGTTAAAGCTAAGTAAGGCTAGGGTGAAGGGCCTGCGCCCCAGGGAAGGCTTATGACACAGATCTTGCCCCCTGCCCATCTTCCCTTTGACCGGAAGAATGATACATGGAGGCTGTGGCACATCGACTGTCAGGTGTCCTCCAGGAGCACCCTGTCTTGCTTTTCTCAGGTTGGGGCTCCGTGGATAGGCCTGCTGGTCTTGGGCTAGTGGTCATGAAGCTGAGGCTTCTGGCATGGCTCCCTGGGCCTGGCTGGGCACACAGCCATGTGGCCAATGTCCTGAGACCGCTTGGGTTGTCCAGGGAAGTGGCAGGAAGTGTAGTCATGGCCAGGCTTAAGTTACAAGTTACAGAGTCCAGTGGCCAGGACAGGTGCAGGATTGTGCCAGTCTGACTCCTTGGGCTGGTCTCCCAGGGGTAGGGTAGAGTAGGGGTCTGTGCAGGCAGGTTCTCAGACCAACCCTGAGTTGGAGCCGCCTTCCTTCCCTTCCTCACTGGCTCGCTTCATGCTCCCACACCTCCCTCCCACCACCTTTCCCCTTCTCACTCTCCCTGCTCAGAAGAGGGCCCAGCCCAAGGGCTATGGATACACTCTGGCTGTTCCTTTGCTGCCACACTGACTCTCAGTCATGACTCGGTGGTCTCTTCACACTCTGAATAGAACGATGCACACTCCTAAGTCACCCTCTCTAACCCCAGTCCCCCCTCCACTGCCCTGGAAGCCCCCAAAGCCTTCCTGTTTTCTGTGGTTTTAAACAAACTCCACTGTGCGCCCGTACCTCTCAGTGGAGACTAAACTGTTTGGGTTTCGGCCGTGGGGGGTCCTCTTGGGATCAACTCCACTTCCTCTGCCCCCCCCTGGCCTTCTGACCTGACCAGGCTGATCCACAGGCAGGAGGGGCAGAGAGCTTGGGCCAGCTGTGTGTTCAGGGCTGTGTGGCATCTGCTTAGCTGGGATTCCCTAGTTAAGAACCTCCTGTCCCCTCTGCCCTTTCTTTTATAGTCTCCTTCTGCGGTGCTTACAACACACCTGTGGCCCTAGGCAGCCATCTGTTCTTGGCGTGTACCACAGTCTTTTGGGTTTTTTGTTTGTAATTTTTATTAGATAGCATCTCATGTAGCCCAGGCTGGCCTTGAACATCATGTTAGTTAACCCAGGCTGGCCCTGAACATGTCAAATAGCCAAAGATGACCTTGAACCCTTTGCCCCGACCTCAACAGATGTGAGGTACCACCCCGACATCAGTCCCTTGCTTTCCCGGCATCATTTGACTCTTGAAGTCTGCCCAAGTTCTCACACATGCTGGTCAGCTGCACCCAGGCTCCATTTTATTTGTTTTCTTCCTGATTTTGAGTGGTGGGCTTGCTCAGTGGCTCTCTGGTCTGCTGAAGGGATGGGCCTGCCCATTCACCCAGCCGTTAGCCTGAGCGGACTGTGTCACGGCAGTGCCCATGCAGTTCCGTCTGGTGGCAGATTTCTTGGTGAGGTGGAGAAGGACAAAGAGACTGAGGGCTGGACAGGACTCCTCAAGGTCTTGGAGGGCTCCGAAAGCCGAGGTGCCCTAGAACTTGATCTGAAGGGAGCGGTCAGGGCATTAGCCGGACGCCTGGGGCTAGGAAGGCCTTCCTGCCTCCGCCCCGGACCCTGACCTGTCCCTAGGAATTGGCAATGGGCCTTCTTCCTGCAGGGCCCAGGCTGAGTCATTGGCCACCCGCTGAGTCACTCCACCAGAACCGTAGGTTGGCCCCCTCAGCCCAGGACGTGTCACGGCCATCTATACTGGGTCTCCGTAGGCGCTTGGGCCAGGGGAGAACTAGGCTGTAGACTCAGGACCGAACACTGATCCTTCCCTGGAGGCCCAATTGTAGCCTCCCTCTTGGTGAAGCCGTATCTTCATTTAGGATGCTGTCAGGCAGGAGGCTCACCTGTGCGTGCCCACATCACAGGGCCTGGAGGCCCCCACCAGCTCCTCTCTCACCCTCACATGTAGATGTCCAAACCCACTTGCCTTTTTCATTTTATGTGTATTGGTGTTTTGCCTGCATGTGTGTCAGCCTGAGGGTGTCAGATCTTGGAGTCACAGACAGTCGTGAGCTGCAGTGTGGGGCTGGGATTTGAACCTGGGACTTTGAAAGAGCAGCGTATTTTTAGCTGCTGTCTTACTTTTCCTTGGGTTTCCTTACCAATGTTGTGTCAGGTGGTTCTAGGGTTGGCTGCCCTGGCACCACCTCTGTCCATCCAGGGGACAGATCTCTTCTCACTGGGGCTCTGGAACCTTCATGTCATGGAGTTATAATATTTGACGCTTCTCCGTGTACCTTTTCCCTCTCCCTAGGGTGGAGAAGTAGCTTCATAGGGCCACACCACGGTCCCTTGAACCTGGAACCTGCCCTGTACTCCCACCCTGGATGGCTGGCTTGGTTCATGGGACTCTTGCTAGTCCTGGCAGGCAGGGTTATGGGCACAAGCCCTGTGAGGTCTGGCTGGACGGGGGGTAAGGAGGTATGGTGGGCCAAGAGCCTGGCCCCGGCTGCTGCCCTGGAGACGTGCCTGCCCCAAAATAGCAAGACTTTTAAAAATAACCGGCAGCTTTTGTTTGCTTTTTGCTTTAAAAGACATTTTTCCCCTCTGTGAAGAGCTATGCAGCAGCAGAAAGGTCAGGCTGTCTTGGCAGCTGAGAGGAGCAGGCGTGGCAGGGGAGGGGCCAAAGTCAGGGGTCTGTGCCCCTCCCGGGTCATACCACGGGCACTGCTGTAGTCCTGGGAGCAGAGACCAGGTTGGAGACCGACGGGAGGTGAGAGGGCACAGCCTTCCTGCCCTCCAGTGTCTGCAGCCAGCAAGCCCTGGAGGATAATTGCTCAGGCTATACATAGCGTGCCTGAGGCTTAGCTTGACAGGTAGAGGGAAGGTGGGTTTGGGTCAGTGCATCCCACCCCATCCTGGCTTAGAAGTTTCCATGCGCCTTACTCTGCCCATCAGCAGCTTGGAATTAGTGTTTGTGAAAGTGCTCTCAGCTGGGAAAAATGCAGGGCCAGCTGACTGGGGAAGGCCAGAGCCTCCAGCAAGGGTGCAGCCTGGGGTCGGGCCCAGGGAAAGGCGGGGGTGGGCCCCAGGGACTCTTGAGGGCCAGGCTGCCAGCTCCCAGGGACAGCCAGTGTCCCTGTCAGTTGTGCCTAAGTTTCCCTCCTGCTGTCCCTGGCCTGTCTTCTTCACAAGGGTCCCTCTGTCATTGTATAGTCCCAGACCTGCTGGACCTCCAGTTTGGGGTCACAGGGCACAAGAGGCTGTGGCATGAAGCAGGGTGCAAAGTAAGTTGTCTCTGAAGAGGCCAGAATTCCTCCTCCAGCTGGGTGGGGTATCACCCCCCCATGGAAGTGGACAATGACCTCAGAACTGGCAGCCCGTGAATAGGCCTGTGCCTTGGGGAGAGTAGCTGTACTTGGTCCCACCCCTTTATCTCAGCAAGGACAGCTCAAACTGTGTCTGGGTACACTGCCTACTGGGAGTTGGTCGGGGTGTGTGTGTGTGTGTGTCTGTCTGTCTGTCTCTGTTTCTCTTTTTTAAAAAGATTTTATGTATGTGAGTACACTGTCACTGTCTTCAGACACACCAGAAGAAGGCACCAAGATCCCACTGTAGATGGTTGTGAGCCACCATGTGGCTGCTGAGATTTGAATTTAGGACCTCTGGAAGAGCAATAGTCAGCGCTCTTAACCGCTGAGCCATCTCTCCAGCCCCTCTGTGTCTCTCTGTCTCTGTGTATCTCTATCTCTGTTTCTCTCTTTCTCTGAGTATTTCCTTCCCTCTGTCCTGGAACTAGCTCCGTAGACCAGGCTGGCAGTGAACTCAGATCCACCTGCCTTTGCCTCCCTTTGCTGGGATTGAAGTCTTGTGCCATCACCTGGCTCTGAGAAGAATTCTCAGATTAAAAAAAAACTGCCTCCCTCAGGTTGGCCTGTGGGGCATTTTCTTGGTTAATGACTTCTGTGGAAGGGCTCAGACCGACGGGGCCGGTGCTATCCCTAGACAGGTGGGCCTGGGTTACTTTCGAAGGGTAGCTGGCCGGCCAGGGAACAAACTAGGAAGCAGTGTTGGTTTCCGCTTCAGTTTCTGCCTCGGCTCCCTTCAGTGTAAGATGAAGTCAACTTTTCCTCCTCGATTTGCTTTTCTATTGGTTTTTTGCACAGTGACTGACAGCAGACTGAGAGAGAAGCTGGCACTACGGGGAGGGCAGTGCTGGAGTGACCTGACCATGTCTTTATTTCGTGTCTTTATTTTGTGGGAAGAAGGGGGAGAAATTTGGAGTTTTGGGCTCATACTTAATGAACTGTTCTGAGGCCTTTGAAGATGAGGATGCTGAGGAGTGTGTGGGCAGTAAAGGCCGGGCTTGTGAGATTTCACAGGGAAGTTCTAGGGTCCCTCACGGACTCTATTGTAGTGGTGTGTGTGTGTGTGTGTGAGAGAGAGAGTGTGTGTGTGTGTGTGTGTGTGAGAGTGTGTGATTGTGTGTGTGTGTGTGTGTGTGTGTGTTATTCTGAGTTAGGAATCTGTGGTTTTAGCCTGGCGTCAGGGCGTATGCCTTAAATCCCAGCACTCAGAGGTGGAGGCAGATGGATCGGTGTGAGTTCCAGTCAAGCAGGGCTACACAGAGAAACTGGTTCAAAAAACCAAATGAAGGGGCTGGAGAGAGTGAGGGTGTACACATAAAATAAATAAATCCTTTAAAGAAAAGATTTATTTAATGTACATAAGTACACTGTTGCTGTCTTCAGACACACCAGAAGGGGACATCAGATCCCATTACAGATGGTTGTGAGCCACCATGTGGTTGCTGGGGATTGAGCTCAGGACCTCTGGAGGAGCAGTCAGTGCTCTTAGCCACTGAGCCATCTCTCCAGCCCCTTAAGGCTTTTTATTAAGCCAAACATGGTAATGTGTAAGAGTCTCCCACATGGTACTGTTTTTGGTGGCCAAAAATCTATAGGATTAGAGGGGCCATAGACAGAAGCTGAGGCTTGTCTTTGTAAGAGGCCAGGAGAGTCCATTGGTAAAGGTACAGCCTCAGCTACAGTGGGGACCCTAGGATTGAAAGAGTAACGGAGAGAGGTTAGAAAAGAAAGGTTATGGGGCTAAAGAGATGGCTCAGAGGTAAAGAGCACTGGCTGCTCTTGCAGAGGTCCTGAGTTCAATTTCCAGCAACTACATGGTGGCTCACAACCATCTGTGATGAGATCTGACGCCCTCTCTGGTATGTCTGAAGACAGCTACAGTGTGCTCACATTCATAAAATTAATTAATTAAAAAATAAATTAGTTAAAAAGAAATAAGCTTAAATCAGAAGGGAAGCAAGCCACTAAAATAAACAGCATCCTTCCGTGTCTCTACTTTATTTAGTTCCTGCCTCTGGTCAGCATTTAATCACAGCGAGTAAGCAAGCTAATACAGCCTAGAGTAGGGGTTCCCCTTCCCCATGGGGTCCTACACACTCTAAACCTGGTGACTTCCACCTGCTATTAGTGAGAAGCTGGGGCAGCAGATAGCAGGAGGGATCTGCCCTGTGCAGCCGGGGTCCAGCCTGCTCACCCCACTGGCCTCCTTAGTTCCAGCGCCTGGAACAGATCCCAGCCTGGACAATGACTTCTCCCCTTCCTTGTTCATCTTGCTCTAATTTCCAAGACCTGTGGGGGGGGAGGTGCGTTCTTCTCGGCTTACAGACTTGTGCATGGGCTGTGGAAAACACTCCCTCCCCTTCCTCAGAACAGGGGAGGCCAAACCTGGAGTGGGTGCTGTGGAGATACCCCTGGGCTGAGCGGGGCGTGCAGATAGAGAGCAGGTGATATGGAACTTGTAGGTGCTGGTCAAGAGGGAATGAGAAGTGTTGGGGTGTGTGTTTTTCTTGGGATGGAATCCAAGGCTTCATATGTCCTTGAGAAACACTCTAGTATGGAGTGGCAGCCCAGCCCCAGGCAGCTAAATGGGCAAATGGCCCACCCAGTGCCTTTATCCCAAGGACTTCATTTCTGGCAGGCTAGTTAGTCCTCAACACAGGTGGGTAAGGAACTTCCTGCTTCATCTTACCTTCGGGTTGAGGTAGTTTGTGTATATCCGACACTGCAAGTGACCTGTAGGCAGACTGGAGGTAACAGTGAAGTTGGGGAGCCTCCGGTGAGGAGGGACAAGAGCTAGTAGAGTTAAGTTGTGAGGTAGGTTGGGGAGGGTGGTGGGCAGGAGCTTATGAAGTGAGGATCCCCTTGAGACGTTCAGGGAAAAGGTGGTTTGTTGGTCCAGAAGAGTGCTTTGCTGAGGTTTCTGTGACAGCCTGTCACTTAGTGCTGGGAGCTCAAGGCTGCGCTGTGGAAGAACCTTCTCAAGCCCTGAGGGCTAGAATTAATAATTCAAGGGCAGGAGAGGTGGCTCAGTGGTTAAGAGCACTGAGTGCTCTTCCAGAGATCCTGAGTTCATTTCCCAGCAACCACATGGTGGCTCACAACCATCTGTAATGAGATCTGATGCCCTCTTCTGGTATGTCTGAATACAGCTACAGTGTACTTTTATGTAATAAATAAATAAATCTTCAAAAAAAAATCAAACACTTCACAAACCCAAAGTTCTAAGTATTCTCTGAACTCAGACTCCTTGAGTCTATAAGAGCCAGAAGCTACATCCAAATAAAATAACAGTATCATTTCTTTTTAAAATGTATTTACCCATACTTACTTGTTATTTTGTGACAAGATCTCACTATCTAACTCTGGCTGTCCTGAAACTGATAATGTAGGTCAGGCTTGCCTTGGACTCATAGGGATCCTCCTGCCTCTGCCTCCCAAGGACTGTGATTGAAGGCGTGCATCACTACAGTGTGTGACAGTCCTATTCTAAAAGGAAGGAATGAGAGCAAAGCAAAAAGGACCAACATTAAATCCTGTAGCTGATGCTCAACATCTGTGGCATCGAGTGGCCCTGTCCAAATGGCTTCCATTGGCAGACTACGTGGCTTCTCTGAGATGACTCCACTTGGTGCCTGTAGCTCTTCTTTATAGATTTTCCAAGTTTCAGGCATTGCCAATGGCTGGGTCCTTGCTGTAGCTGGGGCTTCATTTGGAACCAGGAACTCTGTTACTCTTTTCTCAGAAATCTCGGTAGAAGGTGATGCTGTAACTCTTGTATTCTCCATCCCAGCAGATCCACCACCTTATAGATGATGCCGAGTTCTGTCACCATCCTGAGCAATGGGTGGGCCCCTGGTCCTTAGTTACAGATACCTGAAATGGTGGGTCCATGTTCCCACGTAGCCTTCTGCCCCAGGCAGCAGCTTTTCAGGAGAGTTGACAGTTTGACACCATGGAACCTGGTAGAGCCACCTCACTGCATTGAAGGCCCCCAGGGACCTTGCTAATTACGTAATTTCTAATTAAAGTTACTAGGCTTTGCATTCTATTTAAACAAGCTGCCTTTTTTTGAATACTTACATTCTCTACATCTTTGGGTTTTTTTCTTTTCTTCTTTTCTTCCTCCTCCTCTTCCTCCTGCTGCTGCTGATTCTGGTTGTAAATCTGACCAAAGGCAGCCAACAATAACCATGACAGCCTAGATGTTATGCTGACTTGAATTTTACCCCCACAAAATTAATTAATTCATTCCTTTTGAATTTAGCCTCTCTCACAGGCAAAATGCGGACAGATTCCTAGCCAGAATGACTAGTGTGACTTCTCTATGGGATAGTTATTCCCTCTGAAGCCTCATGTCTATGTACCACATGTATGGCTGGTGTCCAAGGAAGCCAGAAGAGGGGGTATTGAAACTCTGGAGGTTCCACAGGGGTGCTGGGAACCAACGCTGAGTTCTCTGGAAGAATGGCTTGTGTTCTTAAGCTAAGCCACCCTGTCCATATCGCTTTATTTTTGTTTTTGTTTTTTAATGTGTATTTGTGTGCATGTAAGTATGTGTTTGTGTACACACGTGGGCCATGTACATGTGTGGAGGTCAGAGGACAATGTGGAGCCTCATCTCCTTCCATCTTCATGTTGGGTTCTGGGAATGAGAGCCAGGTTGTCATGTGGGCGATGCTTTTCGGTAGGGAGGCATCACTGCCCATATTTCTGCTGGGATCCTGGTCTTTCATGCTTGCATCAGAATGGCCCAGCAAGTTCCACCTCCAGCTTCTAGTCTTTTTTAAGATTTATTTTGTCAATAAACACGTGTCAGATGTTTTTTCTTTCTCTTTTAATATATAAGTACACTGTAGCTGTCTTCAGACACACCCAAAGAGGGCATCAGATCCCATTACAGATGGTTGTGAGCCACCATGTGGTTGCTGGGGACTGAACTCAGGACCTCTGGAAGAGCCATCAGTGCTCCTAACCACTGAGCAATCTTTCCAGCCCAGCTTCTAGACTTCTCTAACCTACATTTCTCAGTCTTCCACATTCCTTCCACACCGGCTCCAGAGCCTGGGGACTTTGTCATTAGCTTTAGTGACAGCAGTGGCCCAACAACTCTGGCATCGGGTTTGTTTTATTCTTTTTTTCTGAGACAGGCCTTTTCTGTGTAAAAAGTCTTGACTGTCCTGGAACTTACTATGTAGACCAGGCTGACCTCGAACCCAGATCTTTCAGACTCTGCCTTTCAAGTGCTGGGATTAAAAGTGTGTGCCTCAGATCATTGTGACAGGAGCTAGGTTTTCAAGGCTCCTTGTGACCCACTTCCTCCAGTTAGGCCTCACCTCCTAAAGTTTCCACATGTCCCAAAATGGCGCCACCAGCCGGGACCAAGCTTTCAAAACATGAGCCTGTTGGGAAGACATGTCAGAGTCAGGCCGGAAGAGCTCATCACAGACGAGCCTCTGTGTCTCCTGCTGTACCTCACACCTGAGAGGGCGGGGAGGTACTTGGAGGGGGCCGGTGTCCGACATCACACTCTCTGCTCCCGCAGGTGTTCCACGTGGCCTATGTGCTCATCAAGTTTGCTAACTCACCGAGGCCTGACCTCTGGGTGCTGGAGCGATCCACGGACTTCGGACACACTTACCAGCCCTGGCAGTTCTTTGCCTGTGAGTGTCCTGAGCTGGAGAGTTGGAGTTCTTGCCATGGGGCTGTAGTGGTTTCAAGGCCCCTGATGCCAATCCCCTATGATGGCCTCTTAGGGGTAGCTGGGAGCGTATCAATTCCCACACTCGACATTGGACATAGTTGGTGTCACACTGGTGGTACCAGGAATCTTTGGACCGTTTTATGGCTCCTCTAGATAGGCTTCAGCTCCTGTGGTAACAAAGCAGCCCTGGCAGCTGTGGGCCTACCTCCTGCCAACTTTACTGCCTGCGGCAGGAGACAGCTGGAGCCCTTGGCAGGCCCGGCCACATGCCACCTGACTAGTTATGTTGGCAGAGCAGGGGGTACTCTGATTAGATAGGCCTGAAGGCACGTCCCCCAAAATTCCCAGTCTGAGAGTGGGAGGGGCAGCTGCAGTCTAACTATGCCCACAGAGAGGTTAAGGAACATCTGTCCTCTGGCACGTCCCAGGAAAATGGAGGCCTGAGCAATGTGGTAGAGACGTCTCTGCAGTCCAGTGTGGCCTGGCTGCCTGAGGCAAGGGTTCTCTGTCTGGCCAGTAGAACACAGGGCACCGATCTGTGATTCACAGCATGTAGGCAGCACAGGACGCTAGGCTGGGGCCCAGGATGTCTGTCTACTTCTAGCATTCCGTTGTCTTACCTTCTTATCCATTTCCTGCAGCCTCCAAGAGGGATTGTCTGGAGCGGTTTGGACCTCGGACTCTAGAGCGCATCACGCAGGATGACGATGTCATCTGCACCACGGAGTACTCTCGAATAGTGCCTCTGGAGAATGGCGAGGTGTGGGGATGCACAGCCATGCTTGTCTGGGGGTGGTGGGTCCCTGTAGTTAACAAACCTGGTCTGATCCGCCTTGTCTTCTGCAGATCGTGGTGTCCTTGGTGAACGGGCGCCCAGGAGCCATGAACTTCTCCTATTCCCCGCTACTGCGAGACTTCACCAAGGCCACCAACATCCGATTGCGGTTTCTGCGAACCAACACCCTACTGGGCCACCTTATGGGCAAGGCGCTTCGGGACCCCACCGTCACCCGCAGGGTGAGCACGTGGGTGTAGAGGCTCTGGGGAGTGGGTTGGGGTAGGTGGCACGGTCAGGTGACACCAATGCTCATGGTTTCCATTACAGTATTATTATAGCATCAAAGACATCAGCATTGGCGGTCGCTGTGTCTGTCATGGTCATGCAGATGTCTGTGACGCTAAGGACCCCTCGGATCCTTTCAGGTGAGACCTGTGGCTCTCTGTCTGTCTGTGCTCATCTACCTACCTGCCTGTCATAACTCTGGCTTCCCCATGGGGCCCGCACTGGCAGCTACTCCCAGTCTGTTTCCCCATCTGAAGAGGTAGAAGTGTGTGAGTCTCTAAGGTTATCCTGGTCTTGGGTGGCAACATCAGTGATAGACATGGTGACTTGGCACACACCTGTATCCCTAGGTGAATGTGTAGCATTTGTCCAGGTGGCCCACCCCAGTTCCCCTAAACTTCCCCAGGGCACAAAGACTCCCTGTTGCCTTCATCGTGACCTTTACCCCACTCAGAGCAAGGGCCAAGGTCAAGGACAGGAGCAGCAAGTGTTCCCCATTTTATGTACCCAGTCCCCATATAGGGCCGGCCAAAAACTCACCTCTCGGGAGTAAGTAGAGCTTTAGCCTGGCCCTGGGCCTGACATCCAAGCTCCCATAACCTACCCAAAACCAGCTGACTAGGCAGGAAACACCCAGTATCCACCACACACACACACACACACACACACACACTCACACACACACACACCATATACCTTCATACAGTTTGTATCTGAGTCTAGAGCTCCTGGTGGACTGACCTCCCAGTTAGCCCTAAACGGATGACCAGAGCCTGGCACCATAGTTCTTATTCTGCCTGGAAGCTGCTAACAGGACATAGCCTTTCCTTTCCTCTCCTGTCCTGTCCTCTCCTTTCCTGTCCTCTCCTCTTCTCCCCTCCCCTCTTCTCCCCTCCCCTCCCCTCCCCTTCCCTCCCCTCCCCTCCCCTCCCTTTGGCAGCAGCCAAGTTTTGAGCTGCTCACAGACAAGGCCCTGTGGGCATGAACACAGTTGCTCTGAGGAGGTAGCATGAGCCTCGAGTCAGAACAAATCAGGAACAGGAGCAGGTAGAGCCACTGGATGGAGCTGGCTGTGGACCCCGATAGACCTGCAGGGTGGAGCCGCAGTGGGTTGTCCACATGAGACACTCACGTCCCACCCAGTACATTGGCCAGGCAGCCCCTCCCCCAACCCCTTAACCTGCCCTAGAACACGCCCACAAGATGTAAGCAGTCCACCTGACACCTCTATTGCCTCAAAGTTTTTGATCCTCAGTCTTGAGCTGAGCTCAGTATTCAGTCTCTACTGGGGCTTCACAGTTTTAACACCGGTTCCAGATTCTTGCATGTACACACACACACACACACACACACACACACACACACACACACACACACACACTGTGACAAAGCTGTCTCCTGCAGAGCAACTTAAGCAGGTGTCCCCAGCTGAACGACTCAGGCAGGCAGACAGGCTGCAGTCCTAGACGTCTGGGGACACTTGTGGGAACGAGTCTCTGGGCTCTGCTAATTGCCCTGGGAAATGAAATACCGAGTGGGAGTACAGCTCCCTCTGGCCAGGAATGGATGGAGCCTATTAGTAAACCAAATTAGCCTTAGAGGAAGTGGGGCCCCTGGCATCTGGATCCATCCTTACCTGCTGGGAGAGGCTCACCGTTGTACCTGTCTCACATGCTCAGGCCGAACTGAGCCCAGCCCTCCCTTCAAGGCTTGAGGAATGGCATATGCTGGCATTTTCCCCAGAGCCACAGACTTCAACCAAATATTATCTCAGAGCTCCAGCCTGTGCTCTGAAGCAGGCCAATGCATTCTTTCAGTCACTTGCTGTCCCTCCAGAGATGAGGTCGTCTGTTCCTGCAGCTGGCTCGTGCCGCCTTTCCCTCATCCTGTCTATCCAGTGTGCTCCTCATCCCCACTTGTCCATACCATGGCTGCTAGCGCTGACGAAGAAACTAAGTCTCGTGGATGCTAAGCAATCGCTATACCCAGTGAGCCCCAGCCCAGTGTCTGCTCTTGTTCTGCACAGGCTTGCCTTGAACTAACTCTGTAGTTTGGGCGACTTTCTGTCTCAGCCTCCAGAGCAGCTGTAGTTACAGGGTGTCCCTGGCATGTACACACACACACACACACACACACACACAGTGACAAAGCTGTGTCACAGTGTATTCTATGACAGGCTCTGGCAAAGCCAGATGTGCAGAGAGAGACCCTAGCTCCTCCCCATGTGACCTGCTCCTCAGCCCCACATCCTTCCCACCTGGGACTCTCGTCTCTGTCTCTGTCCAGTGCCTTTGTCACTCTCTGGTTCCTGGTTCCTGTTCTCAAGGACCCTTGCTCCGCCGGACACTTTTCCGTTTTCTACAGTGTACCACCACTTAGTGGGTGGCTCTCTGCCAGTCACCTTTGGAAGGCAGCTGTTGAGCTAGGGCATTGTTGGCTTTGGCTCTTTTTTGATGCCTGTGCCTTCAGACCTTCCATGGAGTTCTTTACCTGGGTCAGCATTCGGTCCTCATCGGGTCCAGGGTCCCTTGAGCTGAGGCTGACGTGGTCGCCATGTTTTTATGACCTCTGCCTGTATGCCCTGTGGATCCAGTTGGAAGTGTGGAGGGCGTGTCTCTGGTTCTGAGCTCTTGGAATGCATGTGTGTTTGTTAACCAGGTGTCCTCTGTCCTCTCTGTCCTTGTCTGTGCTTCCACACAGTGATCCCTGTCTGAGGACACCTCGTGTTTTCCTTGTGTCTTCTTGGTGGCCTTCCCTCAGAGAATGTCCCCGTTAGCTCTGTCTGTCCTGTTATTCACCTACTCCATTGAAAATCCTTAATTTCTTTTTCCTTTAAAAAATATTTTTTAAGTTTTTGTATGCATGAGTGTTTTGTCTACATGTATGTATGCGTACCATATGTGTGCTGTGTACTTGAGGAGGAGGCGACATAAGATGGTGTCAGATCCATGTGGGTACTAGAGATCAAACCCGTCTTGGAAGGGCAGCCAGTGCTCTTAACCACTGAGCCATCTCTCCAGCTCCGGCCTTTGTTTCCAGAGTCTCACCATGCAGCTCTGTTTGGCCTGGAGCTCATAAAGTAGATGAGGCTGGTCTGGAATTCACTGTATATACAAGATTAGCCTTGAATTCACAGATCCACCTGCCTCTGCCTCCCAACTGCTAAGATCAAAGGCGGGCCCCACCACACTGAGCTTGGCTTTTTAAAAAAATAATTTAATAATTGCATTTTTTCAATTCTAGAAGTTCTAACTAGTCATTTTTCACATCTGCCTATTTTTAGTTTCCTTTGTTTATAGTCATTCTGAAACATTCTTTACAGCATTGCTTCATTAGATGGAGTAGGGCCCAAGTCTGCTGTGTGTGGCATCTGCAGACCCTTCCTTTGCAAGACCTCGTTGGGGGCTCTGCCTCTGATTAGGGAGAGGCCCCCAGGGCAGACTTGTAGTGATTTTTTTTTTTTTTTACCCGTTAGCCAGCCTTACACCACTTTCTACTGCCTCCTTCCCTTATTAGCTCAGGGGTGCCTCTAAACCATGTAGATCGCTCAAAATGAGATGGGCTCGCTGCAGACCTGTGGTTCTGCTTCAGCTGGTTAGACTGAATGGCTGCTGCCTATCTGTCCTGAGAGGTAGTTCGTTCCTTCTATGTGGAGGCTGAGGCTTTCCCAGAAGCCTTTGGGATGTATGTAACAGGAAGCAGAATTGACTCCCAAGGCCCTGGGACCCCCTGATGGGGATCAGCAGGAACAGAACTTGATGGTTTGAGGTCCTGAGTTCCTGGCACACACAGACAGGCTTCTGGCCCATTGCTCAGGAAATGTGTATGCTGTCTCTTTGAGCTGGCTGTGACCCTGCCACACGCCGGTAGAACGTGGGAGGTGTGGGTTTATACAACGCAGATGCTTCAGTCTTGTGCTCATCTCTGGCCAGCTGTCCCCCTGCCCACTGGGACAGCGGCGGGCCTTCGGCCTTTGGAAAGAGGAAGTAGTTCTTGGCCACTAGCCCCTGGGGAGATGCCCTAGATCTGTGGGGGTGTCTGGCTGACAGGATTTCACAAGCTGAGTAAGATCCAGGTTTCTGGGGAAATGAATGTATTCTTCCCTTAGGACTGGATCAGGATTTGGGTGCACGGTATTGAGAGGGCCAAGTTCCACCTGTGTTAGCACCCAGACCCCACCCCAACATCAGTACACACCCTAAGGGTGTCACTGAGATCCCCTGTTCCTCTCTGCTGACTCAGGGAGTCTGTCTCTTTCCCTTTGCCCATTCTCTAAGGCTCAGGCCATGTGCAGAGCCATTGCAGTGGGAGTCAGATGTCTGGACCAGAGCGTGACAACTGGGAAAAGGTGGGACGGGGAGCCTGTGCCCACACAGCAGGCCGGCGATGCCCAAGGACGTGCCACCACCTCATCTCTAGCCCTCTGATGCCTGTCCTGACTGGTCTCTGTCCCTTCGTAGGCTTCAGTGTGCCTGCCAGCACAACACGTGTGGAGGCTCCTGCGACCGATGCTGTCCAGGCTTCAACCAGCAGCCGTGGAAGCCCGCCACCACGGACAGCGCCAATGAATGCCAGTGTGCGTATTCCACTGCGGCACACCGCCGGCTCCCAGGGCTCACGGACTAGGCCCCACACACTGCCCACTCCCAGGGCTCACAGACTGGGTCCCAGGGTCTCCAGAGCCATGGAAGGCATGCTAATCGTTGGCCTTGACTCCACAGCCTGCAACTGTCACGGCCATGCCTACGACTGTTACTATGACCCTGAGGTAGACCGGCGCAACGCCAGCCAGAACCAGGACAACGTGTACCAGGGTGGAGGTGTCTGCATCGATTGCCAGGTGCGCTAGGCAAAGGCCAACCCGGTGTAGGTGGCCCATGTGAAGGGAACAGTGACATGTCTGGACTTAGTGAGCTGTGTATCTGTCTCCCCAGCACCACACCACGGGTATCAACTGTGAGCGCTGCGTTCCTGGCTTCTATCGTGCCCCTGACCAGCCACTGGACTCACCTGATATCTGTCAGCGTAAGTAGCGTTGTTTCTAAGCCTTGGAGGCTGTGAGTCTTAGGGTCTGGCTGTCTCGGCTGCTGTAGCTCCCAGATCTCCCTCCCACCCCAGGAGGCCAGACCATAGCTCCTTATTATTTTATGACCCCCTTCTCTCTGACTGTTCCTCAGCCTGCGACTGTGAGTCAGACTTCACGGATGGGACGTGCGAAGACTTGACGGGCCGCTGTTACTGCAGGCCGAACTTCACTGGAGAGCAATGTGCCGCCTGTGCAGAGGGCTACACGGACTTCCCACACTGCTACCGTGAGGGCCAGCGAGGAGCTCGGGGTGGGGGTTGGTTGGGAAGGCCCAGGGTCGCTGCCTGAGGGGATAGAAGGGCCTAGGAAGGGTGGAAGATCCAGGGCCCAGAGCCCTGGAGTGGTTGACAAGTATGATATCTCCTCCCTCAGCTCTGCCTTCATCTCCCCACAATGACACGAGAGAACAGGTGCTTCCCGCCGGACAGATCGTGAGTAAGTACCCCGAAGTCATCAGGGCGAAGCCGTGCACAGAGAACCAGTTTTTGATCTTAGCCGCCTTTCATTTAGCTTGTTAACCTTTAAAGTTAATTTTTACTTCATGTGTATGCATGTTTGTGTGTGTGTGTGTGTGTGTGTCTGCCTGCCCATAGAGGCAGAAAGTGTTGAATCCGCCTGGTCTGGGAGTTACGGTTCTGAGGCACCACGTGGGTGTTGAGACCTCAACCTCCTTCTCTGCAAGAGTAGCCAGTGCTCTTAACTGCTGAGGTGTATCTTCAGCACAGCCACATGAAAAGCTCTGCTTGAGCCTGTATGTAGCTTTGGTGCAGGGCATGGCCTGCCTTTCCCAGAGCCCTGGGTGCCATTATTGAAGGAAAATAACCCATTCTTTTCTTTTTTTTAAGATTTATTTGCTTATTATATGTAAATACACTGTAGCTGGCTTGAGACACACCAGAAGTGGGCATCGGATCCCATTACAGATGGCTGTGAGTCACCATGTAGTTGCTGGGAATTGAACTCAGGACCTCTGGAAGAGCAGTCAGTGCTCTTAACCACTGAGCCATCTCTCCAGCCCAAATAACTCATCCTTTCTTTCTTTCTCTGTTTCTTTCTTTCTTTCTTTCTTTTTAAGATTTATTTATTTTATTATGTATCTGAGTACATTATAGCTATCTTCAGACACACCAGAAGAGGGCATCTGATCCCATTACAGATGGTTGTGAGCCACCATGTGGTTGCTGGGAATTGAACTCAGGATCTTTGGAAGAGCAGTCAGTATTTTTAACTGCTGAGCCATCTCTCCAGCCCCCAAATAACTTATTCTTACAAACACTGAAGTGAACCACACAGGCCGTTTAGGGGTTGTGTCTCCTGCCACAATCGTGTAAACATGGCCTTCTGCAGCTTTCTTATACAGACAGATGGAGCATCAAATTAACCAGCCACTCTGCCCTCCTTCAAACGGGCATGAGCGACTTCTCATGGTCTCTTCTCCACAGGGTGTTTCCCAGACATCAGCAGGCTCTGGCTCAGCAGACTTGCATATGTTGTGGCCTTTTGCCCGGGTGCCAAGTGTGCTCTCTAATGTAAGACAGCAGTGCTGGTGCACCAGCTGTGTGCATAGCTGCTGGCCGGAGTGTTGACCTGCTCCGTAGCCTCTGCTGTTTGGCTTTCTTTCACAGCCCTGGCTGCCATCGGGCTAGCTATGTAGACTAAGCTGGGCTCAAGTTCCCCCGAGATCCAACCACCTGCCTCTGAGTCCCCACCCACTCACCCCACCAGGTCCCTAGCACTGGGATTAAAGGCGCACACCACCACCATGTGACTTCCTGCCTTTATTTTGATTACTTGGCTACTGCTACACTCTCTGCTAGCTCCGGGCCATTATTCCTGTCAGGATCATCGGTCGGAAGATGTTCACAGTACTCTGCTGCATGGTTTGGGCCACCTGATGGGCTTTCTTCTTCCCAACTCCCAGAAATAATGATAAATCCAGAAGTTTCTGTCTGGCTTGACAGTTTAGTCTTGTTTTCCCTGTGCTTGTGCTTTCGTTAATTAGGAGCCTCTGTTAAAACTGTGGCGAATTAACATCTGTGTTGTTGTTGTTGTTGGTGGTGGTGGTGGTGTGTGTGTGTGTGTGTGTGTGTGTGTGTGTGTGTTTAAGACCAGGGTCTCACTATATAGCCTTGGCTGGCTTGGAACTAGCTGTGTAGACCAGGCTGGCTCGCAGAGATCTGCCTGATTTTGTTCAAGATAGGGACTAAAGGTTTGTGCCACCACACCCAGCCGGACAGGTGGTTTGAATCTGCACCTCATCACTGTTTTCCTAAAGTACCAGCTTTGGGAGTTTGACCCCTTTTTAGATCTTAATTTGTGGTACATAAATGCGTAAGGAAGTGACTTTGTAGAAAAGCTGGTCTTTCGGGTGGGAGGGTTGGGCTCTGCCTGTGTCTAAGCTCCCTGTCCCCACCTTCCTCCCAGACTGTGACTGCAGTGCCGCAGGGACCCAGGGCAATGCCTGCCGGAAGGACCCGCGGTTGGGACGCTGCGTCTGCAAACCCAACTTCCGGGGCGACCACTGCGAGCTCTGCGCTCCCGGATTCTACGGGCCCAGCTGCCACCGTGAGCGCAGCCCCTCATCCACTCGTGAGGTGCCCCTGCACCAAGTGAGCACCAGCTGATCGGTTGTTTCTCTCTTTGCAGCCTGCCAGTGTTCCAGCCCCGGGGTAGCCAACGGCCTCTGTGACCCAGAGTCAGGCCAGTGCATGTGCCGCACCGGCTTTGAGGGGGACAAGTGTGACCACTGTGCTCTTGGCTATTTCCACTTCCCTCTCTGTCAGCGTGAGTTGCATCAGCAGGTGGCACAGGTGGCTGGGGTGCCTGAGGGACAGCCTGCTCCTGTCCGGGTCCCAGTAACACATTCTACTCTGCAGTGTGTGGCTGCAGCCCAGCAGGGACCCTGCCTCAAGGCTGCGATGAGGCTGGCCGTTGCCAGTGCCGACCTGGTTTCGACGGTTCTCACTGTGACCGCTGCCTTCCAGGATACCATGGGTACCCCGAGTGCCAGGGTGAGCAGAGATTTAGAGCGAGAAGGGCTCAAGCCATTCCCACAGGACCAGGGTCTGACCCCCAACCCCTCCCTGCGTGCCCATAGCTTGTGCCTGTGACCCTCGGGGGTCCCTGGATCAACAGTGTGGAGTGGGTGGTTTGTGCCGATGCCGTCCTGGCTACATGGGTGCCACCTGTGAGGAATGTAGCCCCGGCTTCTACGGCTTCCCCAGCTGCATCCGTAAGTTTCTGGGGAGAATGGAGGTGTGCGGTTCTTGGCCCTACCTGTACCCACACGCTGACTTCTTCCTGTAGCCTGCCACTGCTCTGCTGATGGTTCCTTGCATACAGCCTGTGACCCTACAACCGGCCAGTGTAGGTGCCGGCCCCGAGTGACAGGACTTCGTTGTGATGAGTGTGTGCCAGGGGCCTATAACTTCCCCTACTGTGAAGGTGAGCTGGCGGTGGTGCAGCTGTTTGTGTGATCTGTTCACGGAGGTGAGCTCATAGGTGTATTCAGGGACTGCGCTCTGTGGCTGTGTCCCTGTGCTGTGTGTTTTTAAGGTTGCTCATGTGCTTGTGTTCACATGTGATGTTTGCGTGTGCCACCTTGTGTTCCGTGTGTTCCGTGCTTTGGGAACCATTCATGTGATCGCTCTGTGTGCATGATGAGTATGTACACGTGTGTGTGTGTGTGTGTGTGTGTGTGTGTATGTGTGTGTATTCATTGTAGGTGAATGCCCATGTGTATTCTTGCATGTAGCCACATGCTCTGTGGCTCCCTGCAGCATGGGGGGAGGAACGAGTGTGCCCTTGCCTTGGTGGCAGGGATGGGTGGGGAGACCCATGTTTTCACACCTGTTCACAACCACAGGAGGGTCTGGGGGTTAATCTGGGGCTGGGGAACCCTTGACCTTGAGCCCTGTCACTGAGGAATGATCAAAGCTTGGTTATCTCTTCCTAGCTGGCTCTTGTCACCCTGCTGGTCTGGCCCCAGCCAATCCTGCCCTTCCTGAGGTAAGCATAGCATTGCCTGTGCTGGAGGATTAGGCAGGGGACCCAGCCTGCCAAGTCTGAACCCCAGAGAGACCCTGGTTTCCAGCCTGCTGCTTGCTTGCTGTGGCAACCTCAGGGCCCATTTGCTCCTTTTGCCGATCCTTTATTTCTATTCTGGGTGGCTGCCAGGCATGGGGTAAGGGTGGGTGAGGGGCTTCAGCCCTCTTCTGTCCCTCAGTCTTACTCTCTCCCAGGTTCAGGCTCCCTGTATGTGCCGGGCTCATGTGGAGGGGCCAAGCTGTGACCGCTGTAAACCTGGGTACTGGGGACTGAGCTCTAGCAACCCTGAAGGCTGCACACGTGAGTCTGCCCTAGAGGGGATGGTTAGGGGTCTAAGGGGTAGACCTGCCCCCCATCCTGTTCCCCAGGACTCTCAATCCTGCTTTGTTCTCCCCAGGCTGCAGCTGTGACCCACGAGGTACACTGGGTGGAGTTACTGAGTGCCAAGTATGTCAGAGAGTCAGGTATTGGGTTGGGGTCTGGGGTCAAGTGTATCACCTCCCTGAACCTCTCTTCCTGTTCCTCCCCAGGGCAATGGGCAGTGTTTCTGCAAGGCTCATGTGTGTGGCAGGACCTGTGCGGCCTGCAAGGATGGCTTCTTCGGCCTGGATCATGCTGACTACTTTGGCTGCCGTAGTAAGTCCTCATACGCCAGCTCCCCTCCCCCCATCTGTACTGTGTCATGCATGCTGGAAGTCTGAGGCCCACGGGAGTACAAGTGGGTCAGGCAAGAAGGGGTCTCACTCTGACAACAGTGAGAGGATTCTGACATGTGGCCCTTTGCTCCACCCTGTGTTCATAGCAGACATGACTAGTCCATCCCAGTTCCCTTGCCCCTGCCCCCAAGCAGACCCTAAGAGTTGCTGTTAGTTTATCTACTGAGGGTAGTAGACACCAGAGGTGTGCACACATGACAGCTATCCAGGTGGACCATGCTGGCCCTCCCTGGGCTTGGTAGAGACTGGCCTGTTGGGCCTAACCTGGAGGGTCATGAGAGGGACCCCTGAGGGTGCTAGGGGCTAGGCAGCCTCTGACCCTGTTCTTTTCCAACACAGGCTGCAGGTGTGATGTTGGTGGTGCCCTGGGTCAGGGCTGTGAACCAAAGACGGGTGCCTGCCGGTGCCGCCCTAACATCCAGGGCCCCACCTGCAGCGAGTAAGTTCCTTCCACCACCTGGGCCTGGGCTGGGGAGGCAGCATGAATGATATCCCCCCCCATGTTCTCGCTAGGAGCCCACATGGTACCCCCTGGGAAATCTGGGTGGCCATGAGGGGCCATTGTCCGTCCCTCTCAGACACCTCTGCGTTGCAGGCCGGAGAAGTACCACTACTTTCCAGACCTGCATCACATGCGGCTGGAACTAGAGGAGGCGGCCACTCCCGAGGGTCATGCTGTCCGCTTTGGCTTCAACCCCCTGGAGTTTGAGAACTTCAGCTGGAGAGGCTACGCACACATGACGACTATCCAGGTGGGCCGCCCTGGGCTCGGTGCAGAGATGGAAGCTGCTGGGTCTCTGGGGTGTCAGGCAGAACACGCAGCACCTCGGGATCAGGGGACCCAGGTCAGTGGTCCGAGGCGTGACGTTGTTGTCTTACACCACCACAGCCCAGGATTGTGGCCAGGCTCAATGTGACCTCTCCTGACCTCTTTCGGCTGGTCTTCCGGTATGTCAACCGTGGATTGACCAGTGTGAATGGGCGGGTCTCTGTTCGAGAAGAGGGCAAGCTTTCCAGCTGTACCAACTGTGAGTGGGGTCGGCACACTGCTTCCTTTTCAGCCCTACATCACCCAAGTTATGCGGGTGGTGGACCTGGCCCGTGTCCCCTTCATCCTGACCCCGTGGGAGGTGTATGTTACATGGGAGAAGTACAGACTCGGGTGGTCTGTGGATTGAGCCCAAGCATCTTACCCTCTCCGCCCTAGGCACAGAGCAGAGCCAGCCAGTGGCCTTCCTACCCAGCACAGAGCCTGCCTTTGTCATTGTGCCCCAGAGGGGCTTTGGGGAGCCCTTTGTGCTGAACCCCGGTACCTGGGCCTTGCTGGTCGAGGCTGAAGGTGTACTCTTGGTGAGGCAAGGGTCAGAGTGGATGAGGGTGGGCCCTGGGCCCCAGAGCCTGTGTACTCACCCCCCACCTCCCTCAGGACTATGTGGTCCTACTGCCCAGCACCTACTATGAGGCGGCTCTTCTTCAGCATCGAGTGACAGAGGCCTGCACTTACCGTCCCTCAGCCCTACACTCCACAGAGAAGTAAGGTCTTGCTGGATGGGTCGGGGCTGGATCCTGCGTGGACCTGTGCTGACCTCTGTCTCTCTTCCCCAGCTGCCTCCTCTACGCTCACCTACCCCTGGATGGCTTCCCTTCGGCAGCTGGGACTGAGGCCCTGTGTCGCCATGACAACAGCCTGCCCCGGCCCTGCCCCACAGAGCAGCTCAGCCCCTCACATCCTCCGCTGGCCACCTGTGTCGGCAGTGATGTGGGTATCTTAGGACCTGTGGGGGAGTAGGTGCTGTGGACCTTAGACTGGAGGGGGTGCAAGGCAAGGTTGTGAGGTGGTGGAGTTGCCATCCATGGCCCAGAGTGGCTGCTGCTGTCCCCAGGGTGGAAAACAGGAACTCACCTAGCTTTTCCGCTTCCTTCGTCACCGGGAGTGTAGACCTCTTCTGCTTGTAGATGCCCTGGGCTCCAAGATCTAGGTGTAGGCAGCTGTGGGAAGGATTCGAACTGTAGGGCTCTGTTCACCCTGCCCTCCCTCAGGTGGACATCCAGCTTGAGATGGCAGTGCCTCGGCCCGGCAGATATGCTCTCGTGGTGGAATATGTCAGTGAGGATTCACACCAGGAGATGGGAGTGGTTGTACACACCCCTCAGAGAGCCCCCCAGCAGGGGATTCTCAACCTCCACCCCTGCCCATACAGGTAAGCTTAGAACAGGAAAGGGCGGATGGGAGGACCCTCCTCAGATCTTTCCTGTTTATAATCCGTCCCTCCCTCAGCTCTCTTTGCCGGGGTCCTGCTCGGGATACACAGCATCATCTAGCCATCTTCCACCTGGACTCTGAAGCCAGCATCCGGCTCACGGCTGAGCAGGCTCACCTCCTCCTGGTAAAGCCCCAGGCCCTTGCCCCAGAGTAGCTTTTTCTAGCATATTTTAAGTATGTATGAAAGAGAACAGAGCCTATGGGTCCCAGGAGCTCCTGCCGTGCGGGGTTGTGACATACTTGTCTGTGGAGGGGCTTATGCAGATCCGGCCGTGTTCTTGCCTCTGAGCTGAGAGCCCCAGATAGAGGTGGGGTGTGCCGCAATAGATAGGTGGGGGTACCGCAAGGTTTGGGGGGAAAGCCCTAGGAACCATCACCAGTTCTGAGTGTGGGCTCCGGGAAGCTAACATCTGTGATCAGCTGTGGAGATCCCACCGCCCCTCCTGTCCTCGGCTGCCTAGGGAATAGCAGCATGTCACCCTCTGTCCTCAGCACAGTGTCACCCTCGTACCTGTGGAGGAGTTCAGCGCTGAGTTTGTGGAGCCCCGGGTCTTCTGCGTGAGCAGTCATGGAACTTTCAACCCCAGCAGGTACTGGGGCTGGGAGTGGCTAGGGTGAGGAACTAGGAAGTTGGCCAGGAGAAAGTTCTCACTCACCCTGCTTCCCAGCGCTGCCTGTGTTGCCTCCCGATTCCCGAAGCCACCGCAGCCCATCGTCCTTAAGGACTGCCAGGTCTTGCCGCTGCCCCCAGACCTGCCTCTGACTCAGTCTCAGGAGCTCTCGCCGGGTGCACCCCCAGTGGGACCACAACCTCGGCCACCAACTGCGGTGGATCCTAATGCAGAACCCACATTGCTGCGCCACCCACAGGTGAGGGCTCAGGGCAGACGGAAGCCTCTCCAGGGATGGGGGTGGTGGTGATGCTGCAGACAGGTGGGGCCGGCTGTCCCTGCCACTCACTGGAGACTGTCTTCAACAGGGCACGGTGGTCTTCACCACCCAGGTGCCCACCCTGGGCCGCTACGCCTTCCTGCTGCATAGCTACCAGCCGGTCCACCCCTCTTTCCCTGTGGAGGTACTCATCAACGGTGGCCGCATCTGGCAGGGTGAGCAGCTGTTCCAAGGGAGAAAGACCTGGGCGCTGCCAGTTCCTTTAATTTTTTAAAGATTTATGTATAAGTAAACTGTCTTCAGACACACCAGAAGAGGGCATCAGATCTCATTACAAATGGTTGGGAGCCACCATGTGGTTGCTGGGACTTGAACTCAGGACCTCTGGAAGAGCAGTCAGTGCTCTTATCCACAGAGCCATCTCTCCAGCCCTATTAGTTTTCAAACTAAGTGCCCTATGGTCACAGTGAGTGGTAACTCCACCTCACCTATCCCAGTTCTCGGGAGCCTTATACCAACGCCCGTTCCCTGTATTAGAGCTCTGCGTGTCTGTCAGGAGTGGTGAGAGGGACTTGATCATGTGTTGGCTACATATCATTCACAGAGAATGAGGCCTGGTCTCAGAGGCTGCCGCAGGCTCTCTGCCTGTGACATACCTGAAGTTCATAGCACAAGGCCTGTCCCGTCTGTGTCCCCTGATCTCTCTGCCTGTCCTACACTCAGGATAGAGCAGCTGTGCAACTAGAGTGCTCAGCGCTGGAGGCCTGACCTTCCTGTTTTGACCCCCTGCCAGGGCACGCCAATGCCAGCTTCTGTCCACATGGTTACGGCTGCCGCACCCTGGTGTTGTGTGAGGGCCAAACGATGCTGGATGTGACAGACGACGAACTCACCGTGACCGTGCGTGTGCCCGAAGGCCGCTGGCTCTGGCTGGTGAGTTTGTGGGTCTTAGCTTGGGTACATCCCCTGCTTGCCAAGGGACCCCCGTCACCATCGGAGGCTCTTGAGGCTCCCTGAGAACCGAGCCACTAAGCCCAGCTGGTGGGCAGAAATGGAGGCTGGGTAACAGGAAAGAGAAGAGGACGTGAACAATGCTGGACACTTAGCTTGCTGTCCCTTCGCTGTCTGCCAGACAAGGACTGCCATGCCCTGGCCTTAGCCAGTCTGAGGGGGCTGCACCACTACCTGCTCCTGCTCACAGGCTCTGTCCACATTCCCCCAGCCAGGATCTTGCAAAGCTGACCAGGTCTTGTTCCGTAGGACTACATACTCATCGTCCCTGAGGATGCTTATAGCCCCACTTACCTCCAAGAGGAGCCTCTGGACAAGTCCTATGACTTCATCAGCCACTGTGCTACCCAGGGCTACCACATTAGGTGGGTTGGGTTAGGTTGGAGTGGGATGGGGGCACAAGGGTCAGGCTAAGGGCCAGGCTCACTGTTACCCCTCATCATAGCCCCAGCAACTCGTCTCCGTTCTGCCGGAATGCTGCCACCTCCTTGTCTCTCTTCTACAACAATGGGGCCCTCCCTTGTGGCTGTCACGAGGTGGGCGCCATAAGCCCCACATGCGAACCCTTCGGGGGCCAGTGCCCCTGCCGGGGCCACGTCATTGGCCGAGACTGCTCCCGCTGCGCCACCGGCTACTGGGGCTTCCCCAACTGCAGACGTGAGTACCCCAACTCCCTGGGGGATGGGGTTGGGCCAGGACCCGGGGGCATGGTGGGCAAGGAAACATTCTGGAGCCTCACTGACCGCCTCCGGCAGCTGTCGGCTTGTGCTGTGTGGGCTTGTCTAACAGGGCCTAGGAATCAGCAGGACCCTGTGTCCCCGACAGTAACACACAGGAGCCCGGAAGGGGTAGAAGAAGGGTAGTGTCCCTGCTCTTCCCTACCACACCCTCACACCCTGGGGTTGAATGGGGCAGAAGGGTCAACCAGTACCTTCCACTCCCACAGCCTGTGACTGCGGAGCCCGCCTGTGTGACGAGCTCACAGGTCAGTGTATCTGTCCACCACGCACTGTGCCCCCTGACTGCCTGGTCTGCCAGCCACAGAGCTTTGGGTGCCACCCCTTGGTGGGCTGTGAGGAGTGTAACTGCTCAGGGCCTGGTGTCCAGGAGCTGACAGACCCCACCTGTGACATGGACAGTGGTCAGTGCAGGTGAGTCACGACAGCACCCCACAGTCGTGTGGGGTCTCGTGGTCAGGGCGAACATTGCCTCTTATACTCCACTCCTGTTAATCTCAGACCACACTCGGGGGGGGGGGGCCGGGGTCCTGTGGGATCTGGGGGCTGGGGCCCAGGGCTGGAATGGGACTCCCCTAGCCTTTGTCCACACACAGATGCAGACCCAATGTAGCCGGGCGTCGCTGTGACACCTGTGCTCCAGGCTTCTATGGCTATCCTGGCTGTCGCCCCTGTGACTGCCACGAGGCAGGCAGCATGGCCTCCGTATGTGACCCCCTTACAGGCCAGTGCCATTGCAAGGTAAGTAGAGGCTGTGTCCACCTATGTGTGAAGGGGCTTCCTACGTATCCGCTTCAGTGGAACCATGATCCTCAGCAACTTACTGGGCAGGTGGGGCTTCCTGGAAGCATTTGGGGGAACAAGGCGGGAAACTGGTTAGTGCTCTGGCTCTAGACTCTGGCCTTGATTGTCTCTTGCCCTTAGGAGAATGTACAGGGCTCAAGATGTGACCAGTGTCGCGTGGGGACCTTCTCCTTGGATGCTGCTAACCCCAAGGGCTGTACCCGCTGCTTCTGTTTCGGGGCCACAGAGCGCTGTGGGAACTCTAACCATGCCCGCCATGAGGTATCCTACCTTCCCCTGGGACTGAGGCAGAAGCCACCAGAAGGGGTCCCAGAGTGCAGAGCAAGGCCAAGTTCCCACTCTGTGACCCACGTGTGTGCATGCAGTTCGTGGACATGGAGGGATGGGTGCTGTTGAGCAGTGACCGGCAGGTGGTACCCCACAATCATCGGCCCGAGGTGGAGCTGCTGCACGCAGATCTGCGCCTTGTGGCTGACACGTTTCCTGAGCTCTACTGGCAGGCTCCGCCCTCCTACCTGGGAGACAGGGTGAGCATTTGGTTTGAGGAAGTGCCCCGGGGCACTGGGGAGCATCGGTGGGTGGCAAATGAGGTCACATCCGGGGACCTTGGAGCTATATTGTAAATGGAGCCCGAGAGGTGCCCAGGTGAGGGTGCTTGTAAGGTGGCAAAGAGGGAGACTGTTCCACTGTGCTGGTCCCAGGTGTCATCCTACGGTGGGACCCTCCACTATGAGCTGCACTCAGAGACCCAGCGAGGAGATGTCTTCATTCCCTACGAGAGCCGGCCGGATGTTGTGCTGCAGGTTGTGGAGTGCGGTGGGTGTGACCAGCCAGGATAGTGGACCAGCCCAGTTGCCGGCTCTCACCTGGTCCATGTGTCTGCTTCTCAGGGCAACCAGATGAGCATCGCCTTCCTGGAACTGACATATCCTCCGCCTGGCCAGGTTCACCGAGGACAGCTACAGCTGGTAGAGGTGAGCAGAGCCTGCAGCCCAGCAAGGGCCCAAAGGAGCCATAGTCACTGCTCGCTGGTCTCCACAGTGGAGGATGCTGAGGAGGAGACAGAGGCGGCGGGTGTCCTTTCCTATTTCCCATGGTGGGTCATCTCTGGTTCTAAAGCCTTCTCAGGCACTGTGGGAGCCCCTCTGTGTCTCCTCGGGCTCTGTACCTCACATGAGACACAGCAAGAGCCGCCTGCAGTTTGTAGCTCGATCTCTTTTATAGTTAATTATATTTTATTTATTTCCTGGATGTGTGTATGGACGCATGCACACGCACACATGCATGTTACAGCATGCATGGAATCAGCGTACAACTCCCAAGGGGATTGAACTCGGCTTGTTAGCCATCTGTACAAACATGCAGAGTACTGATAAAAGCAGAAAAAAAAAAATCATCCTTAAAAACAGACAAAAGCTTTCAAAATGTCCTTTAATGAACAGGTTCTTGATCTCCTGAAGTTTATCAAGTTTTCACATTTGTTCAGCCTGTGGGTCTTGTTTGTGAAAGTATTTGCCTCCGATGTCAGAAAGGGCCCATTTCTCTGTTCTTTTAACAACCTGAACTATTTCCTTGGCGGATGTAAATTTTCAGTACACCTGGAGTTGACTTTGTGATGTGAGGTAGGAGCCTAGCCGCTCCCCTGCGACCTGTGGGGGTCAGCTCTGTGCTCCCTGCTCCACCCCAGCTGAGGTCTTACCTTGGCCCCCCAGGGGAACTTCCGGCACTTGGAGACTCACAACCCAGTGTCCCGAGAGGAACTTATGATGGTGCTGGCCGGCCTGGAGCAGCTGCAGATCCGTGCTCTCTTCTCGCAGACCTCTTCCTCTGTCTCCTTGCGTAGAGTGGTACTAGAGGTGGCTAGCGAGGCTGGCAGGGGGCCTCCAGCCAGCAGTGTGGAACTGTGTATGTGCCCTGCCAACTACCGTGGGGACTCATGCCAGGTAAAGGGGTGAGGGTGGGCGCTTAGCCAGGAAGGTCCTTCCTCGAGACTCTGCCAGCATCTGCTCTCTTCCCTGTCCCATGTCTTTCCCCAGAGTGCCCCCCTCCCCACGAATGTCTACCCTGCATCCTGCGTACTTGCTCAGGTGGCTTCGAGCCCTCGCCTGTTTTCCCAGCATCCACCACTGCCTGCCCCTCCATACACACAGCTGCTGCGACCCATCCATTGCTCTCAGAACCCACACAGCCAGCATCCCTGATCCATCCTGATTCCCACTCTGCTCCCTCACCTGGGGATCTGGGTAGTCTAGCATGATACCCGGGGAAGGTTTGTGACCGACCGCCACTAGGAAAAGATGTTCAGGGTAGAAAGGTGGCTCTGGTCACCAGTCCCACAGGCTGGTCATTCCTGAACTGCAGTATCCACGTCTGGCACTGTGTCCGTAAGTCCAGAGGCCTAACAGTCAGACATGGCCAGTGGTTCTGGCATCCAGTTCCCTAGGGTCCAATGTGTGCTGTCTCTGTACCCCCTGTTAGTGCACGAATGTCCCTAGAGGCGGACGTGTGAGTGGCCCATCTGGTCTGCCCAGCCTTGGGGCTGGCATCCAATCACAAATGCCCTTTCTGCCTTTCTCCAGGAATGTGCCCCTGGCTATTACCGGGACACCAAGGGTCTCTTCCTGGGCCGATGTGTCCTCTGCCAGTGTCATGGCCATTCCGACAGCTGCCTTCCTGGCTCTGGTACTTGTATGGTGAGTACTTTAAGCAGGGTGGCCAGGAAGACCCCAGGGCCTGTGGTTCCAGATAAGCTTAGGCCTCAGGTCCAGGATACACACCAGCTGGCTTAGAGCAGTCCCTGGGGTGGGAGTGTGTTTGCTGCTCTCAGCACTGACGATGGGCTGTTGTCCCAGGGCTGCCAGCACAACACAGAAGGGGACCAGTGTGAGCGCTGCAGGCCTGGCTTTGTCCGCAGCAATCCCAGTGACCCTGCATCTCCCTGTGTGAGCTGCCCTTGCCCCTTGGCAGTGCCCTCCAATAAGTAAGTAGTTGGTCCCCTGTGCAGCACCCGAGCAGCTGGGGTAGGCCGTTAGGTGGGAACCCCAGTACCACGTGCCTGCCCCGATGTAGCTGGTGGGAGCCCCCAGCACCGGTTGGCTGCCCCGATGGAGAGGTGCGGTGTGTGATAACTGCTTGTCTTATCTTTACCCTTACAGTTTTGCAGACGGTTGCATCTTAAGAAATGGCCGAACCCAGTGCCTCTGCAGGCCAGGCTATGCCGGTGCCTCCTGTGAGCGGTAATTAGGCGGGCTGAATCTTTACTAACAGGTACCCTTGAGCAGGGCCACCAGACCCTGACCACTCCCTCTCTTCTCCTTTTCTCACTGTCCCTAGGTGTGCACCTGGCTTTTTTGGGAACCCTCTGGTACTGGGCAGCTCCTGTCAGCCCTGTGACTGCAGTGGTAATGGAGACCCCAACATGATCTTCAATGACTGCGACCCCCTCACAGGAGCTTGTCGAGGCTGCCTCCGCCATACCACCGGGCCCCACTGTGAAAGCTGTGCCCCTGGTTACTACGGCAATGCCTTGTTGCCAGGCAACTGTACCCGTAAGCGCTGGGTGGGATCTTGGGTGCACCCTAAGGACAGGTTATATGCTGGTGTGACCACCTTTCTGCATGGTCGCCAGTTTTGCAATCAGACCCTGTCCTTGCCATGTCCCCTTCAGGGAGGGGCTGTAAGGGCTTGCACGGAGGAGAGCCATCGGACCAGTGAATGTGGGGTGGGAAAGGCTAGGACCAAGTAATGGGGAAAACAGCAGGAAGTAATGGGCTAGGTTTGGAAGGACTGAACTGGGGGCAGTAACCATAGCCCCCACTTTCTGCAGGGTGTGACTGTTCCCCTTGTGGGACAGAAACCTGTGATCCCCAGAGTGGACGCTGTCTGTGCAAGGCAGGCGTGACTGGACAACGTTGTGACCACTGCTTGGTAGGGCCAGGAGTGGGGCTTAGGACGGGGCAGGCTAACGGGAGGAATGCGGCTTGTGGAGGGAGCGGCTGAGGGAGAGGAGAGTCCTGCTCTGTGGAAAAATGGGGTTGGGGGAGCTTTCACTGGTCCTGAGGAGCCTGAGATAGCCCAGGTTTCCAGGGCTGGCAAAGTGTGATGCTGAGGGCTGGCCAGCCAGTGACAACAAGGTGATTCACAGGAAGGACACTTCGGTTTTGAGCAATGTCAGGGCTGCCGCCCTTGTGCCTGTGGACCAGCTGCCGAGGGCTCTGAGTGCCACCCTCAGACCGGTCAATGTCACTGCCAGCCAGGGACCACAGGACCCCAGTGCCTTGAGTGTGCGCCTGGCTACTGGGGGCTCCCGGAGAAGGGCTGCAGGCGTGAGTACAGGAACAGGGGCGGCAGGGTGGAGCGAGACAGGCTTCCAAGGACAACGCCTACAGCCACAGCTGCCTGCCCCTCTTGCTGCAGGCTGCCAGTGTCCACGGGGCCACTGTGACCCACACACCGGCCGCTGCACCTGTCCCCCAGGGCTCAGTGGGGAGCGCTGTGACACCTGCAGCCAGCAGCACCAGGTCCCTGTACCGGGCAGGCCTGGGGGCCATGGCGTACACTGTGAGGGTGAGTCTTCGCTCTGCCTTTCTCCCTCTTACCACGGTTTCTACTCTGCCTGGTATTTGGGGTTCCCAGGCCTGATGGCCTGGTGTTCATTGCCTGTAATAAGTAACCTCAACACCACAGAGGGACTCCAGCTTCCTGTGTCCGGTTTTTGAAGACTTTCTTAACTTCATGCTAACCTGATATCCACCCTTACTGCCCTGGTGGGTCTCACTGCCCTGGACTCTCCCTAATGAAGTGCTCCATGACCTCAGGCCAGCTCTTCCTGACCTTCACTTGATCCTGGGATGCCCTCGCCGACCTCTCACCCCTATGACTTTGACAACCGACACAGTTCAGTCTCTTATGCTAACCTCTCATGCATCTCTGACCCAATGCTGACCCCGTTTTCCTGATTAATTCCTGCCCTGACCCGTTCAGGTCCATAACCCTGGTACTGGTTTCTTGTGCTAATGGTTGTCCCTGGGATCCCTGGCTCACCCATGTCCTCCGCTCTCCCACCTATAGTGTGTGACCACTGTGTGGTCCTGCTTCTGGATGACCTGGAGCGGGCTGGTGCCCTCCTTCCCTCTATCCGGGAGCAGCTGCAGGGTATCAACGCGAGCTCCGCAGCCTGGGGAAGGCTGCACAGGCTGGATGCCTCCATTGCTGACCTGCAGGTATTCTGTGCTCACCTACCTGCCCTGCCTCCTCTAGCTGGCCGTGTGGTAGTTAACCTTCCGCCCCCCACAGAGTGCGCTCCGGAGCCCGCTGGGACCTCGCTACCAGACAGAACAGCAGCTACAGACTCTAGAGCAGCAGAGTATAAGCCTTCAACAGGATACGGAGAAGCTGGGCACTCAGGCAAGACCTATGACCCCGCCCCAGTATCCTATGATCCCTCTCCTCAGGAGGCCCTCACCCCCAGAACCCCGCAGTCCTTGATACCAAAGCCACCCATGCCCATCCCTGGGGCCACCCTTTTTATCTTGCCCTGTCTCAGTCATGTAACCACAAACGCTACAGCTGAAGGGAACTGTACCCACAGGCCATAGGGGTCCAAGATCGGGCGGGCCAGCTACTGGTCAACACGGAGTCCACACTGGGTCGGGCACAGAAATTGTTGGAGACTGTGCAAGCTGTGGACCGTGCCCTGAATGGTGAGGCTGGCTGAAGCTTGGGCCCAGTATGGGGTGAGCTGTTTGGAGGGGTAGGACAGGGCCTTCTGGAATTCTCTTCTTGAGCTGGCTGGGTCCAGTACGTTGATTCTCTGGGCAAGTGGCTATTTGGCCAGGGTCCGTTGGATCTCAGAGCTAGACCCTCATACAGCACCACTGGGGATTCTAGCAAACCCTTTAGTGACAGACAGACCAGCGGCTGAAGAGAAACTGGGGCTCCCAATCGTATGATAGGATTGGGGGGGAAAAGTGAACTTTTTGCCTGGGGAAGGTTGGGAATTGGACAGAACCAGCGTGTCAGGATTTATGGAGAAAGGCAGAGAGGGGTCTTAATCCTGGGGGGCTCCAAGAGCCTGTGAAGTGCTGTTGGGGTGTGCGCTGGTGTGAAGTGGATGAGTGGAGTCTAGCCCCAGGCCCTGACAATCCCCTCTCTGTAGAACTGGCGTCTCACATGGGCCAGGGATCTCCAGACAATGCCTCGGCACCGTCTGGCGAGCAGCTGCGCTGGGCACTGGCTGAAGTGGAGCGGCTACTCTGGGAAATGCGGACTCGTGACCTGGGGGCCCCACGGGCAGTGGCAGAGGCTGAACTGTCAGACGCCCAGAGGCGTGAGTGGTGGTCAAACCCTGTTAGTCAGGGCTGCTCAGGAGAGCTCTGGAGCCAAATAGCAAACATCTCAGCAACTGGACTACTCTAGGGGTGGATTCGATGGGCGCTAGGCAGAGACGGGGGTCAGGAAGGGGGTCTAGGTAGCACGGTGACCACCTTCCTACTCTGGTGTTGGCAGTGATGGCTCATGTCCAGAAGCAGCTGACCAGCTCCTGGGAGGAGAACCAGTCGTTGGCCACACACATCCGGGACCAGCTGGTTCAGTATGAGTCTGGTCTCATGGACCTGCGGGAGGCCCTGAACCATGCAGTCAATACCACCCGGGAGACTGATGAACTCAACAGCCGCAACCAGGAGCGGCTGAGAGAAGCCCTGGTAAGCCCTCTTGCCCTGTGTCCCTGCCTCTGCTGCCTCCTACTTGGTCCTTTCCGCCTGTCCCCCCATGCTCTCTCAAACCCAGGCCTTCCCTCCCTCCCGTTCTCCACCCCCACCCCATTGCCCTATGATCTTAGGGCCCCATAACGGCCTTTATTCTCACTCTCTTAAAATGTTGTCCCAAGCAATGGAAACAGGAACTGTCCCAGGACAATGCTACCCTGAAGGCCACTCTGCAAGCCGCCAGTCTCACCTTGGGCCATGTTTCTGAGCTTCTGCAGGGCATAGACCAGGCTAAGGAGGTAAGTACACCCCTGCACCTCACTCGCTCCCCCTGGCTAGTTTCCTGTAAGATTTCCGGTTGCTGCCAGCTTAAAGCTGTCCCGGACTCACTTGCGTGCATAGTACCACCTGGTCCCACATCAGGAGGGTCATTGAAATAAAGCCCACGGTCATCACAGGACCTAGAGCACCTGGCGGCCAGCCTGGATGGAGCCTGGACACCCTTACTGAAGAGGATGCAGGCCTTTTCCCCGGCCAGCAGTAAGGTGGACCTGGTGGAGGCTGCCGAGGCCCATGCTCAGAAGCTCAATCAGCTGGCGATCAACCTGTCTGGGTATGTGGCACCCCCCAAGGGTGTGACTTGGATGCCTGTGGGTACACTTGGCCCACAGTAGTGGCAACTCGTCTGGAAGGAATCCTGGAGGGAGAAATCAGACTTTTTGTAGTCTCGTGGGAAGTTTGGGGCCCAAATTTTGGCAGAAAGGAGCAGATCTAGAATTATTTATTTTATGTAGCTGTCCTCACACACATCAGAAGAGGGCAATGGATCCCATTACAGATGGTTGTGCACCACCATGTGGTTGTTGGGATTTGAACTCAGGACCTCTAGAAGAGTAGTCAGTGCTCTTAACCACTGAGCCATCTCAAGAGACCCCGAGATGTGGCCTGCCAGGTTATACTCGTCCAACCACATATCCCATGATCCTCCCTCCTTCCCGGCAGGATCATCCAAGGCATCAACCAAGACCGCTTCATTCAGAGGGCGGTGGAAGCCTCCAACGCCTACAGCAGTATCCTGCAGGCTGTTCGAGCTGCCGAGGATGCCGCAGGCCAGGCCCTGAGGCAGGCCAGCCGCACATGGGAGGTAAGGCTCTGAGCATCTGGCCCACAGGAGCCCTGCTCCCAGGCCTGATGGTGTGAGCAGTCTCATGTAAACAGCCCCTGACCTCCTGCAGATGGTGGTGCAGCGGGGCCTAGCAGCTGGAGCCCGGCAGCTGTTAGCCAACAGCAGTGCCCTGAAGGAGACCATCCTTGGGCATAAGGAGAGGCTGGGCCTTGGTGAGTACCTAGATCCTTGGGTACACAGATATCTGGGACATGTCCCCGTAGCTTTGGTATGATCCTAGTGTGGTCTGGTGTAAGAATCAGTAGGTACTAAATGTGCCTAGCCTGTGTGGCTTCTACTCTGAGGGTGGGGTTTGGGGTGTAATGTCAGCTGTCTTGGTGGTATGCCAAGGGACCACAGCCAGAGGATGGATGAAGCTCAAGGCTGACTTTGTTCTTACTCCATCTGTGGGCAGGAGGGTTGGGTAGAACTCCTTGCCACTGAGGCTGCCTCCTCTCTGCAGCCCAGGGCCGCCTGCAGGCCGCGGGGACCCAGCTTCATGATGTCCGGGCCAAGAAGAACCAGCTGGCAGCTCAGATCCAGGAGGCACAAACCATGCTGGCGATGGACACAAGTATGTAGCGTCTCCCTGCTCTTGCCTACCACTCTTCCGGACTCAGTAGTGCCTCGTGAGAGGAGATGCGCTCACACCTGATGAGTTTGACTGTAGTCGGCATGTCTGAGGAAGCTCCCATGCTAAGGAGCACTCTGGGCTTGTGCCTCTGATCTCTGAGGCACGGGGCACCAACACAGTGTCCTGCAGGCACTTGGCATAGATAAGGCAGGTCACAGGAGTGCTGGACAGTGGTGAAGTTACGGGCGAACATGGGACAAGGCCCAGCGGGGTAAGTTACTAGAGGATGTAGGAACGTGTCCAGCAGATCCCTTGGTTTGGGAGAAGGAGCTCTGAAAAGGACCTGCTGACCAGCGAGCACAGAGGTCAGAGTGGGGTTCATCTGGCTGCCTCTCCAAGAGGGCTCAGAACTGACAACAGCGTGGTCTGACCATGTCGTCTAGGTTTCCCTGTGGCCTCCAAAATGTCCCAGGCACACCTGTCACAAACCTAAAACCCAGGCAAGACTTGGGAGTTGATAATGGTCCCACGGTGGGAAGATCGCAGGGCCAAGAAGAGAAGAGTGGGGAGGATTTTGAATGTATTGAGCTGCAAGTGTGACGCTTATGCCATCCACGGGGTGGGTGTCTGCAGCCGAGGGCCCTAGGAACCTGAAGCTGGCTGCCACTGGGCATGGCTTCCTGTTACAGGTGAGACCAGTGAGAAGATCGCTCACGCCAAGGCTGTGGCTGCAGAAGCCCGAGACACGGCCACCCGCGTGCAGTCTCAGCTTCAGGATATGCAGAGGAATGTGGACCGGTGGCAGGGCCAGCTGGGGGGCCTGCGAGGCCAGGACCTGGGCCAGGTGGAACGGGATGCAAGCAGTTCAGGTGAGCGGGCATGGTCCCTGTCTTCCTCGGGGACAAGGTGTGGGAGGTAAGGCTCACATCTCGCCTCTCTGGCAGTGTCTAACCTGGAGAAGACACTGCCACAGCTGCTGGCCAAACTGAGCCGTCTGGAGAACCGCGGAGTGCACAACGCCAGCCTGGCCTTGTCTGACAACATTGGTCGTGTGCGCAAGCTCATTGCCCAAGCCCGGAGTGCCGCCAACACGGTGGGTACTCACCTTAGGGAGGTATGCGGTGGACCTGGGGAGCCGGGTGGTGAATTGTCTTGTGCTGCGCTTCCAGGTCAAGGTGTCCATGAAGTTCAATGGGCGTACAGGGGTACGTCTGCGCACCCCACGAGACCTTGCTGACCTTGCTGCTTACACTGCCCTCAAGTTCTACATCCAGAGCCCCGTGCCAGCGCCCGCACCTGGCGAGAACACGGGGGACCGCTTTGTTCTGTACATGGGTAGCCACCAGGTACCAAGCAGGAGTGGGGATGGGCCATACTGGACTGCAAGTTAGAAATGGGTCGTGTTTGGTCTCCATCCTGACTGAGTCTTCTGGGCACTACCACAGGCCACTGGGGACTACATGGGAGTGTCTCTGCGTAATCAGAAGGTGCACTGGGTGTACCGGCTAGGTGAGGCTGGCCCCACAACTCTCAGCATTGACGAGATCATTGGGGATCAGTTTGTAGCCGTCAACATCGACAGGTAGGGTTACCCTGAAGAGAGGTTGGGCTTGTATTTCCAAGTGTCCTGTTTGTCTCTCACTGCTTGCCTCTGCTCTTCAGGACCCTCCAGTTTGGCCACATGTCTGTCACAGTGGAGAAGCAGATGGTTCATGAGATCAAGGGGGACACAGTGGCCCCTGGGAAGGAGGGACTACTCAACCTGCATCCTGACGATTTTGTCTTCTACGTGGGAGGTTACCCCAGCAACTTCACGGTGGGCCTGGCTCAGCCTCGGGGAGTGTTGGAGTGCTCTGGCGGTCCTGCCTATCTTAATCTGGGGAAGAGTCCTCATCTGGTTTTAAGTTCAGGCTTCTACAAGTCTGAGCGTGCTTGGTCTCTAGGAGGTAGGAAGATGCCCTGACTTTGCAATTTGCCCCCAGCCCCCTGAACCCCTCCGATTCCCTGGCTACCTGGGTTGCATTGAGATGGGCACACTGAACGAGGAGGTAGTCAGCCTGTACAATTTTGAGCAGACCTTCAAGTTGAACACTGCGGTGGACAAGCCCTGTGCTCGGTAGGTAAGGCCCAGCAGCACCCTGTGTCTCCAATCACCCACCCTCCACTGACCTGAAGCCTCTAACCTGCAGCTCCAAGGCCACCGGTGACCCATGGCTCACAGACGGCTCCTACCTGGATGGCAGTGGCTTTGCCCGCATCAGCTTTGAGAAGCAGTTCAGCAACACAAAACGCTTTGACCAGGAGCTGCGCCTTGTGTCCTACAACGGGATCATCTTTTTCCTCAAGCAAGAGGCATGGCTGAGCCCTGTGTCCTCTCCTTGTTTTGACTTTTCCCTGATGTGAGCCTAAGGTCTCCGAGCTGACCCTGCTCTGCCCTGTTCCTACAGAGCCAGTTCTTGTGCCTGGCAGTACAGGAAGGTACCCTTGTGCTCTTGTATGACTTTGGCTCTGGCCTGAAGAAGGCCGACCCACTGCAGCCCCCACAAGCCTTGACGGCATCCAACAAGGCAGTAAGACAAGGGGCCTGGGGACGGGAGGACCGGCAGAGAAATTTGGCTTTCCTGAAGCGTGCTACCCTATCCCCTGCAGATCCAAGTGTTTCTACTGGCTGGCATCCGCAAGCGTGTGCTGGTCCGCGTGGAGCGGACCACTGTGTTCAGTGTAGATCAGGATAACATGCTGGAGATGGCTGACGCCTACTACCTGGGAGGTGTGCCACCCGAGCAGCTGCCTGCAAGGTGAGCACGGGCTCTGGGGCATGTGGGGTCCCAGTGCCACCAGGGCGGCCACTCACGACCTGACTGGTGTCCTGTAGCCTGCGGCAGCTCTTCCCTTCGGGAGGCTCTGTCCGTGGCTGCATCAAAGGGATCAAGGCTCTCGGCAAGTACGTGGACCTCAAACGATTGAACACCACGGGCATCAGCTTCGGCTGCACTGCTGACCTTCTAGTGGGACGTTCCATGACTTTCCACGGCCACGGCTTCCTGCCGCTACCACTTCCTGATGTGGCACCCATCACCGGCGAGGTCTATTCCGGTTTTGGCTTTCGTGGTACCCAGGACAACAACCTGCTGTATTACCGTACCTCCCCGGTGAGTTTGCTTCTGCCGCAGGCACAGTCTGTGTCTGTGGGGGCAAGAAGAGATGAGTCTGGACGCTTAGCATAGCCAGTGACCTTGCCTCTGTCCCTAGGATGGGCCATACCAGGTAACCCTGAGGGAGGGCCATGTGACACTCAGGTTTATGAACAGAGAGGTGGAAACTCAACGGGCCTTTGCTGATGGCGCCCCTCACTATGTTGCCTTCTACAGCAATGTCACACGGTAAGCCCTGCCTCAGGCAAAGGGAAGGAGGGCTAGTGTGCCTTACAAGAGGGCCTGGGGAAGCTTGGCCCTTCAGGAAGAATGTACTAGGCTGGCAAACACCATCTTCTTCCCAGGGTATGGCTGTATGTGGATGACCAGTTACAACCAGTCAAGTCCCGTGAGGGAACAACCCAGATGCTCCAACTGCAGCCTGAGGAACCCCAACGGCTCCTCCTGGGAGGCCTGCCCATGTCTGGTGCCTTCCATAACTTCAGTGGCTGCATCAGCAATGTTTTTGTGCAGCGGTGAGCCTGTGGGTGTAGGGGATGAAGTCCCAGTTGACCCTGCCTTCCAGTCACTGACAGGTATCTAACCTGTTCCCCCCACAGACTTCGGGGACCACAGCGTGTGTTTGACCTACACCAGAACATGGGGAGTGTCAACGTAAGCGTAGGCTGCACACCAGCCCAACTCATCCAGACCTCAAAGGCCATGGCTCAGAAGGTGGGGGACCCACAGTGGTGTGTGGGCAGGCTTGGGTAGCTGGGGCTCTGGCTTTCAAACAATTGGTCAGTGCACCATGGTCTGGTCTGTGCCTTAGGTTTCCCGCCGCAGTCGTCAGCCCAGCCAGGACCTTGCCTGCACGACGCCCTGGCTCCTTGGGACTATTCAGGATGCATACCAGTTTGGGGGACCCCTGCCTAGTTACCTGCAGTTTGTGGGTGTCTCCCCGTCCCACAGGAATAGGTAAGGTTGGCCAGGCCAGGCTTGGGTGGGGTTGGAGCTGCTGCCCATGCTGACACCACACTTGGCTTCCAGGCTCCACCTCTCGATGCTCGTCCGCCCACGTGCGGCTTCCCAGGGCGTCTTGCTCTCTGCAGCCCCCCAGTCGAGCCACAGTCCTTCACTGGTGCTCTTTCTAAACCATGGACGCTTTGTCGCACAGACTGAGGGCCCCGGGCCCCGGTTCCAGGTCCAGAGTCGCCGGCATTCACGGGCTGGCCAGTGGCACAGGGTAAGAGGTTAAGGAGAGATGGGGGGTGGGTGGGTGCACAGGCAATGCCCCTCAAGCTCCTTTCTTCCCAGGGTTCTGGGATACCCTTAACCAGGCTTTTCCCACACCAGGTTTCTGTCCGTTGGGGAATGCAGCAGGTACAGCTTGTGGTGGACGGCAGCCAGACCAGGAGCCAGAAGGCACCCCATCATCGGGTCCACAGAGCAGAGGGTCCACAGGCCTACACCCTCTTTGTAGGAGGTCTCCCTGCCAGCAGTTCCAAGCTCCCTGTGAGAACCACACCACTCCCATCCCTGGCCTTGGCCTGGATGTGCACCCTTTAGCAGTCTAAGCCTGATGTTATCCGTTTGCTCCTCTCAGGTGTCTGTGGGGTTCAGCGGCTGTATGAAGAGATTACAGGTGGATAAGCGGCCACTGAGGAACCCAACGAGAATGGTGGGGGTCACACCCTGTGTCTCAGGCCCCCTGGAAGAAGGCCTGTTCTTCCCAGGCAGTGAGGGAGTTGTCACATTAGGTGTGTGAGGCAAGGGAGGTCTTGTGGGAAGAGGGGTGCTAAGCCAGGCCCCGACCTCTCCCATCACGACTCCTCCCCACAGAGCTCCCCGAGGCCAAGATGCCCCATGTGAGCCTGGAGCTAGAGGTGCGGCCCTTGGCAGCTGCTGGCCTCATCTTCCACCTGGGCCAGGCCCAGGCCACGCCCTATGTGCAGCTGCAGGTGGTGACAGAACAGGTGAGCAGAGCCTGCTGCGGGTTTCTTCACTGTGGCCTGTTGGGCAGAACCTAACTGTCTTTCACCCCAGGTCCTGCTGCGGGCAAATGATGGGGCACGGGAGTTCTCCACGTGGGTGACCTACCCCAAGCTTTGTGATGGACAGTGGCACCGAGTGGCAGGTGAGGGGACCCTTTTCCTTTTCTGCGGAGAAAGGTGGGTTGTGGAAGGGTCGTTGCAGGTTGGCTGGCTAGGGGACACAAATGTGCTCCACAGTGGTCAAGGGCAGGAACACACTCCGGCTGGAGGTAGACAGACAGAGCAACCACACCACAGGCCGTTTGCCAGAGACCTTAGCTGTTTCTCCAGCACTTCTGCACCTTGGGAGCCTGCCCAGTAAGTGTGAACTGCCCTGTAGGGACTGCGATCCTCCCACCCTCCGAAAGGGTAGCGAAAGCCCAGGCTGATGAGCTAATGCAGGGACAGGATCCAGCAGCCATTTACATGGGTCTTCTCTGGCCCCTCTATTTCCAGAGTCTTCAACTGCTCTGCCAGAGCCCCCCGCCTACCGCGGATGCTTAAGGAAGCTGCTGATCAATGGGGTCCCTGTCAACGTGACTGCTGCACAAATCCAGGGAGCAGTGGGGGTGAGCGGATGCCCCTCAGGAGTCCTCGCACTTCCCAAGCAGGACAACCCCAGTGTCCTCCCGCTACGTTGGCATTGAGTGTGCCCAGACCCTGGTGTTCGCATGCACTGTCCTTTTAAATGAAAGGACACCGCAGAACAGACATTTTATTTATACGTTGTTCCTCTTGCCCGACAGCTGAGTGCTGAGATCTGTAAGACCATCGGCCCCTGAGATTAAAGTGACTTGTTTTGACTTGTGTGTGGATTAAACAGAGCAATGGCGGGCTGGGGTACAGAGCCCAAGTAACACAGGCCAAGACCAGACTGGACAGGTACAAGAGAGGACTTTATTAGTGAGGTGGGGTGGGGCAGGAAAGGGGGGGACAAATCACAATCACCACTACGGAACCACACAACTACAAATCCCAACTGGGGAAGAACAGTGAATAACTTAATCTAGACTCATATCTTCCTCTTCATCTTTCTTGTCTTTCGTGTCACCCTCCTTGGGGTCTGATTTGGCATTGTTCTGCATGGCTTTGGCAAATGCTTCCACATCTGAAATAGCCACAGAGGGTTACTAAGCCTCACGCTAGGGCTGCAACCCAGGTAGACAGCCTCTAGCACTCCACAAACAGGCTGGCTCCGGCCAGAACTGGAATTGGTACTTACCACCTTTGTTGGCAGCCTCTACAGCCTCTGCAGGAAGGCCAAACTGGCACATGAGGGGGCCAAGCTGTCCCGAGGCCAAGGCCGCGCTGAACATACCCAGGGCCTGCAACCAAGAGCAGACATGCAGAGCTGGGTGTGTAGGGCACCAGACCCACCAAAGTCACAGGTGCAGAGAGTGCCATGGACATACCTGCTGGAACTGGGGCGAGGTTAATGTGTTCTGGATCTCATCTGCAGTCTGGGGCAGAGACTCCCCAGAGGGCAGGTAGGGCAATAGGCGCTCCTGAACATCTGCATTGGCAAGGATGGGAGCCATGATCTCTGGTGTCAGCACACTCGCCAGATCCACTAAGGGCACAAGCAATGTGGTCATCAGTGGCCTGGTGCTAGCCCAGGGACCCGAGAGCAGCAGATCAGGAGCCTTGTGTGAGGTGGGCCAGTGAGGCTGGATGCCACGGGCTCTTTACCTTGCTGGCTGCCTCCTGGCCCTGCCGGCACGTTCATAGTGGCCAGAATGCTCTGGAGGTCGCTCAGCTGGATGGGCTGGGTCGGGCTGGCTGCTGTGCTGGTTCCATTACCTGAGCTGGGTGCGGGACTTGGGCTGGTTGCCGAGGCAGCTGCTGGGGCAGAAGGGGCTGGGGTGGCGCGAGTGGAAGAGGTGGTGGAGGACGGGGTGACGGCTGCTGACTGGCTCCGGGAGCTGGGAAAAAGGAGCAAGTGCTGGAGCAGCGAGGCCCATCATGCTTCAGGGCTCCTCCTCAGGTCTGCAGGACCACCTCCCCTGGCAAGTGAGGTCTCCAGAAAGGGGAGTGCACTGGCTGCTGGTGGTGCCTGGTACCCACGTCAGGCACTGGGGGATGGGAGCTCACCTGGATGAAGAGCTGCTGGCCGGAGGTCCACTGCTCCCCAGCAAGCTGGCCAGGCCTGGCCCAGTGAGGGCCCCAAGGCCACCTACAGGAGTAAAGAAATGTGTGCTAGATACACCCTCTAGCAAGAGAAGCTACACATTGCAATACCAATGCCAAGGGATGGAGAGGGAGGGTTAGGCAGCCATAGGAGGCTGAGGTGACCACACTGCTAACCTGCACTCTGAGAGCGATTCTAAGTTAGGTCATTTCCTCCCTAGCCACATTCATGCTTAAACAGTGCCTTCTAAGTAGGTGTGACGTCTGTGCTGCACCTCCGTCAACTACACACACCAGACCAGGTCACTCTCTGCACATCTAGCAGACAAGCACTTTCCATAGGGGAGACACAAGGCACACCCAGACATGGCTGAGACCCTAGTAACAGGAGCTGAGAGGAAACCCAGGTCTGCAAGTGAGCACTTAAAGGCACCTCACAGGAGCCAGGCAGCTTACCCAGTCCTCCGAGGCCGGCTGGTCCGATGAGCTGCATGAGCTGGCTGTGGCTCATGTTCCCCAGCAGGCTCTGCAGGCCGCCCTCACCTGGTGAACACAGGAGTCAGACATGGGCCTGTAATGGCCATGGCCAGGACCTAGACCCTTGTGAGCACTATACATTCTTGACTATGGCAGATGCCTTGCCTGGGCCCCACCCAAGAGTCACTCAGGAAATACCAGCCTCTGGAAGGAGGCGGCAGGGACCAGGTGAGCTGTGTAGATGGGAGGAAAGAAAGAACCAGAACTTATTAAGCAGGGATCTGCCTCAAATGTTCCCAGTCTCTGAAGGACACCGTCCCACACAGGCTTGGTGGTAATTACCGCCCAGTGCTGAAAGCTCGTGGCCACTACTCCCACTTGCTCCCAGCGCCCCAGGCATGGGGGGGTTGTTCAGACACTCGTTGACTTTCCGGCAATGCTCCTCATCTTGGTCAGTCTTGGGCTCCTGCCAGAGAGGATGTGCAAAGAGCAAGGATGAACAGTCTGCACAAGGAGGTAGCTCACGCCTGCTGGCTTCCCTGCCCCCACACGGCCACCTCTCCAGATTCAGCCCACAGTGACTGGAGAGGCAGTGTAACCCGCAAATGCGACAGCACCAGACATCCCAAATCTAAAAGGACAGCAATGGTAACAGTGTAGGCCCCACAGCCAACGACTACGACGGAAGACTGGTGTGCCTTTGGGGTATGGCTCTTCCTGGGCTGTGGAGGTAATGAGCTGCCTGGGCAACTGCTGGCCCCAAAACTTCAGAACAGAATACTGTGCAGCAAAGGAGCAAGAAAAGGCATGCTGGGAGAGTGACTGGTTCCATTAATAATGCTCATAACTGAGGCATTCCACCTAAAGATGCTCTGTAACATGGACACGCCCCTTGTCCTGTTTGGATCCTTGTGCTCAGGTGACCAGAACCCAGGCTGAGAGGAAGCCCCTCCCCTCTTTGCACTTTGCAGACACACAGCTGCTGCCCCTTTTCACAGGATGAGCGTGGTAATGACTGGCTGTGTGCCCACCCTTGAACAGACACCCAAGTCTAGCCCTACCTCTAGACTGTACCCATGTCCCCAAGAGAGCCCATGTCCCATACCACATCGGAGCCACATTAACAGTCTAAGAAACACAAATATGCCAATGGTCTTCAACAGGTGGCAGAATGTGGAGACACCATTTGAGGGACACTGCAGATGGGGGTGAGCTGCAGGCGCCTCAACACTCAGCACAGGAAGGCTTAAGGGGGCGGGCACCCAACAGCTGAGAGAACAGAGGGTGTCACCTCTGAGGCCCTGGAGCTGTGTGTCTGTAGATGAGTCCATGGGCAGGGCTCTGGTGCCTAACCACGAGCTATCCACAGATGTGGGAACTCAGCTAGACCAGGCCTCCAGTCAGCACCTTCTAATGCGGGGAAAGTAACCTCAAGTGTGTCACAAGGAAAGACAGAGTGGACCGTCCTGCTTACCTGCATCCAGAAGAAGAGCCGCTTGGACCCTGCCTTAAACTTGAGTACGTAGACCCTCCCACTGGGGCACTGAGGCACCCGCTTGAACTCACAGTCATCAGGAAAGATAATCAAGTCCTGTCAACACAAGGACAGTCAGACAGACGACACACACACAAGTGTGCACCACCAAGGCTTAGGTCCCATGAAAATTTGCTGGACCCCAATAGTAGGATGGAGTCAAGAAATCTCAGACCCCAGTGAAGACAGAGGAGGGTCCAGATGACTTAACAGAAACATCCTGCAACTATGTTCCAAAAAAGTAAAAAGGTCAACCAACTCTGTCGGCTGCTCCTAAGTCTAACAAAGAACAATGTACTCTGAGAGACAAAGAACCCCAAGGAAAGCAGCCTCTTCAGAGCCTAAACTACCCCAGGCTGTGGCGAGGGTCATATCTGCACACTTCTCCACAAGACTGCAAGTTTAAAGCCAGGGCTGAGGACGATGTCACCAGCTGACTCTGTCACCCTGTCAGCAGGCTGTCTCTGCTAAAACCTTAAGTACCATGGTCACCACGGGGTGCATGGCTTCAGAGTGACTGGAGCACTCTGCCAACCTTAGGACCCCTATACCAATCTACTAAAGGTAAAGCCATATTCCCAGCTCTTGCCCCACTGGCCTGGTCTCAGGCACTCACATCCTCCACGGTCCCAGAGGTCCTGTCTTTCCAACAGAAGTGAATAAGGGAGTCGTCCGTCTGCTGGATATACACGAGCCCTTTCCGTTTATCTGGGGTGACCGTAGTTCCTTTTAATGACATTTTTCCTGCCCGGAACTCCACCAAATACTTGGTAGAGGATCCCCGAGAGCCGGGCACCAGGCTCGGGAACAGAGCGCCTGAAGTCGTCATCCTGAAAAAACAGAGCGAGGCCCGTCGTGCGGCGTCGCGTGCGCAATGTCCCACCCATACGCCGGTCAGCCCGCGGCTGCCCGGGAGCGGGAGCGCGCCAGGCTGCCCAAGGCCAACTGGTGTGCGTAGGACGGAGCGCAGCCCCGCGGACCCCCCGCTCCCGCGACGTCACTGCCCGCCCGTGCGGAGGCTCGCTGCGTTCGGCCCCGGTGCGTCTGGGGCACCGGCAGTCGGCCCGGACTGACTCGGCCACGCGCTGCCGCCGTGTTCGGTCCTCCCGCCCCTCGGCCCAGCCTGGAGCCGCGTGCCCCTGTGCCGCCGCTGCCGCCACCGGGCCCCTACCTGGCGGTGTTCACACTCAGCCTAGGGGTACCGTCCGGGCTCGCTCTTCCTCCTCAGCGCCTGCCGGGCCTCGCCGGAAGCCCGCGCTCGGCCCGCCCCGCCACCGCTCTCGCCGCCGATTGAGTTCCGTCAGTCGCGCGGCCGGCCCCGACCAGGTCCCGATTGGTCCGGGTCGCTGTCCATCGCGTCCGGCCCGCCTCCGCGCCGGCGGCCTGTTTCCGGCGGAAGCGCGGGCCAGAGCGGCCCCTATTGTTGCTGTGTCATAGGGGAGCGGCGGCGACCCCTGGCGGCGTCGCCGGGAACAGTGCCCCGACCTCCTGGACAGACAGAAGGGTCCCCACGGGGCGGCGCTGCAGAGGTCGAGTTGAGGATGGTGGGCACCGGGCTGTACACAAACGTGGCGGTAGGGCTGAGCTGTGATGTGACATGCACCCGTGGACAGTTGTCCACTGCGTTATCCACCCAGTTCTGAATGGACCCATCTCTCTCCACACCGCAGAATGACAGCCTGATTTGCATTATTGGGTGAGCGAGATGTCAGGGCCTGAGACATAAAATAGTCACGTGGTTTAAAAGGTAGGTGGTAGTCTCTTGACACGAGAGCTCGGAAAGTGTCAGCTTCATGACACTTTGTGCTAATTTGACATACATTATAACCAAGTACAAGAGGCTGCTCAGGACGGGGGTGTGGGGTGTAGAAGGTAGCATGGGGGTTGCTCGACTCTGTAAGTGCGAGTTCACAATGCACCAAGGATGGGGTCTAGGGGCTGCTTGTAGCTACCCAAGTGAAGTGCAATGACCTCCGTTTAGGGCAGAATGTAAAGCCCGAGAGTCTTTACATTTTCTCTACACACCACTTCCATTTCTCTCTGCTTCCTCTATGTCAGCTTTGAAGAACCTACGAGCAGTAGTTCAGCTTGGTAGGCCCCAGGCCCATCCTCAACCCGTCTCCAGGGCTAAACAGTGCCGAATCTCTAACTTCCCCTGGCATGTTTCACAATTCACCATCTGTGTATGTGTGAAATGTGTGTGGCCTTTTTCTGAAGCAAAGGTGAAAAGTAGTTTTTTCCCACCTATCGGCTGCTTGACGCTGACACAAATACGTTCCAGGCCAGCCTGAGCTGGAGGAGGCTCGCCTCTAAGATGCATTTATTTATGTTGCCACAGTGGTTCACTCATTTAAATTCCTGTCTGGAATCCCTATGTACGAAGCTCCACACGCTGGCTTGCATCTGTCATCTTTTTGTTGGCCTCTGTCCTGTGTAGCTTTCCTTTTCAAAGTGTGTGTGTGTGTGTGTGTGTGTGTGTGTGTGTGTGAGAGAGAGAGAGAGAGAGAGAGAGAGAGAGAGAGGGAGGGAGGGAGGGAGACTGACAGGCACCCATGTGGCAGTCTATGGGTTCCTGGATCAAACTTGGGTTGCCAGGCTCTCCTGGCAAGCAGTTTTACCTGTTGAGTCATCTCACTGGCTCAGTTTCCAGATTTACTACCAAAACATTTGAATTTAGTTAGGTGTGGTAGCTTATGCCTGGTAATCCCAGCCCTCAAAAGGCTGAGGCAGGAGAGCTGCCTAGTGTTCAAGACCAATTTAAAAGAATTAATTGGGGCCAGAGAAATGCTTCTGTGGTTAAAAGCACTGGCAGCTCTTCCAGAGGCCCCCAGGTCTGATTTCCAGCACCCATATGGCAGTTCACAACTGTCTGTATGTCCAGTTCCATGGGAGCAGATGCCCTCTTCTGGCCTCTGTGGGCAACACACACACACACACACACACAGAGAGAGAGAGAGAGAGAGAGAGAGAGAGAGAGAGAGAGACAGACAGACAGACAGACATGCATGCAGGCAAGACACACATAAAATCATTTGAGGAGCAGCTTGGAAAATAGAGCTGTCATTCACTAAAACGTTATGTTCAGAAATGGAAAGGTCATTTTTGTTTGTTACCATGTTAGGTGTCCAACCCAGGGCCCATGGATCCCTGGTTAAATGCTTCAACACTGAGTTACATTTCCAGTCTGATTTTAACTGGTTTTCATCTTATATGTATGGGCGTTTTGCCTGAGTATACGTGTAAACAACTCACATTCCAGTGCCTGCAAAGCCTAGAGGAGGGTTATGTGGGACCCTTAAGAACTGGACAGTTAGGTGAGTGCTGGGAACCTTCCTGGGTCCCCTGGAAAAGCAGCTCGTGCTGTTTAAAGCCTACATAAACAAAACTTCTTTGCAGCTAACTGTTCCTTTCCGTGTGGCGCTGTACCACCGGACACTGTAAGGCAGCCCTTGTCATTTCTAAGAATCGTTCCAGAGGACGATGGTGGAATTCGGTCAACACAGGCTTGGTGAGCTTGGTGTCTGGAGCTGACACTACAGCCCAGTGGGCCATGAAACAGCCAAAGAGAAAAAGAAGAGAGTTCAACATGGCTTCTCAGGCAAGTGATCCCAAGCAAAGCCATATGTCAAAACTGCCACTGGAGGTCACAAGGAACCCACATTTCAAAACCAAGAGATTTGGGCTTCTTCCAGGTCATGAATGCTGAGGGCCCTGGATCCAATATCTTCTCATAACCCAGTTGGAATGGTGCCTTCCATCCCTTCCATAAGTAAGTGTTCTGTGGGGAAAGCACACTGTGCTGGCTGGGTGCTGAGCTATGTTCAAGTCCACTCCACTGAGACACTGAGAGGGCAAAGATAATGGTCCCCGCAGTTACTGCAGCTCACAAACACCCTTGGAATGTGCAAGCCTGTAGAACCCATGTGAAGGCCCCAGAGGAGACTCGGGGAGAGGACACTGGGCAGGCTGCAGTGGTTACCTTGGCCCCTGACCTGTGTGGACCGCACAGTGGATGGTTTCTGTGTGGAAAGTCTTCAGTTTCCACAGGGAAGTCAGTTCTAGCAGTCACATGGAAAAGAGGAAGCCCTGAGCTGGAGATGTGGCCCAGCAGTTGAGTGGTCCCCAGCAAAAGCCTCACTGCACAAAACAAACTGTGACACCTCTGCGCGTGGTGGGTGAGTGAATGCTGGGTCCCAGCCCTGGGCACGGAAGCTCAGAGGCACTGGTATGCCTGTGCACTTTTACCTGGGGAGGAAGAGAGGTTTTCCAGAGGGCAAAGGCACCTGAAAAGATGTTCATGTTTACAAGGAGACACAAATGACAATTCACCCTTGAGAACAGGTCCACAGAAATGCAGTAACAGCACCGAGGGCTGGGGGTCTTTAGTTCTAGAAATGCAAAGTTGGCTTAGCCACTGGGGAGCTGACTTCGGCAGGTGTGGCTTTTTCTCCATCTGTCTTATTAATAGACTTAATTCTTCAGAATAATTTTAGGTTCACAAGAGAACCGAGCAGAAAGTGCAGACAGCTCACACTCCCCGGCTTCCCTGCCTCCCAGGCTTCACCTTTCAGGTGGGTCTATTAGAACCAGTAAAGTTTCTCCCAAAGTTTATGATTTTAGAAGTCTACAATGTACACGGGGCTCGCTTGGCAGGTGCTACTCTGTACCCCTAAATGAACACTAATCAGTTTCCATTGGGAAACCAAGGTCAAAGCAGGGCAGTATCGGTGCCTAGTAGGGCTATGTCTCAGTGGGGACAAATGTCTTTACATAGTGAAAGGTGCCAAGCAAGCAAGGGAACACAGCAGGACACCTCCTTCCATTAGCCCCGTGCAGGAGGGGGGCGCCCTCCACGCCTCCTCGCCTCTGACCGGTCCTGCCTCATGAGGTCATCAGGAGGTTTTGAGTTGTACACGTGTACAGTTAAACCCTACCAACACTGCTCACGCATACTGTTTGAGACAGTCTGACTACATACTCCAGAATGACCTCCAAATCTTCCTTTTCCTGTGTAAGCTTCCTGAATGCTCCTGGGCAGTAAGTGTAGCACACTTAGACTACTGTTTCCCCGTGTCTTTTTTTCTGACTTGGTGTGTAGGTGTACCATGTGTGAGTCTGGTCCCGGCAGAAAACAGAAGAGGGTGTCAGATTGCCTGGAATTAAGAGTTAATTGGCTCTTGTGAGGTGCTAGGAACCAAATCATTGTCTACTGAGCCATCTCTCCCGCTTCCCACTCTAATGGTGAAGGTCAGAGCACAACGCCCAGAAGTTCAGGAGTTAAGTCTCTTCTTCTGCCATGTGGATCCTGGGTATGAAACTTGGAGGGTCATTAGGCTAGGGGGCAAGTGTCTTTACCGCTGAGCCACCTCACTGGTCCTCCCAGGTCCTTTTATGGCTTAAAATCTTCCAACACTGACGCTCCATGGTCTGGGTGCACCTCTGTTCTCTAACTTGCTGACGTTCTTGGTTTCTTACAGGTACCTGTCCTGATCCCAGCTAACATGAACCTCCGTGTGCGGGTGTGTGCGGGCACAGCTGCTATCAGCCTGTGTGCAGGTCTGCGTCGGTAAATATGAAAATCTGCTTGTCAGCTTTGTGGCAGGATTGTATCTACTTGGGTTTTGTTTTTGGAGACCTCGTCTCACTGTATAATTAAGGCTGGTCTTGCGCCCAAGGCCTTCCTGCCTTCCCTTCCAAGCTGGGGCGACAGGTCTGCAGTAACCATGGGCATGGTCTGGTTAGTTTTCTGTTTTTAACAGACAGGGTCCATGTAGCCCTGGCTGCCCTGGAACTCACCAGGCTGGCCTTGAACTCAGACTAGAGGCTCGTTTAGTTTTCTAAGTCCCTGCCACCTGCCTCTGCATGCCCCAGCAGTGCTGAGTGTCCTGCATGCGTGTCAACAGCGTCTGCGGTGCTTCCGTGTTCCAGGCTGCCGTTTCCTAATGCTCGATGACAGCCTGAACACTCCCCAGCTTCAACTGTCACCTACGGTTCCTTTCTGATGAGGTGGTAATGCTCCTGTTTGTTTTTAATGGAGGTGAGTGTAGTACTGCTGTGTGATTAGGCTAAGACAGATGCAAGCTGGTATGCAGGCCAGCTGTAGTGACTCAAACTCCTAATCCCAGCACTGAGGAAGCTGAGGGTAGCTGTTTCAAGCTATATGAAACGTGACCTCAAAACAAAACCAAAAGGGTCCGGGGAGATAACTTAATTGTTAAAGTGTGTGCCACAAGGCTCTGGGTTTGAGCTCCAACACCCACATAAAAGTGACACAAAAGAGCATGTGCTTGTGGATCTAGTACTGAGGAGGGTTCCTGGAGCTGACTGGCCAGCCAGTCTGACTAATCATGCACTCAGGTCTCAGAAACAAGATGGATGGCTCATGGGAATGACACCCAAGGCTGAAAAACCTGTGTACAAACATCTAGGGATTTTCTTCACAAACGCCCCAATTTTGAAGCAGCCTGCTAAAGGGACAAAAGGTGACACCTCAATGTCTACTAACAGAAAACAAACAAACAAAACCCAAAAAGCCTCAGGCTCACACAGGCCCGTGATGACTTTCAAATAAACTATTAAAAATGAAAACAGCCAGACAGGAAGGGCAGAAACTTGGGGACAGAGCCAGGTGGGGGTGGTCAGGGAAGCCTGTCTAATGAGGCACCTACATGGTTTATCCAGTAGGATTTGGCAGCCGGTGGCCATGCAACAATATGAACTTGCTGGAACTCATAGGTTATGCCTCTTAGGAAGAGGCCCTAGCAGGTGTGAGCCCTGAGCAGCACCACCCTCTGGTGCTTGTTCCTCGGGTCAGACGGGAGGTAAGATGCTGTGTCTGAGCGCCTGCGGCAGTGGTGCCATCTGCCCTGCACAGCTGGAGCACAGCAAGCACATGGATTCTGGAAGACCATCTGTCCCTCTATCCACAGAGCTATGACAGTGGATAAACTTGTGGGCTCCCTCCCAAGCACTCAGGCTGCCCCTAGCTCAGCTGTTTTATGGCTTCTAACTGCAACTCTAGTCCCCAGGAGAGAGGACAAGAACCACTACAACTCAAAATGTCTGAACCCTCCATCCTGACACACCACCCACGGCCCCTCTCCACTAAGACAACCCACTTCAAGACATTACCCATTTGCTAGGCCAGTGTATAGAACAGACAGTCCAAACTTCTACTCCAGTGGCGTACGAGAACTTGCCTATAGCTCTTTCCAGAAAAGTCAGAGCCCCTGAAATGGGTAAAAAAGGATCCAATGTGAAATGTCAACCACAGCCATGTCCAAAGAATCTCTACTCAGGCCTGAAAGTTAACATTTATATACTCATAGATCTGTGCACAATCCTCAAAACCTCAACCCAGAAATGATTGATTTGGCTAAATAAACGGTACTGACTGTCCCAAAAATAAACATGCCCATAAGTGCATTTTCTTGTCTGGCATTTTCATGTGTTGGTGCTGGTAAAGGGCCAGCCACGCACAGGCACGGGGAGGACGGCAAGCTTGAGACAGCCTTAGGTCGGGGAGCAGGCCAGAGTGGATGGAAATGTCACTGTCCTCTGTGGATGTACTTTCCTCACCGGCAAGAGCTGGCTCTGAGAGCATAGAAAAGGACGGCTTCCACAGAGCACACCTCCAGAAAAATCTCAGAGGGCACATGGCGGCTAGTGAGCCAAAGAGACACAGTTTTGAGGTCAGCTGGCTTTGTGATTTTGTTTGTTTTCAGAGTTTCTCTGTATCCTTGGCTGGAAGTCACATTGTAGAACAGGGACAGACGCACCTTCCTCTGCCTCCCGAGTGCTGGGATTAAATGTGTGTCACCACGGCCTGGCAGGTCAGCTGCTTTAACAGGCTGCAGGTCCCCGTGTCTGGTACTTATGTTAGACATCAGCACGTGTGCAGGCTGAGACAGGAGGAAGTGTATGGCTTTGAGGACTTCCTATACCACTCCTCCAGGTCCAAGAACTTGAAGGCAGGACAGTCCCCATTGCTGTGAATGCCTTCTACTTACAAACCCCGCCTCACACTCCAAGGACCTGGGATGCCAGGTGCCCACTACTTTGAGAGGTGTCTCCACATGTAGTCTGTTGAGATGGGTAAGAAGGCATAAAACGTGTAACTCCCTTTTAGAACTTTCCATAGAAGGAGGGTCTGACAGGAACCTTCCCGCAGGGGCTGTTTCACTAACGGGACAGAAGAGGCTCCCAAGCTTTTCTTCTGATTTTCTAGGCTTCAACTATGGAAACACACAGGAAATACAGGGCATATCCTCTATGCATGAGGATGACTCTCCAGAGGGCAAGTTCAACTAGCAACAAGGTCCCAGGGCCACTGGGGCTGTGGGACACCCTCCTAGGAGCTAAGCCTGTGCCAGACTTTGAGGTGTGACACTGACCCTTTGACAGACATTATAATGACTGTAAGCTCTGGGCAGCCTGAGAGCTGTGAGTGACTCAGACTAAAAGCTCGCAGACATGCACGTAAGTGGGTGTCACTCCTCCTTAGATGACTATGTTCACAGAGCATTACAGGTTCTCAGCCAGAGGATTCCCCATGTTCGTTCTGCAGGACTGAAGAGCTGGACTTTAGAGAGGCAGGTTTCCGATACAGGCCCACCTCTAGCCAAGCCCTGGCAGGAGGTTATGGATGCTGGTGACTCCAGAGAACCACCAGAGTAATGAGATACAACCAGTAACATAAATCATTTAAAAAGATACATTTTACATAAAACACTACAGGTGTTTATCTTCTCACCTTTAAACCTCTAATTCTAACTACAATTAGAATAAAGACAAGAGGTGCTGAATGAGACAAGGTCTCACTACAGATGGCTTTATGCTCTGTTTTCTCAGACGTGGTCTCACACACCCTAGGCTAGTCAGCTCATTTTGTAGCCAAGGATGCCTTTAAACTGCCGGTCATCCTGTCTCTGCACCTCAAATGCTGGGACTATAGCATGCACCACTGTACCTGACTTGAGAATATGACATTTGGAAAAGCCTGTTGCTCTTTTCCTCCCCTGAGGCTATCTCAAGGGACAAGACGACTCTGTAAGCAGCCAGGCCCCATGCTAGGCTGAGCTCACCCGCAACTGCACACAGGAGACATCTTTCAGTGTCTTCCAAGGGAAAGTTCATTGTGGAAGCTCATTATGGACACTTTCTAGAACTGTCCAACGTGAAGGGTCGGGGTGGCGACTTCTCCATGTGTTGGAGCAGGTGGAGACACACAGCTGCCCTGTTGCCCTTTCCCCTTACACTTCTGATTCCGGCAGATGTACAGAGAAACTGGGCTGGGGCTGTGTACACGGTGATGGGCCTAAAACACCCAGAGCCTGGCCTTAGGAGACGGCATGGAGATACAAGCCTGCCAGCTTGTCACTTCAGGCCGTCGGAGTCCCTGGTGAGAGGTCGTGGGCTTTCCGAAGTAGTCATTTTAAGTGTGCCTTAGACTTGCATCTTCAATTTGGGGAAATGTGCTGTGTGAAGGTTACCATGGAAAGGCAAATGGCCCCCAGACGCACATAGGTTGCCCTGCTCTCTCAGACACTTCACTATATCCTCCTGGAAAGATGAAAAAGCCATAAATCCTCAGATGCATCTCATAGGCATCAGAAACTTTGTTAAGGGGTCTCAGGAGATAGAGCAGAGACGCTAGTCCCAGGCAGTCGCCTGGCTGCCACAGAAACATCTATTTTCAGTTTCTACAGCTATAAAATCAAGCCTGCAACCCATGTTGGCTTTTCAAAGTGTTTTAATGACAGAGACTTTTTGGAAGCCTGGACATAGTGATTACCTTCCCATTTACAAGTGCACACTGTGTGAACGCACAGATGTGTACACAGTAGATTATCTTTGATGCAAAGAGCTCCACTGTGAACCTTGGTGTCACCATTTTTACATAAAGTCCATCATGTGACAGGAATGCAGAGGTGGACACACCTACTTGTGTTAAAACAATTTTAATGACACCAGGTAAGTAGATCTTGCTTCTGGTCTTCCATTGCACACAACCGAATGTCACTTGCCTGGACTGAAACATGCACACTGGGGAACCAAACACAAGACTTTGGGGAAGGGGAGGGCACACAGGTGGTGAGTGAAGAAATGACCTTAGAAACAGGCGTGGTCCACAGCGACAGTGAAGCTATGGAGTGCTGTAGCTAGAGGCGGGGCTGCCAAGGCTGGAGCAGCCCTGAGGGTTCTTCATCTAAGTCACAGTGTTCCTGCCACTCTGGCTTGGCACAGGACACTTGGTTTGGACAGTACACAGTGGTGATTATGTGTTTGCTGCACTTTAGCAGATCATTCAAGTAATTTCAATTTAAATATTTTCTAAAGTAATCTTTACCTTATTCAAGATTGGTAAAAAATACAGAATCTGGAGGCTTGTCACTTCATTCCACGGTGCTTTCCACAGCAAAGGGGACCCTGGCCACAGGATGCTTTTAAGATCCATGTTCCCCTCCTTCTTGGGTCTGGGTTTGAAATTCTTCCAGAACTCACGTCACAGCCTTGACTGGAACACACAGACCCTGCTGGTTCTTCCTTCATTACACATTTATAACAGAGTGTGCTGCCAGCTCAGCTGGCTTTGTGCACTGTCACCTGTGAGAGGACTGGAGTTCTGAGGCCTCAGTGGATGTGAAGATCCAATGGAGCTTCATAAAGGGGCTGCAACAGCGTGAAGCGCTGGGCAATGAGAGCTCACTGAGGCCCTCCATCAGGTCCGAGGCTACCTCCACGCCTGTGGCTGGAGAGGCTGTGTCTGCCACGGTAGAGCTCAGAGGCTACCTGAGGATTCCAACCTCACAGGCCTCCTCCTGGGCTCACAGGCCTTACTTAGTAGATGTCTGGGCAATCTGAGAAATTGCGTTCAAAGTAATGGCCGGCATACAGCCAGTCGGGAGCTCCTGTGTACGGGTTATTGCCTGGAGAGAACCACCTGCAAATGCAAGGGAGGTGGTCAGCAGACGGCAGGATCCGTCTTAAGTCAGCCCTCACAGCGATATGTGCCACTGGAGAAATGCAGCCTGAGGAACACCATCACCGACAGTAACTGACCAACTTCCCTGCGGCTGAGCTCTCCCACACACCTAACAACCCAGCCCTCCACAGGACAGCTTTCAGAGGAGAGGGCGCCCAGGACGTGAACCTCACCGGGTTCAGGCTGCACTCCACCAGACCAAACCAACTAAGGTCATCAGGGGTACACCAGGAAGCACACTCTGTGGGCACGCCCAAAAAGTGACGGGCTGGCTTTACGGCTCAGTGGTCAAGCAGTCTGCCTGGCAGGTACAGAGCCCCGAGTCTCATCCTCTTGAGTGTTGGTATTAAATGCATGTGCCACCACTGCCCAGCATGGATTATCTATTTTTAATTACAATTTCTTGAGACAGTGCCTGAAACCCTGACTGGCCTCAAATTCAGATTCTCTTGTTTCAGCTTCCAGAATGCTAGAGTTAAAGATGCAAGCCACTACATCCAGGTATGTTTTTTAATAGTTTGAAAGACCAATAAAAGATTATTTTCAAGTTTTTCTCTAGAACAAAGACATGCACATTCAAAGCACTGCATTAAATCAGAAGGCCATGCATCATTGTCTCAGAGAAAGTGTCTGCCATACACAGAAGGTTCTGGGTTCCATCTCCATCACAGCACAAAAGGGAAGGCAGAGGGGGTGGTGGAAGAAGACTGATTTCCAAGCCCCAGACCCTCTGGAAAGTAGTGATACACAGGTCTTTAATCCCTGTGGGGGTGTGGGGGTGTCGTGTGTGCAAGGGCAGACAGATCTCTGGGTCTGTTGCCACCCTGGTCTACAGAGTTGCCAGCCACAGCTACACAGAGAAGGCTGACTCAGAAAACAAACAGCAACAACAGATGCCAACAAACCAACCCCAGCCCAACGTCATTAGAGATGGTTATTGACATGACCTAGAGACAGTGCAGGCTCAGTGACACACACACACACACACACCCATCCCTCAGCTGCTCTGGAGCAGGACTGGGAGGTGCTTGAGTTCAAGAATGGACAACAGTGTAACCCATCTTAAAAATAAAAAGCAACAACAACAACAAAGAGCCTGAGCCAGCTGATGGCCCACAGGCCTTTCACCCAGCACTGGGGAGGCAGAGGCAGACAGATCTCTGAGTTTGAGGCCAGCCTCGTCTACAGACTGAGTTCAAGGACAGCCAGGGCTACACAGAGAAACCTTGTCTTGAAAAAACAACCCCCTCCCTCACAAAAAACCAACCAACCTGATTCATTGAACTGTTTCAAACATCCGAACATTTTTACAGAAGACTAAAAATGTTTATACTACTTACACAGGTATGTATCTTGCCTATGCTTAATAATTACAGCACTTCAACTACTGAAGAAAAATACAAGCAATGTAAGAAATCTGAGTCAGAAGTAAGGCAAAGCTCCTGGCAGCTGATGTAGGCCCGGGAGTCACACACCCTCCACATGGCCCCCATCTCAGCAGAGGGCCCACATAGAGGTTTTCCTGGTGCCACAGTGGGCTGGCAGCAGGACCTACCTGGGCTTCAGTCTGGCACCACACTGCACAGGGTAGGTGATCTGTGTATATGTGTGCATCACCTTACCACAGCGTGTAAATGTGACATCAAAACTCTCACCAACTGTTTAAATGAACCGTTAGACTCAGGCTATATATATATTTTTAAACTGGCCATATCTGAAAAACCATCTTAGGTCAAATATGCTGTGAAGTAGGACAAAAAGGCCTGGGGGTGAGGTGACATGTCTTCTGTGACAGTCAACTCCCTGTAAATGTTTTTAAGCAACATATGTGCTAACCAGATACTCCGGCCTTCAACACATGGCTGAGTCACAGCACTAGGTAGCAGTGGTGGGGTAGGGATCTTAATGGACCCACGGGCTGGGCAGGGAGGAGGGAGTTACTTGCTGTCTGTGGTGTGGTGTGGTGTGGCCTCTTTACTGCCCCCACACAATGAGGTGTGTGAGGCCTCATTGTTCCATCTCACCTGGTCCTCCATTCTGCTTCCTCTTTGGCGCGCTCTTTTCTGGCCTCTCTCTGCTTTTCCTCCAGTCGCTCCTTCTCCTGACTGGCCAGATCTAGGTCCAAGCAAGTAAGCAAGCACTTGAAGCTTCCAGCTTGTCAGAGACGCCAGACCCACACCCACCCCTAGAGGACTTTCCCACTTTGACGAGAAAGTGTGGGGAGTGAACTCTGGCTCGACCACCTGTTACGGGTGACTTGTTTCTGCGAGATGTGGGGCACTTCTCCAGGACAAGCAAATGAGAGGCCTCCCAATAGACCACAGCATTCCTCCAAGAGTGTTCTGTGATGTGCTGGGCAGTTTAATGGCACTGAAGCCCAAGTGGGAAAGCAAGTATCTGGAGCAGTGAGAGCTTATAGGACGCCAAGGTGTAAGAATCCCAAATCTGCTGAATCTTTCCCATGAAGGATGAACTGTGGCTTCTGATGGAGGAGAGAGGATGCTGGAGGGAGGAGCACCTCCTGCCCAGCATGGATGAGGTAAGAGTGGGTCTCCAGACATTAGGACTTCCTCCCTAACAAGGAGCCTTGCTGGTATTCGATCTAGGTTAGTGTTCATTTGGAGTCCTGGGTTAGAAAGAGGTGAGTCCTGGCAGTAACTCCACTCATATGAACTCTGCTGGAAGTTAGTCGGAAATGCAAGCGCTCTACCTCTGAGCTATACCTCCAGCTTTTGAAATGCAATTTTAACACCAGCTGAATTAAATAATAACGTTTGGGATTTGTATTTTGCTCTTTTCCCCCCATTCATTCATTTTTTGTTGTGCTGTTTTGAAACAAGGTTTACTAGGGTAGAGCACTCTGGCCTGAAACTCTGTGCAGCTCGGCTGGCCTGGTGCTGGCATCCATCCTCTTGCCTCGGCCTCCCAGGTACTGGGACATAGCAGGTATATGTCACCATACCCGGCTCACTCGTTTTTAATTTAATTTTAACATTTTATAAAGGACTGGTCTGTGACTAGCTGGAAGATAAGGTGTTCACTACCGTTTGCTGCTCTACAAAGCATTGTCCTTGGAAGGCAGCACCTGTTAGCCTTGATAAAAGGTCTGAGCATCCTTCTCACAGGGCAGGCCTCAGCTTACCCACACGAGCCCTGAGGGCCAGCACTCACCCATGTTGCCATTCTCCATGCCACGGATGTCAGGACGGAGGCGGCAGTCTGTGGGCGGCAGGGTCTTCTCCATCCCCGACTCCAGCTCATTGAGACTCACAGTGAAGCTGGTGAAGTTGTACATCTGCAGAAGCACAGAAGCACTGTTGCACGTGGCTGATCAGCATCCTGACTCCCGAGGTGGCCTTCCCTTCTTTCTTGTCATTATTTATGAGCATGTGGCTCAAGGACCATAAGGAATGTAGAATTTTCTCTAGTCATCCCAACTTAACTGACTCCCGGGAACAAACGTCACTTAAAACAAAAGCAAACCAAGCCTCAGGGATGGTGGTGCCCACGAGTGTGCACTCTACCTTCCCAGGCCATTCCCAATGCCCCAGATCCACCAGCCCCAAACAGGCACGAGGGTCCCACGCACACTGAACCAAAAAGGAAGGCGCGTTCATCTTAAAGGAAGTTTCCCTGAATAACGCATAGGCTGTATTCTTCTGAAAATGCTCTGGATGACTCCGGCTCCATCAGTCCACACTGAGGCAGTGACAGTGGCACAGTGAGAAAGCTGGACAGGGATTTATGTGCTTCACCTTAGCGACTTCAACACAAGCTAGAGTCATCTGGGAAAGGGACTCAGTTGAAAAAACGCCTCCTTCGGTGGCCTCGGACAGCCTGTGGGTGAGCAGTGAGCAGCACCCACTGCTTCTGCTCCAGTTAGTGCCTAGGCCCCAGTGGAGGCTGTTCCCCAGAAGAGTGGGCTCCCCTCCCACATTAGCTCTGGTCAGTGTCTTATCACGGTAAGGCAGCACGTTCACAGGTAAGCAGGACTTTGTCCTTTGTGTGCTAATTTACTCTGTGTAATTATGTGTGTGGGCACATGCACGTAGCCCAGAGGACAGTCCGTAAGAGTTGATTCTTTCCTTCTACCATATGTGTTCCAAAGATGGAGCTGAAGTTGTCAGGCTAGGAGCAAGCTCTCTTCCCACAGAAGCCATGCCACTGCCCGCCCTGCAAAAAATGTTGGCACAGTGCTAGGACAGAATGCAGGCCCTGCTGTGCACACTAGGTACTCTATCACTAACTTACACCACAAGCCCTGAAGCCCCCACTCCCCTTTTTTTGAGAACAGGGTTTCTCTGTGTAGCCCTTGTTGTCCTGGAACTCACTTTGTACACCAGGCTAACCTCAAACTCAGAGATCCACCTGCCTCTGCCTCCTGATTGCTGGGAATAAAGGCGTGAGTTCCCCCACTGCCTGGTTTGGCTGACTGACCGATTCATTCGTTCATTCATTTTATTCTATCTACTTGTTTTGAAACAGGGTCTCACTACGTAGCTCTGGGTGTCCTGAGACCCAGTTTGCAGACTTACAGTATAAAAGGATTCGCTCACCTCTGACTCCCCAGTGATTAAAGGCATGTACCACCACACCTTGGCTATGTTTTTAGTTAGGTGTATGTGTGTGTGTATCTATGCATGGGAATTTGCAAGTGACTGGAGGTATACTCAGAGACAGTAGTGTTAGGTCTCCTGAGAGCTGGAGTTACAGGCAGTTGTGAACTACTTGACATGGGTGCTTGCAGAGAACTGCAATCGGGTTCCCTAGAACAGCAATAATCATGCCTAAGGCTAAGCTATCTCTCCAGCTCCTGGAGCTCTTGATGAGATGTAGTCAAGACAGAGCTCTGAAGGCACAACCAAGCACTAGTGAATTCTGCATTCAGATACCTATGCTAGCTGGATTGCCTTACCCGCCTATTCCCAGGTCCCACATAGGCATCGCAGTAGGTAGAAGTTACTCTCAGACTGGGCCACAGTCTCATGGTAGTTCTAGGGAGTAAGGGCCTCAGGATTATAGGGATGTGATGGAATCTCCCTGTCTGCTTGGAGACAGCTGGTTGGCTACGTGCAAGAACAAAGTGGAAGAGCTGTGGGCGTGACTGGAAAGGTGCAAACAGGAATAGCCTGCAGCAGACGGGCCTGGCCTCAGGGAGGCTTACACACCTGAGCAGAGTTGGGGGGCCGGCTGTTGATCCTCCAGAGTAGCTTACTGCCAGGGATGACTTGCACCGTCTCCTGAGCCACAGGAACATCATCTGCCACACTGCCAGGCACATCACTGTTAACTTTCTCGGGGCCATCCTCCTGAAACACAGAATACCTCAGCAGACACTGGCTAGAAGACTTGCTCCCAAGCCCTTGTGCAGTGCCAAAGCCTTTTCTAACTGAGGAGAAAAAGCTTCAAACTGTGCACATGGATTTGCTTTCTTCAGAGGTGTGCCAGGCTGGACTTCTAATCTCTCACAGAGAAGGGCATCACAGGTTGAAACAGCAGCAGGTACAAACACTGTCCTCCCTAACAAACGCTTGGCCATGTGCCTGCCCTCCTTCTGGACCCATAACATCATCTGAGACAAAAGGCCGCCTGATGCCATCTGTTTTCCTGGGCAAGCTCATGAGCTATCCCATTTTAACAGGCACAGCTGTTTGATTTGCCTCTAAAGTCGGCTCTAGGACACAGCTGTGGAGAGCACCAGGGCCCTTCTACCTGCCCGCCTGCAGAAAAGCTGCCGGAACCTGAGCACTTTGAAGACTGTGGATAACAGGAACCTGCTGTATAGATTAGGCTGCCCTGGAACTCACAGACATCCTCCTGTGTCTGCATGAGTGCACTACCACACTTAATAATACCACCGGGCAGGCACACACCTTTACTCCCAGCACTCTGAAGGCAGAGGCAGACAGATCTCCAAGTTTCAGACCACCCTGGTCTACATAGTGAGTTCCAGGACAGCCAGGACTACACAGAGAAACCCTGTTTTGAAAAACTAGCTAGATAGATAAATGGATGGATGGATGGATGGATGGATGGATGGATGGATGGATGGATGGATGGATGGATAGACAATAAAAGGTGTTCAATAGCATATGTATAACAACACCAAAATAACAACTAGATGCCTGGATGAGGACAAACACTGTTAAATAAAAACTGAACATCTCTGCTTTAGAACATGCTGGGTTTTTTTAATCTAGTAAGTATGATACCTTTTTTGAACTATCACTTTTCATTATAATTTTGCTTAAGAATAACTTAGCTTATAGTCATCAGCATTCCAAAATTCTTAGAGGAAAGTCTTTGCCAGTACTTCCTGACTGCTGAATATATTACTGAGAACTCAAGAGCTGGAAAAACAGAAATGAGATGCACTTGACTTCTTAAGTAGACCTCAGCTAACTCAGGCAAAATGAGAGATATATTCCACTCCTCTGGAAGCTTCCAGCAGCTACAATATAGAACAGAATAAAGTCAAACACCTCTGCCCAAATACTAGGACCTAGACAGTTTTGGCTGGACAGATATATTCCACCCTATATACACCTCCTGACTGAGACCACAGCAGCACCATGCTCCTGGAGAGGGTATGCACCTTGAGCAGGGTCAGGCAGCTGCAGCTGGCACTCACCATCTTGGTTCTCCTGGCATGGTCACCTCTCTTCTCTTGCTTCTTAAAGGATTCATACGAAGCAGGATCGATACCCCACAAGCACTCTGTCCACTTGCCATACATTATAAAGAGCTTCTTCCTGCTGCAGTAGAAGAGTTTAGAACATGGTTAACAACCATCACTGACAGGGCAGCACCTCAGTGCAGGGAGGACTTTGTGTTTCAGTACCTCATTCATGCTGCTGGAGAAAAGGCGTCCCCATCCCCGATGACAAAAAGAGCCTGAGAGTCCTCAAGGCCTTAGAAAACAGGGTCATCTTTAAATGTCATGCTGTTGTGCAGACCCTTTGCTAGGGTAAGTGCTCTACCACTGAGCCTCACCCCACCACCTGTTGCTTTTAAAATACTACATGGGGTATTCATATCTCCTGAGTCCTTCAGATATTTTTCTATAAAATCTGCCCATAATGCTTCCCAAGGTCACATGATGATTCGCTTTCTCTTTGGTTATCACTGCTCTCTTCACCTAATCACATGCCTGGAAAACTCCACAATAGTCAGACTGCCTCATATCAAGATGAACAGAGCCCACTAGGGACAGTCTTTTTCTTTTGCCTTAGTCTGGGAAGCACACAAACTGGCACCTGCTCCTTGGGAAGTGCCCTGACAGGAAGGCACTGTGTGGGAGGACACATATGGCCGGTACAGGGACTCAGGAGCTTTTTTCCCTCCACGGAAAGTTTGCTCGGGGCTAGGGAGAGGCTCAGTGAGAGCTTGCTGCGGAAGCACAAGGACCCAAGTTCAGATCCCTAGAATAACACTTGTACTGGGGTCAGAGACAGAACCAGACAGACAGATAGGCCAAATCAGTGACCAATCAGTGATCCCCAGGTTCAAAGATCAAACGTGACAAATGACAGAGGACGACAGCCAACACTGACCTCGGCTTCCACATGCATGATCACAAACATGTTTACAACACACATGCATAAACGTGTACACACTCATACATCGCACATACAAACAAAACAAAAAAAGGAAAAAAGTAAGGCATGCTTGGATCCAGGATACAAAACCAAAGGCCAAGACTTGCCCACCAGTTTGAAATCATCAGCCTGCTTCAGCCATGGGCGGACAGGCCAGTCTCAAAAGATGCCTTGTGCCCTGGGTCACCATTATGACCATGACAGGACCTGTGTGTGTCCTTGACAGCACACATGTGAGGTCCTGACATTTCTCATCAATCTAAAGTCTGACATTAATGTACAGGTTGTTTGAACAGATGAGTTTCTAGGCAGGGAGAGAGAACAAAAGCACTGTTTTGAAGTCAGAACTAGATTTCAGTAGCTCGAGAGATTCTTTTAGCATTATACTACTGAGCGGTGGTTAAAGTTATAAATAAAAATTTGAGAGCCACAACATAATTTTACCAAAGGGAGAAACATCCAGAAAATGTCAAAACAGTACTGCTGTCCATTTTCTAGACAAAATGGATACCAGGCCGGTGACCCAGGCTGTGACCCAGCATTGAGGAGGTGGAGGCAGGACTGTGACCGTGACTGATACAAGCCTGCACCGCACGGCAAGGCCATCTCGGAAACAAAATAAATGGAAAAGAAAAAAGCCACATTATCCCTGAGTAAAAATGTCTTACTACTTAAGGTCACCTTCTCCTCTTCCTCCAGAAGGGACCAACGCCACTCTCCTATCACCAGAGGTCACACTCAACACTCATCTTTTTTTTGAAGGGATTAAAAAAAGAGCTGGCCCCTTTCCCCTTGAACAGACTGTATGACCACAGCTCGGCACAGCACTGGACACTGTAGACACACCCAGTGGGCATCAATGAGCAGACCTACTTTTTGTCTTGAATGTATCCCTCTACTCTGTGAAGCTCCTTCCCAAACAGTCCGCAAGGCTTGAAGTGCAGTACACACTTATCTCCAGTTCTGTGGGACAGACACAGGCGTGAGCTATGACGGGAAATGTCTAGAGAACTAACCAGGCTATAGGAGAAAGAGAAGGACTCAGCCATCGAGGAAAGGAGGCCATGAGTGATGGTTAACATCACAAGGAGGCTTTACTCAGTGACAGAAAGGCTCTGTAACTGACTTGTGGTGATTGTTTACACAACTGGGTAATTTACTAAAATTTTACTTCAATGCCCATTTAGAAAATGGGTGAATTTTATGATTTATAAATTATATTATTACTAAGATGTTTACAAGCAAAGATGTTTACAAGCAAAGATGTTTACAAGCAAAGCCTAGACCCTGACTAACGCTTGGGCATGGTCACTACAGTTTTCACCTAGCACCCACACTTCTTTGGTGCAATTTACATTTTCAATGAAATTAACAATGGTAATGAAAACACTAATCAATCAACATGGGGCATTTCTGATTATCTCCACACTAGACAGAACTAAGTCTAGTCAGACACAATGCCTAGGGGCCCCACTACAGGAAGGACTCAAGCTGAGGGACAGAAATGCAGGATAGAAGTCCAGACAGGAGGAGTGCAGACAGACAGACAGCACCCTGCATGTCAATCAGCTCATTTGTCTTATCTTCCCATAGCCAGCCTGGCCTGTCACCCACAGCCCAGAGTCACCACCCCACATACACAGATGGACCTGTTACCTGTGATTTAGGATCTCCACTATCCCATACTGTTCTATCCATAGCTGCCCAAGGATGACATTGTGTACACAGCAGGTGGGGTTGGTCCAGGTATAGGCTTCATTATGTCTGTGAAAACATACAAGAAAAGAAGTCAGGAAAATGAAGCTCAGAACCTGGTGACCCAGAAGGCCATGACCAGGCAAAACCAGACCATAAATGCCTGGGAGCAAGACAGTGCTTTGAAGTCTTTCCAGTGTAGGCGATTTAGTTAGTGTGCATCTGAAATTTATTTCTCCGTTCCTTTGTAGCATCAACAAAGCTTTCTACTTAAATGTCAAGACAAGTTAATAAGCAATAAAGGAAGACTAAAACAAAAGAGAGGCAGCTCTCCTGTGAAGCTGCCAAGAGAAAAGATGTTCTAGAAAATCACATCCCGAGTCCCAGCCTGGCTGTGGGGAGTGCAGGAGAGGGCTGCTGCAGTCAACAACACACAACACTGCCCATCCTTCGAAATGACCCTGCCCCAAGGAAAAACCTCACAGGGAGAATGCAGTGGCATCTAGACCTGTCCTATGGGAGGCTGTACCAGAGACCTCTGCAAAGAGCAAAAGCATCTTGACATAGGAAAAATATCTGCAATCTCTCAAATGGCCCAGGTAGAGTCCAAACATGTTTCTCAAATACATTTGCAGCTTTGCGATTCTTCCCATCTCAACTCCCAAAGCAAAGAGCATTAGGACACAGGTCAGGCACTGGGGTGTCCACCACAGGAGCTTCCCTCATGAGCCTGCCTCTGTGTTCTGGCAAGCTCTGCAGGTTCAGCCTCTAGCTTCTTAATGTTTGTTGGATTTCTGAGACAAGGTCTCACTATATGGTTTGATTATCCTAGAGCTCATTATGTAGACCAGGCTCGGCCTCAAACTCAGAGAGATCCACCTGCCTCAGTCTCCCTGAGTGCTGGAATTGAAGATGTGTACAAATACATCCAGCCTGCCCTCAGGTTCTTAAAACTGTCTGGCAAATGGCCAGTGGAGAGCAAATACTACACAGATACTCCCTCACAACAGGCTCACATTAGAGAACCAAGTAGCAACTGAAATCCTGGGCTATGGGGGCTGCAATGGGTTTCAAAACTTGCTACTGACTGACTATCTCAGATGGCAGCTGGGCTGGACAGCCTCTAAGAAGGACCTCTAGTGGTTCTCACCTGAGGTACTCAACTTTGTATGTACAAACACACATGCCTGCATGGGCATCAGCAAGCAGGTATATGTGGCTCAGGAAAGCTTTGGGTCCCCTCCCGAAGGAAGGAGAGACCCAACTCTGAAAGCCCTGGAGGGAGTCTATGGCTGAGAGTGAAGTCCTTGCTGACCTGGAGCCAGCCTATACATATTAGGTATGTCCTAGGAGTAAAATGCTAAGCTAAGCAGTTGGTTTGGGGTTGTCATGAAACACTAACGGATGGTTAAGGTGAGCGGCTCCAAGCACTGTGTGGGAGGGATGTGACTCATCCACCTCTGTGGACACAGGAACTCTCCCCACCAGGACACCTAGCAGAAATGCCGCTGGCAGAAAGGCTCTCAGCCTATACAAGGTCGGGATCTCCCCAGAAAGAAGCCCTATGAGAAGTGGAAGCCATGATGTCCCCCCAGTCAGTGCAGGGCACTCTGGCCCTTGCTTGCTCCTGTCACTCACTTGAGCAGCTCCAGTGTGATGGTCCCCCGGGGCTCAGCCTCCACACTCTTGCCCCAGAACTTCAGCTTTGGGTAGATGGAACCGTGGAACATGAAGTCTTGATTGAGACCTTCTGAATAGAATGCACTAATAGGAGGGTGGTGACTGACCTGCTCAGATATAAATCTGAACCCTAAGTCTTCCCTAGATCCAAAAATGAGAAAAGGGGAAGAGAAAAAGCCACATTAATGACAGCCATAACAAAGAGCCATCAGCTTACCCACCAGTTGCCACAGTGTGCCCTCCCCTAGCCGCTGATACAGGATCTGGGCCCAGGAGCCTCCAGTATGACAGGAAGCAGACCCAGCAACAATCTCTCAGGTGACACGTCTGGCTGTGTGCCAGCACTCTGCACTACACTGCCCACTACCACACAAGCTCTCCTGAGAGGGAGCGTCTGTCTGTCCCACTGCCCACCCCACTGACACCTCAACCTTGCAGCCATCAGCCAGGCAGGCCTCAGATGCACACTGACCTCAACCCCAGGGACTCCTAAATGCCAGTGAGCCCACGGACTCAAATCCTATGAATGGGTGCTCCTGTCCAGCCCTCATACAGGCTCCCAAAACTTCTATGATGAAATGTCTCACATCCAAGAATATTCCTGGCCAGGAAACAGGATTTTAGCAGACTCCCTTATTCAATAAAAATGTCAGTTTTTAATTGTTCCGGAACTATGAATACACCTACAGTTGTAGTCATTAGGAATTATAAAAGCTAAACCACATAATTACTAACTTAGCTGGAATCAGAATTCCCAATCATTACAGAGGAAGGAAAGTTGAAAAATTAGATTTTAAAAGGTTGCCTGCCAAGGTATGTAATCTACAAAATGAATACTTGTCTAAGAAAAGCAAGTGTATTTTTAGCTGTTCAGGAGGCTATGAAGGGATGAGAGACAGTGTACACAGCCTGGTCTGCACAGCACTGTGGAGTAGGGCCACTTAATATCAGGAAGCTCAGTGTGGAGACACCAACACGCAGGCCTGGAGAGGAGCACATTACGAGGGAGTTCTCCTGGCAGCCTCTGAATTAAATCCCAAGTCAGGCTAAGTCTCTGATGCCAGCACCTCGGGGCTGCTCCTGTTCTCTCCGCATCCACACTTGTCCTTTTTGTTGAGACAGGTCACACTATGTGACCCAGGCTGGCCTGGAACTTGTAATCCTCCTGCCTAAGCTTCCTGAGTGATAGAATTTAGAGGTATGAGCCACTATGGCTAACTCACACAACTGTTTTTACCACCCAGAAATGTTCTCTCTTACTTCTCTCATCCTCTTTTTATCCCTTCTTCCTTTTGGTTTTTGATACAGGGTTTCTCCATGTAGCCCTGGCTGTCCTGAAACTTGTTCTTGAGCTGAGAGAGATCTGCCTGCCTCTGCCTTTTGAGTGCTGATATTTAAGGTATGTGCCACCATTCCTAGCTAAGAAAAATGTTCATGATACGATGCAAAAGTCACCAATTACCTCACACACAAGAAAACCTACTAAGATGTGGCACCATTTTCTTTGGTGGGTTGCATCTGTTTTCTGCTTCAGCACTGCCACATTCCATACTGAGCATCGCCACGGCCAACTCGCCAACAGGCATTTAATGAATTCCCAGACTACCAGCTGACCCTGATTGGAGAGCAGTGGCAGATTGCACACCAGAACTCCTCTCTGCAGAAAGGACATCAGAGCAGGATGGCAGGTGCTGGCCCTTCTGCCTGCAATCCCACAGCCTGTGGCAAATAATCATGATGCCAGCCAATGAGAATGCCTCATCTAGTTCCTTCTACTTACTTCCTTCCCCATCAGAAAAGATCTCCTTACTAAACCACACTGCTGTTCTCTGCATTCCTGAGGCATAAGCACACTGTACCAGCCATACATGCAGCACAGAATAGGGCCCACTAGGAACGTGCAAATTCAGTAAGTGACAGTGAGTCTCTGGAGCTCAGGCAAGGCTAAGGCAAGAATGCAATAGAGTCTGTGACTTATGACTAGGAGTGTTTACCAGGGTGGCATCTCCAAGACAGTTTTCTGCATAACTGCAGGAGACCCAGAATTGGCAAAGTAGGTAGCAACAATCTCCCAGCCCAGCTGTCTAGTGGTTCACCACAACCCGTATGCTCCAGGCCTCAGTGGTCTGCTAGGACCAAGGGTGAGAATGGGAGATATGCACTGCTCGTGTATGAGCGCCGGCCACTGTCTGCCCTGTCCACCCCACCATGCCAGCCTCGTGCTCTACAGGGTCCCAAGAGAGAAACCACTCGGGGATTTCAGAAACACAGACTACACATGGTAAGGCTAGCACTTTCCTAAGGCACCGAATGAACAATGGCTGGGCAGTGTCTCCTCTCTTAGGTCACTGCTCTCTCACCAAAGTGATTCTATAACCCGCATAATCCTACTCATTAGTTCTCATTCCTTTTTGGTCTAAAACTAGTGACCCCATGTCTCTGCCATGTAAGACACATATGCTACCAGTGGTCTAAACAGCATGGCCCCCATCCTTGAGCCCACTGTACTAAGATTCTATGCCAGACCCTCATATGGTACCAGGGTTCTATCTCATCTGTAACACAGCACTTCATGTGTGTGAATACCTTCTTACCCACAGCATTCCAAACACTTCAGTAGCTCCTAGCTCCAAGCGTCTATCCTAATCTGAGGAGTCAATGCTGAAGAGAAAAGTGAGCTCTTCTTGTTCATCCAAGAGCCCTTCTGCAAAAGATTCATTATGAACTCTCCTTACCTGATCAACTCGTAGGTCTCCCCCAAGAGCGGATTAAAGGGTTTGCCAGTTCTCTCCCACTGGGAAGCCACAGCCGAGACAGCAAAGGCAGCTACAGACTGCAAATAATCCAAAGGCAGATCAGAACAGCTTCAGTCAAGACAGCAAAGCTGCTCCCCACAGGTATCCAAGGCACTCAGTTTACACTGCCCACTGTGCTGACTTTTCAGTTTTTGACTAACTCTTTTTTTAGGATTACAGAACTTTTAGAGAAACACCATTATATCATCATCATCATCATCATCATCATCATCATCATCATCATCACCACCTACTGCCTCCTCAAAGTCACAAAGAGGGAACATGTTTTCTCCACCCCAGGATACAAATCCTGCATACGCTGAAGCAATCAATGTCCATGTGTCTACACACGCATGTTTACATGCATACGCATGTGCACAGGTAAATTCCCCCCACATAGGCACATGCACAGATGAGACAGTAGAAAGAAGTCAACTATGTGAGGCTCACAGCTGGGAGTTCTTAGACTGGCCAGATACTTGAAGAGAATACAATTCCTCCAGATAGCCTACCAACAGAATACCTGGGTCCCTACAACTATGGGGCCAGTCAGTCAAACAGTTAAAGCATTGGGACTGTCCTCAGTCGTATGAAGTGCCCACCTGCATCCTTTCCAGGGGCTGGGACTGATCCGAGGCTTTGTGAATGAGGTACACATGCTCCATGTACTCCGTGATCCGCTGCAGGAAGCTCAGTGGCTCATTGAAGGCAATTGGCATTGTGATCTTGGATAGTTCCTAGAAGCCAGAAAGACATCTGCTTAGGCCTCTGAGGCTTCCGGGGCAAATATTCCACTTACTCTACTGTTCTAAGGATCACTTCCCAGAGCCTCAGATTCCCACACAGATAAGGTCTTAGAAACTCTCTGTGGACAAGCTATCTGTTGTGAGCCCTGGTTTCTACCTTGACGTGTCTTCCTGAGAGGCAGCGATGGCAGCTTTCTAGGAGCCACTCCCAACCTGAGATCACAGGAGCTCCAAGACAGCCCCCACCCTACCCCTGTCCATTTTAGATGAGTGGCATCAGCCCCAAGTTTCCCACTGTTAAAGTTTGCCCTTAATGAGCAGGCGGTAACAGCGCATGCCTGTAAGAGAGCAGAGGCAGGAGGATCTCTGAATTAAAGGCCAGTCTGATCTATGGAGTGAGTTCCAGAACAGCCAGGGGCACACAGAGAAACCCTGTCTGGACAGAAAACAAAGCAAATGTATCCTCAGCATCCATGGTCTCCTCCAGGATGACATGGAAGCACCCGTGTGCTTGGCAGGTAAGCCCTTCTACAACGTGGCTCTGCCTGGAAGCTTTCAGAGTCTGTAAAGGAACACCAAGGGACAGAAGTGATGCTGGAGCTCCTGCCTCTCTCCACAGAGTTCATGCAGAGAGGACAAAGGTCTTCAGAAGCTATTCTTGAACGGGCTTCCCGAAAGGTATTAATAGAGAAGATAGAAGGGCTATCAGAAGAGTGAGGATGTTATGACAGGGTAGGCTCGGGCGCTCCAGAAACTACAGGCTTTGGTTCTTAGGATGATTTGCAGGCTTTCAGTATGGGGGGCTAGAATGACACCCCCACCAGTACCAAATGTCACTAGAGATTGATAGAGTTCCCTGGGAGAGATAGTATGCTCAGTGTATTGCCAGCAAGACAGACAGGTCCTGAGAGACAACATTCTGGGAAAGGGTAGGGCCTTGTTTACTGATTTAGGGAGATCCCACTGAAAGCCTGAACTCACAGATCCTGAGCCAGAGTCAGTCAGGTTTCTCAGACACTAAAAGCCAAGCTGAGAGACATTCAGACATCTGGAAATATAGGGATGCTTCCATAGGAGAAAGGTAAGAAAAGACAAGGCTTCATAGACTGCTGTGCATTACATACCTGTAAAAGCAAAGCAAGCTGAGCCTACAACCTATAGTGCAAGAGGTCAGAGAGGCCAGCAGTGGGCAGGAAGAAACACACAAGGCTTCCAGCAAGAGAGGCTGGCTGGGCTCACGGCTACTCTCATGCACACTGCTCACCTGCTCTAAACCTTGGGTTCCATAGGCCAGACTCCACCTCTGCTCCTGGGTACGGTACCATAGCCTACAAAGTGGATTTGGCTACAGGCAGCAAAATTTCTCCTTTGATCCAGGATTGCCATGTCTCAGCACCCATCCCTGAGCCTCAACAAATAGGTATGCAGGGCTAGTGACTGTGATCTGCTTTAGTCAGCCAAAAGCCAGAAATGGTTTAATGTCCAAAACAGGGCATCATCTCACTAAACTGAAAAACCACCAAGAACGGGGGTTGAAATAGTTACAAGATCACTTAGATATTGTTGGCTGAGGGGTACAGAAAAGCCTATTGCCTCTCTGAAAGCACAGGAGGAGACTTCATAAGTCAGGGTGTGGAGCATGCAGTGAGCTGCCACAAGCATGGGTGACAGTTACTTGTGGGGAGAGATGAAGCACAGGAAGCTGAGCTTCTGAGACTGCCTGCCATGTTCTGGATGTGGACAGAGTATCAAGGCTTCGCCAATCAACTGTGAAGAATTAAGAGGATGACTTAATCCATCTATGTTGTTAATGCCAATCTTCTGGAAAGCCATCAGAATTAGGTAAAATCATTCCATGGTTGACTAGGGTAGCTAAGAAAGCAGGACAGGAGCTGGTGAGATATTTAACAGCTACACTGTACAAGAGAACTGACTCCTGCAGCCTGTCCTCTGACCTCCTCATGCACATGTGTGGACATAAATAAACATAAATAATAATCACAGGACAGGAAGAGTCCGTGAGACAGCTCAGTGGTAGAATGCTTCTGAGGTTCTGGACTCCGTCCCCAGAACTGTGAACAAACAACACCAAAAGGAAAAGAGACCAACAGACACACAGCCGTGTGCACCCCTCCCTGCCTTCCCCTGTATGTCTTATGCTGCCTCAGGACTCTGCCAGCATTAAAGTCATCACCAGACACATGTTCTTGTCTTGTAACTCCAGACACAGGAAACAGAATAAGTCTCTTTCCTTTACAGTTCGTCCAGTCTGTGGTATTATATAGGCAACAGAAAACTGACTAACAAACATTTAATGAATTTGATTTTAACTCATATTTTGAAATAAAATCATAAAAGGAACCTGTAAACATAAAAAATGAAACTGATGAACCTACACGGCTCTCCCAGACCTATGCACAGTCACTCATAAAAAACTGGAAAACTTTGCACCAGGGATACACAATCAAGCAATTAGAGTAAGGTAACGTCCCCAGGAAGACATATGGATGTTATGCAATTCTGAATGAGCAGACAGGAGCTCTTTGTTTTTGTGTATTCTGATCCAAAAGAGAACCTATACCTACAACTTCTTCCAGTTTCCCAGTGCCAACCCCACACCAATATGTCTACCTTTAATCCACCTACAGAGCTTTAAAGTAAAAGGCTAAACGTGTTCTCTCTGGGCACAGGGTATCCCAACAACAATATGCCATTAAAAGAGCACAGGCAGACACACCTGAAATTTGGCAACAGGTACTTCTGGACTCTTGGACTTGAGTTTCTAGTTGTCAAGACCTGGTTTGTGCATGAAATGTGCCAGAGACCTTGTTATGGTAATTTCATGATATCTATCTATCTATCTAGATAGATAGATATATAGATATATATGGCATGCATATATTTTCTTAGATGCTGTGATGGTTTGCATATGCTTGGCCCTGGGAGTGGCATGATTTGAAGATTAGAAGGTGACCCTGTGTCACTGTGGGTGTGGGCTAAAAGACCCTCATCCTAGCTGCCTGGAAGCCAGTCTTCTACTAGCAGCCTTCAGATGAAGATGTAAAACTCTCAGTTCTGCCTGCACTATGCCTGCCTGGATGCTGCCATGTTCCCACCTTGATGGGATTGAACCTCTGAGCCTGTAAGTCAGCCCCAAATATATGCTGTCCTTTATAAGACTTGCCTTGGTCATGGTGTCTGTTCACAACCCTAAGACAGAAGTTGGTACCAGGGACTGGGGTATTCCTATGAAAGGCCTGACCATGCTCTTGTTTGGAAGAATGTAGATTTGAAAGACTTTGTTACTGAGTGTGTGGACCAGGCCTAAGAAGTTTCTTTTCTTTTTTTATTGGATATTCTCTGCATTTACATTTCAGATGTTATCCCCTCCCCCAATACCATCCCCCCTTCCCAAGAAGTTTCAGTAGAGAATTTCAGTATGTGGCCTAGAGACTGTTCTTGTGGTATTTTGGTGAAGAATGTGGCTACTTTTTGTCTTTGTCTGAAGAGTCTGCCTAAGACTAAGGTGAAGAGACTCAGATTAATTGCATTGATAAGAAAGTATCAGAAAAAAAACCAACATAGACTTTGTTCTCTGGTTAGGTCTCATGAAGAAGATTTTAAACAAATGTAGCAAGCTTAGAAAGGAAAAATATAAAACGGTCTGAGTATTAATGGGGTATTAGGATGTGAAGCGGAGCTGAATACTGGGTTCAAGGATCCTACTCAGCTAAGTTTAGATCCAGGCAAGGCAGTTGGTACACACCTTTAATCCCAGGAGATAAAGCTAAGAAGATCTCTGAGTTCAAGACCAGCCTGAGACAGAGTAAGTTCTAGGGGAAGAAAAACTTAAATCTAGATATGGTGGTACACACGTTTAATTGGTGCAAATCTGAGTTCAGGGTCAGTCTACAGAGCAAGATCCAGGACATCCAAGCTTAGGCAGTGAAGGCGTTGTAAAGGAGAAAGCTGGTGATAATGTAATAGAACAAGGGGACCACGTTCTAGCTTCAGCAAGTGGCAGAACTTGGCAACTTTGGCCATGTGGCTCTGGCTTTACAGTCAAAAGGAGGAGACTACTGGGACAATTGGTACTGGTTAGCTAGAGCAAAGAATTGAGTAGTACCTAAGGAGAGACCAGCATCACTGAGGTGAAATCTTCTGGGAAGCTGTTCCAGAGATAGCCAAGGTTGTACCTTGTGCTGCAGCTGTACTTGGTAATGTGTAAGAATCACCCAGGTGGTACTGGTTTTAAGGCATGAAGGGTCATGAAGAGCAGCTGAGGCCTGGTACTGTGAGAGGCCATGGAAGGCCACTGGTGAAGGTGCAGCCTCAGTTGTAGTTGAAGGCCCAGGGCTGAATGGGTCATGCAAAGAATTTGAGGCTTAGCACCATGAAGAGAGACTATGAGATATTATTGGTGAAGCCTAGTTGCAGCAGAAGACCCTAGTGTATTAGAGATGCCAGTACCACAGGATGATCACCGAGCAGCAGCGGCAGTGAGTGAATCAATCTAAGCTTAGAGTGCTACAGAGGGCAGAGCTGGAGAAGCGATGCCAGCCCTTTGGAGGAAGCCAGAAGATCTGTGTGGATCCCAGACACTGAAACAAAAGCTATAAAATTGAAGTTGCCTTCGAGACCCCAGATGCCAGAGCCATGGGCTATCTGCTGAGGAAAGCCGCTAACAGGGAGTGGAACCAGCCCAGGAGAAAAATTTGTTGCAGTCAACAAAGATAAAAAGGAGTTGAAGATCTGAGGACTGCTTTCACATCAGACATGGAGATGCAGAGTTTGGAGTTTGCCCAGCTGGTTTCCTGTCTTGCTTTGGGGATTACAGTTAAGTGATCGGATGAATCTCAGAAGAAACTTTAAATTTTTAGCATTGTTGAGACTGCTATAGACTTTGGAAGTTGAACTAAATGCATTTTGCATTATGCTATGTTTATAAACTCATATGTTTGAACAAGCCTCAGAGGGCCAGGGAGTGGAATGTGATGGTTTGCATATGCTTTGCTCAAGGAGTGGCTGGATTAGAAAATGTGGCCCTGCTGGAGTAGGTGTGTCACTGGGTGTGTGCTAAAAGACCCCTATCCTAGTCTTCCACTAGCGGCCTTCAGATGAAGATATAGAACTCTCAGCTCTGCCTGTCCCATGCCTGCCTGGATGCTGCCATGCTTCCTGCCTTGATGATGGATTGAACCTCTGAGCCTGTAAGTCAGCCCCAAATATACGTTGTCCTTTATAAGACTTGCATTGGTCATGGTGTCTGCTCACAGCAGTGAACCCTCACTAAGACCGACACCAACAGTACAAACCTCATAGGTTTTAATACCTAAATCCCATGCTTCATGTGACTCATCTGCACTCACCAAGCCAATGCATTTCTTCAGGATACTCCACACGCTGAAGTCGCTTCTGGTGAACATGGGAGCAGGAAGGGCTGTTCTGTGAGGAATTTGAGAGCAACAGAAATTTATTACCCAATGGAGTATGTAGGAGTAGCAGGTATTTCTCACAGGAACTGCTCAGTGTCATCCTGGCTTAAAACTGAAACATCAGTCTCTTAAACAACGGCATGCTGGGAGAGAGAGGAGGTCACAGCTGACACTACAGGGTTTCTGCACCACTGTTTCTAAGTCCTCCCAGGAATGGTTATTGGTCATGGTGGCCCCTGCAGGGGCCAGGCCATTGCTGTCCTTCCGTGAGCTCAGGACAAAGCTGACAATGAGAAGGGAATCCCTCTGCTTGCATCCCTACTTCCTGATGTAGAGTCCTCTGCCTGACCTCAGATGGCGGGCAGAACGGAGACTGCAGGAGTGAGGTTCTTCAAGAGTGTCCCAAGGTGCATCCCTTTCGAGCCACCTTCCACCCAATGTCACCTTAGCCTCAATTTCCGCTCTGGCTACTAGGAAAGACTAGAGCCTACTTCATCTATAACTGTGGGCTAAACACTGGCTCCATGTGTGGGAAGAAGCCTCAGTAGCAATCTGCCTAGCTTGAAGGAAGGAATGTGGCCCATCATAGGAGTACAGAGAAGGCAGCATAGAGCGAGCCCTTAGATACACATGACAGCTCTGGGCCCTTAGAGGACAACCTAGTTTTTCTTGTGGAATTCCCAATGACACTTGTCTGAAGAGGAACCAGAGAACCCTGACTGGGCATTTTGATCCTGGAATAGTCATAGCTGGGGTCTTGTCAGGTAAGGCCTCACAAAAGGCTCACTGAGTCAAGGCAAGCTAGGTTTATTTGGGAAAAACCTCTGTTGAAAAACACCTCTCTGGTTGCTTACAGTCAATTCTATGGCCTTTTCTTGAGTATAACAATGGGTGTGAAGGGCAAACCCACTGTGAGGCTGAAGCAGGTGGCCCTGGGCTGCATAAGAAACAAACTGAGCAAGTGTGCAAGCCGCGGAAGCAAAGCTGCCTGGCTTCTCTGATGAACCCCTTTATTCCCAAGCACATGAATATGTTTCCTCTTGGTTAAAGTGTTTATCACAACAGGAAATAACTAATACCCAACTGTTGCATGAAGCTGGGAAGGGTCAAAAGGAGAAAAGACACGGGGGAGAATGGCAAGGTTCCAGGCTGAGACAGCAGTATGGAGGAGCTGGAGGAGCTTGAGTATACAGAGGTTTAGATGCAGAACTCAAGACAAGAGGCCCCAGGGGAGGCAGAGCCAGGAGGGTGAATAAAGACAGGTCTGAGTAAGGCGACATGAGCCCTCGTTTCCTTTTTTTTTTTTTTTAAGATTTATTTATTTATTAAATTTATATTTATATTATATATATGTACTTAATATATTATTATATATATATATAAGTACACTGTAGCTGTCTCCAGACACACCAAAAGAGGGCATTAGATTTTACTACAAATAATTGTGAACCACCATGTGGTTGTCAGGACTTGAACTCAGGACCTCTGGAAGAGCAGTCAGTGCTCCATCTCTCCAGCCCTGTGAGCCCTCATTTCAACAGTGACCATGTAGATCAACATCCACAGTGCAACACCCGTCTGAGCAAACAGTGAAGACAGGAATGAGTCCCTGCTACAGGAGCTTCAGGCAGAGAACAAGGGTGACACAAACAGGGTGCTAAGTGCCACTGTGCTGAAGGAGAATGGGGGAAGGCAGCACACTGGGTGCAGAGTGGACATGGAGAGCCTCAAGGTCCAGGGGTATGCAGTGGCCAAAGCATCAGATGAGGGACAAAATGGGGTCTCATGCTCACTGTGATGTTTGGTCACAAGGTAATGCACACTTGGGAGGGAGCTGGTGAGAAAGTAAACAAGCTCCTTACACAGACCCTCACAGCCCACGTCAGATACTCCTGCACCCACTAAGCATGTGAATGTAGGACAAGAGAAGGCAGAGGGAGCCTGCCCTGAAGGCAAGTGGGCCATGTATTAGATCAGCAGTGAGGCTGAGGGTCCACTGAGGCCAAAAACACCTTCTAGAACATAAGCAGAAAGCCTATATGCCCTATGGGCGCTTTCCCTGAGATTGAGAAGCTTCTGTGATGAGCACATAGTTTATCAGAGCTGCGGGAGTTAGAGAACCGTCACTAGTCCAGCAGTCACGCACATCTCAGTCACAGTAAGAACAGGATTAACCTGGTGCCTGGTGTGGCAGGTGGTCAGTGGGTCAGTAAATGAGGCTGTGGATCATGCTCTGTACAGACTGTGAGCCAGCCTGGAACAGCACTATCACTTCGTGGAAAGAGTTATGGGCAAACAGTGGACAGGCATCAAGTTTCATAGGACACCTGGTGGCTAGACTGCTGGGGGTGTCACCTTGGAACTAGGGCTGCTTAGCTCAATTCATGAGACTTAAGGGAATACTTTATAAGATATATAGAGGTAATCCTTGATACAAGACAGCATACCTGTGCTTTTGAACTCCATTCTCTTGTGGTCTCTCCCCATTTTTCCCACTCCTAGTACTTTTGCTGGTATCCAAGTCAATCATCCCACTAATTTTATTTGCCTCTGAAAATTCCCCTGTAGAATTATCAGAATCAAAGCCTGCAACAAAGAAGTAAAAATGGTCACCTTCTCCAGACCTGGGAGATGTAGAAGCCTACTTCAAGACACAGAGAAGCCTAAGGATCTGTAAACCTTCTGTTTGGTTTGGTTTTTGAGGCAGGATCTTACTATGTGACCTCATCTGGCCTTCAGCTCACAGTGATCCACCAGTCTCTGCCTCCTGAGTGCTGAGATCATGTGCCACCATCTCCATCTGAACATTTCTAAGTGGTACATTTAGAATAATCATCTGTCCCCAACTCAGTGAAAGCGATGGTCCCCTGCGGTGTCAGGATGCAGAGGGTGTGGAAGCAGCACCTCTACAGCCTACTGTAGCCTGCTAGGATGGCAGAGATTCTCTCAACATCAACGACACTGAGCCCCTCTTTGAAAATATCAAGACAAGCTACTTCAAAAGCTCAGGGGTGTAGATCTGCTACACCAAGTCCCTGGCTGAGAGAGAAATTCTAGGGGATGTGTGAGGAGGCATGGCCTCCCGGGTATAGCTGGGTATCTGTCTATAGACTCCTCCTCTGAGGGCTGCTGAGGCTGTTCTACAGCACACTCCACTTGTAGGCACACACCAATGAGAAACAGAGTCAATGGGTCTAAACTGAGCATCGAATGGCTGACACTCCATGCCCAGAATGGAAGTACTAGCCGGGAGGTGGTGGTACTCGCCTATAATCCCCGTACTCTGGAGACAGCCCCAACACACACACACACACACACACACACACACACACACACACACACACACAGTCCTTACATGCTGTCTCTTAAGAACCAATCAACCAATCAAGGTTCACCTCATGAGAGAAGCCATCATTGTCTTTGTAGGAAAACTACTGTCAGGTCTAATCTAACACACTCCTGGCCTTTGGCTAAGCCAGACCAAATCCCATATTCCACACCCCACAGACCTCTACACAGGATGCAGTTGCTCACCTGTGACGGCATCAAAGAATTCTTCCTCCCCGTTCATCCTTCAGTGACAAGGCTGCCACTGCTGTGGGGTTTGGTCCTCCTACTGGATCATATCTGATCTGTACTTAGGTAGAGGTGTATGGATCCTGGGAATCTGAGGGGAGAAATAGTTTGGAATGAACTCAGCCTATGGTCTAGAAACAGCTTGTAAATCCCACCCCCCCCCCTTTTTTTAAATTTTGTTTGAGACAGCATCTCACTCTACAGCCATGCAGACCAAACTGATCTAGAAATCAAAGGGCTAGAACTGCTACCATGCTCAGCCAAATACTCATTTGGAATTGATCTAATCACTCTCCATAAGGGCCACTGGCACACACCTTTAATACTACCACTCCCCAAGTAGAGATAGTGGATTTCTGTGAGTTCAGGTCTGCCTGGTCTACATAAGGAGTTGCTGGTCAGCCAAGATTACATAATGAGACCCTATCTCAAAAGAGAAAAAGTAGGAAAAAGAAGAGGAGGAGAAAGAAAAAGAATTTAAAGAAGAGAAAAGAAGGAGGAGGAGGAAGAAAAAGAATTTAAAGAAGAGATAAGAAGGAGGAGGAAGAAAAAGAATTTAAAGAAAAGAAGAGGAGGAGGAAGAAAAAGAATTTAAAAATAGATCTCATGTCTAAGTAACAAAAAAAAAGTAAATTAAAACAAATTTATTCTTTGAGCGGCAGGAAAAGATGCATGCACACCAAATATAAAGATGAAAGATAGCTAAATATTGATATGGTGGAAAAACTGACACTGACTCCTGTCCTCTGACCTTGTACATTCCTACCCCCCCATACACACACAGTAAAGAAATAAGAATAGATTAAAAAAACACAAAATAAATGGGTTAACAGTTCAAGGCCTAGGACCACAGAGATTGCTCAGATAGCACTCAGGCAAGCAGACTGGAAGTTCAGATGCCTTGAACGCACACATGTGGACACGTCGAGGCAGTCTGCCCGTAACTGCGGCTTTGGAGGTGGGACCCCTGGAGCAAGTTGACTAGCAAGTTCTGAGTTTGATCACGAGTTCCTATCTCAAAGAATAAGGTGGAAGAACTGAGAAAGATCCTAAGTGAATCAGTCTCCAGACTCCACAATCATGCATACACATACATACACATATGCACACATGTAACTCCACACATGAAAAGATGCACACACACACACACACACAATTTAAAATAAGATCCAGCATCCCAAAAATAGAGTTCCAGGCCAGCCTGAGCAATTTAGTGAGAGGATTTTTGTCTCACGATTAAAAAGTAAGCTCAGCAGGTAAGAGTGCTTGCTACCAAACTTAAGCTGAACTTACTTGCTGGAGCCCATACAGTAAAAAAGGAGAAATGAGTCCACAAGTCATCCTCTGAGACATGTATGCATGCCACAGCACTCACCCATACACAGAATGCAGGGAAAGTAGAGGAGAGGGTGGAGATGCAGCTCAGTAGTACAGCACTTACCTAACATGTGCAAGGCCCTAGGTTTGATCTTCAGTAAGTAGTATAAAAAGAAAAAAATTAAAAACAATGACTAATACATCAATAAGTAATCATTATTTTAAGAGATACATTTTAAAATAGTCCTTTATAGTTAGTTATTCAGGAAGATGATAAAATATTAACTTAGGAAGACATGTGGGCAGTTAGAGCAGTTTTGACAGACAGTCCCCTGAGGGTGGGCTCTGCTGTGAGTCATGGGGAGCTGGATAACAAATAGCTGGAATAACATGTCAAAATATTTGACTCTCATCCACTCACACCAACTGTTCTTTTCCTTTTTGGTGCTAAGGATGGAGCCCAGAGTCTCACACACACTTAGGCAAACACTCCACTGTGGGTTACATCCCCAGCCTGGACACCAGAGAGACAGCTATATAACTTTTCTCAAAATTACTTTTAGTAATTTAGTAATCAGCTTAGCATTTTAGAACTCCTGTACAATAATTTCTCCTGTTGGGAAGAACACTTTCGTTTTGTTCAGGACAGGGTCTTTGTATCTCTGTATGTAGCTCTGGCTGGCCTTAGACTCACAGAGATCCACCAGCCTCTGCCTCTGGACTGCTGAGATTAGGTGCACCACCATGCCCAGTCCAAGGATAGGATTTTAAAACAGCGAAGCAAAAGTTCAACTTAAAACCAGGCATGCATGCCTTTTATCCCAGCACTTCTGAGACGGGAATGAGAACCTCTGAGTTTGAGGCCAGCCAGAGCTACATGATGAACTTTTGTCTAATAGGAAAACAACAAACATCTTCAAATTGTTTCAAGGGGTTTGATTTTTTTTTTCCTGAAAGTAAGTAGAATGCTACATGTAACTTACAAACTCTGCTACATGTAACTTACAAACTCTCTGAGAAGTTGCCTGTGACCCCTGAGGGACAAGCAAAGTCCCAGGTGATAAATATGGCTTCTGCCTTTGGAGTGACCAACACAGTACTAGAGACAATACCCACACAACCACCGAGGCCTTGCTTACTAATAAGGGTCTAAGCATCTGATTACCAGCCAACCCCGTTCCTCAGCTTTGGTACTTCTCTCTTCTTTGCTCCCTTCCCAATGTAAGTGAGGAACCAGACACCTATGAAGCAACACAGAGCAGCCACAGTTCCCTACATGGTCTGCTGTGAACTGTGCAAAGCAGAATGTGCTGCTTATTTCTAAAGCTGCAAGAAAAGAAACCGCTAAACTCAGTAATGGACAGCATTCTGTCCTACAGGTAGCAAGACAACCAGATGGCTACCGATGTGCTATGCCTGCCCCTCCAGATAGATCTCTACAAGGTGACTGGGCCCAAGGCCCACCCTGGTCAACAGAAATGAGCAGCCATCCTAAATGCACAGATTCCCACTAACAGCTCCATCAGCTACCACCTATACTGACACTGGCCTATGCACTGTCTCCCCTTCTGCCCCTACACAGCCTCCTTCTACAGTGGTGATACACAGGAACAACCTCACCAGATACTGACTGGTACCATTTGTTGCATTTTCCAGCATCCAAAATTGAGAGGCATCGTGTGTCTGTTCACTATACACTGACTACTCTGCAGAATCGCTACAACGGCACAAAATGGACAAAGCCAAGAGGCCAAATCAAAGCCCCCACAGCAAAGATAAGACAACCTGGATACTGAAAAGCATGTAACAGACTGACCTAAGACGTGGATGACCCATGTTCCTAGCAAACATAGAAATGACTGGTGACTAAGAGCCAGTGAATTATTCTTGGGAAAAAGGAATGGGCTGAGGATGTGGCTCAGCTGATGAAGCACTTACTCATCAAGCATATAGGGAAGCCTGGGCTTGACCCCACAGTACCATACAGATCCTGTAATCCCAGCACTCTAGAGATGGAGTTCAAGGTCGGCCTCAGCTACATGGTAAGGCCAGCTCAGGATGTATGACACCCTGTCTCAAAACAAACAAATAGGGTAAAACTGTTTCCCAGCCCTCAACTAAGATCACATGTGACCATCAAAAGCAGTAACAGTCTGGGGAAAAAAACCACATGGCCAGCTAAAGCCACCCTGCTGAGAAAATCATGCCAAAATGAGCCCTGCATCTGGTTTAATCTACAAACTTAAGAAAATACTCAGAAAAAGGATTGTGATAGACACTGTGGGAGCCCAAACAGCAGCGCCCAGACTCCAGAACCTTCCAAGCCAGAGACAGCTACTCCAGTAAACAAGTTACAAAGGAAAGAAAGTGGCAAAGGGCAGGATTATCTCAACAGCAGCGCTTCTGCGGTGGCGGTGGCGTATGCCTATAATCCCAGCACTTAGGAGGTGCAAGCACAAGGATTAGGAAACCAAGGTTATCCTGACTGCAAAGCAAATTGGAATACAGCTTGGGTACAAAAGACCTGTCTCTAAATAAATTCACAAACAAGTTTTCGGAGCTAAGGGTGTGTTTTGGCTGGTAGAACATTGCCTAGCATTTGTAAAACCTGAGATCAATTCCTAGTACCTGGAAAAAAAGCTATAAATGACTCCCAGGTGGTAGTCGTACACATCTTTAATCCCACTGGGGAGGCAGAGGCAGGCAGATCTTTTGTTTGAGGCCAGTCTGATCTACAGAGCAAATTCCAACAGCCAGAGTTACACAGAAAAACCCTGTCTTGAAAACTCAACAACAAAAGGGGAAGGATAAAATCTGGAGTGAATAAAGAAAGAAAAAAAGAAAGCAAGCAAGCAATGGGAGGGAACCCAAACAGAGAAACCAAACAAAATTAGCAACAAAAACAGCCCACATGCCTTTAACTCCACCACTTGGGAGGCACAGGCAGGTAGATCTCTAGGACAGTCTGGTCTACATAGTGAGTTCCAGGACAGCCAGGACTAGAGAAACCCTATCTCAAAAACAAAACAGCACTAATGGGGGACTGGAGAGATGGCTCTGCAGTTAACAGCACTTACTACCCTTGTAGACAGCCAGGGTTCTTGGCACTGGGATGGTGGCTCATAACTGTCTGTAACCCCAGTTTCAAGGGACCCAACAATACCTCTTAACACTCTTAGACTCCTGCATGCACGTGGTGCATGTACATCTGTACATCCGTACATACATACATACATACACACACACACACACACACACACATTCAGGCACATACACTTAAAATAGTTTTTTTTTATAAAAACACACTAATATCATGCCTGAAACCATGTTCAGAGAGGCCAGTGAGATGAGTGGCCCTTGGGCAGCATGAGGACCAAGTTTGTGTATTAATGTCATGACAGTGTTTTTCAAGGGCTCTCATGTTCTAGAGCTGTACAGACATGCATGTAGGTAATATAGCAGCCTGCTGAGTGTCTCTTCAGAAGAATCAGGGAGAACACATGGCAGGATGGGCTTGGATGGTTTGTGTTGATCCTAGCACTCAGGAGGTAGAGGGAGGTGGATCTCTATGAGTTCAAGGCCTGATCTACAGAGTAAGTTCCAGGATGGCCAGCCCTACACAGAGAAACTCTGTCTCAAAAAATCGAAAACAAGCAAAAGGAGAACCAGTCTTGGTAGGCCTTTCCCACAAGACTCCACAAGGTCATGGACCCGATCTTGTCACTCATCCTCAGTAAGTCCCACAACTGTAAGTAAAATCATTAACCTCTAACTCCCAGCATGACTGCAGGCTGCCATGGAGGAAACAGAACTTGCTCAAGGGCCTGGGAAGACTGTTGTACTCTGTCAGGCCAAACCTGGTGCCACTGCACTAGTTTTCGGTAGACCTAAGCCACCAGAAGCTGGGCTTGGGGGGGGGGGGGCCAAGGCCAACTACACCAGTGTTCCCAGGGGAACTCTCCTGATGGACTGTCACAACAGACAAGATCTGCAGGAAAACGAGGCCACGTGGATACCCAGCACTTCAGAGATGGCCCACAAGGTGGAACAGCACCTATCAGTTCTCAGACCTTCTACAAGTCTGTCATCTTTAGGACCTGCTTTAGAACATGGCTCCCAAGTCTATGTAACCTACAGACTCTGTTTTTTTCTGTTGAGCAGAAAACCCAGAGAGAATGCAAAATTGTATTTGGCAAATGAGCATCTTCTGTTAAAGGAAACTATGTCTGGCTTGCTGAGCAGAACATCCCATTGTGGAGAGCTGCAGGCGCAGAGTCAAACTATCCCGGGTTATCTTTGCTCCCCTTAAACACTCGTTGCCCACACTTTGTTGACCTAACACCCCTTTGACTATCAGGTAAAACCACTGAGTGTATTCTTAGCAGACTGCAGGCTCCCACCAACCAAAACCCCAGAGCATCATCAGACAGCAACACTGAATCCACAGCCTCCAGCAGAGCATTCTAAGCTTTGCTGTGCTGCCTGCCTCATGTTCCCACCAATGTAGTCAGTAAAAGACCTGCCTGTCTTTTGTTCTGCAACCGCACTAAGTTCACGACCCTGCATCCATAATGGGACATTTTACTTGGGGCAACCTGAATCCTCAGGGCTGTGGGTTATGTCTTTCCATTTATTTATTCATGTATATATTAGGGGTGAAGGTGAATGTTTGCCACAGGCAGCACAGAGGTCAGAGGATGACTCGTAGAACGCCTTTTGTTTCCAGCATGTGGGATGGAACTCGGTTCAACAGGCTTGACAACGAATGTTTTTACCCATTGATTGACTCATTGACCAAAGAGCTATGTTGTGTGTGTGTAGACACAGCTCTCTACCAAAGCTGAGACCACAAAGCAGACAGAAAGATAGACCTTACCTCCTTAGCAATGGACCTACAGGTTCTCTTGCCCTCATAACCAACCCATAGGGACTGCTTCAGGAAGGGCTCTGGGGTTCTTGTTTCTTTAATCAGTGCTGTCTAGTCAGGTATTTCCCTTTCTGAATTCTAGAGAAAACCCAGGAAATTAGTTCTGGCTGGGCATCATTTTGGCTTTTTACCTTCTCCACAAAACTCTAGGCTGGGGGCAGGGCTCTCTCCTTCCATCTGGTCCCCAAGCATACCGTCACCATAACCCCTCCCCAATTTGGGACACTCAACAATTGTTTACCTAATAAATGCCCATCTGCTTCAAAAAGGGCCCTCCCAGGCTCTTCTAAAGTCCCTCTATCCCTCTGTGTGCTGTCTTCCTATGAGGACCTGACCCAATCAGACCCACAGTGTCCCACACTTCCAAGAATTCTCCTACTTTCTCTTACAAAGTATCTTTGGGTTATTTATAAAAATAGATCTAAAGCCAGATATGCTGGTATATACCTATGATCCCAGAACAAAAGAGGCCGAGGCAAGAGGAGCTGGAGGTCCAGGACAGCCTGGCCCACACAATGATGCCTTGTCTCAATCAAATAGGAAAGGAGAGGGAGGAAAGAGAAGGAAAGTTTGGACAATTAGTCATTAAATGAACAACCAGAATACCACTATCAGCTTACTTAAAAACTTAGTCATGGGAACCTCTGCAGTTAAAACTAGGAGGGGCAAGCTAGATAGGATCTCTACAAGGCACAGCATGCATGGAGAATACAAACATTCTAAAGCCTCTTTTTCTCACATATCTATAATCCCAGCATCTGAGTGGTGGAGGCAGGAGAATCAGGAGTTCAAGGCCAGCCTGGGATTTTAAGACCCTATCTTAAAAAAAAAAAAAAAAAAAAAAAAGCCCAGCACTTGGGAAGCAAAAGCAAGTGGAAGTTTGAGGCCAGCCTGGTCTAGAGTGAATTCCAGCCACAGCCACACAGAGAAACACACCCCTTAGTTTCTGCAGGAAAATGTTAGTTTCCAATCCTCAAAACTCCTGCTTAACCAGACAGAAAAATTTGCTCTCTCCCAAGAGATCACAGAGCAGGAATCCTCACGCAGTGAAGTCTCACTGTACAATCCCACCCTCACTCAAGGGTAGGCAGGAACACAGGAGTCTAGAGAAATTTCAGAAACACAGACACACGGCAGCCATGGGTATCGTGATGGCACCTTTCATCTAAGGCCACCAGAGCCACAGCATTTACTGACAAACTTGACAGATAAACTCATGCAAAGGTCAAGGCATAACAACTGATTAGGCCCAGCCAAGGGTACCACCATATTCTTTCCTCAACATTGCAGACCTAGCAGGAACTATCTGGTGTGTATCCTGGGTGGGCCTGTCAGACCCAGACACATATCAGAGCATGACATGAAAGAAGAGTCACTCAGAAATGCTGGGAAGAGAGCATATTCTGCAGTGATCAAAAGAGCTCTGTGGGAATTAAAAACAACTTTCCTAGACTGAGATGGAGAATGATAAAGCTAAGCCACAAAGACAAAGTTGGTTCCACAATCTGAGCACTCAGCCACCCCAGCAGCCCTCCGCACCGCACAGAGGCAGCTGGAGCCCAGGCTCCTATTCCCCACCTTCCCCAGCATCTAGAGCCACCAGCCCCAGGCCTAGGGCATCTTCATTCCTCTCCCAGGCAGGCCGTAATGCTACTTTGAGTGGACAGTGCTTCTTGGCCACCTCTTCAGTGCCTGTCATCATTTGTCACTTGGGTGTCACCTTGCAATACCCAGGAAGCTATTGTGCCACAGGAAATGTAGTATGAGAGGAAGGAGTGCTCAAGGGACTCCATGCACCACCTTCTCTGAAAGGCCTGCTGAGACAGCATGGCCCATGGGCCTCACAGGCTAAAGCATTACCCACTGATCTAGAATCCTCAGCAGCTCCCAAAAAGTAGGAAGAAATGAACGGGAGACTCTCGGCCTTATAAAACCAGGCCTATGCTGGGGCACAGCACAGCTCAAACAGCCAATTCCACCAGGATACAAGACTGAGAGTCCGGCCAACCTCTAATTCCAGCCCCTCTGCTCTCAGTTCAGTCACTGGACAATGCTCTTTGCTGATGCTCATTAAAAGTCTGCAAAGCCCTGTCAAGGGAGACCTGCAGTGGTTATTTTTTACAAACTTTGTATAAATTTAGAATCACAGAAACAATCCCTACTCTTTCCAACAGCTTTTTTTAGGAAAGAAGCAAGAGCAGCTGGCTGGCTTTGGCCTCGACTGCAGTCATCAAGATGAGAGGGCACAGGTCATGAAAGCTTTGCTTTAAGCAGAGGCAGTCTTGGGGAAGGAACCAGAAGTGACCTTTACTAAACATTGACTCCCACTCCTTTAGCCAAACACAGTTAACTCCAGCTGTTTAAGAGGTGCCATTATAGGTGAGACAAATGGCCTTTACTGTGCTGTCCAAAGCCTCAGCTTTCTTCAAATTCCCAAGATTTATGGCTTCTTCCAGGAGCTACACAATCCATCCCCAAGTAAAACCTAACCATGCTCAGAGCTGTGTAAGTAAACAGCTGACTTCAGCCTCCAGACTCCATTCAGCAGCAGCAAGTCTGGTTAGTACCTACCTGCAGAGCAAGTGTTACAGCCAGAGGACTCTAGGTCTCTAAGAAAGTCATGCAGGAAATGGGAAGTGTCTAGGCCCAGAAAGGACAAGGAAAGCCACAGCATCAACCACCTGCTGTTTCCATTCCCCACACCAGCAGGGTGGCCCTCAACTGTAGGCCAAGAAGGTGGGTGCTCAGCAGGATCCCTTAACAGCAGCCACTTGGGGGGGAGGGCTGTCACCTCTAAGGGAAGCCTGGAGTCCATTATTCTTGACAGGTTCCTTCCTTCACTAGAGCACATTTAGCAAGCAAGCAAGCACCAAAAACATACCACACACTTCAAGAACATTATCTTATAATCCAGCACAATGTATTTCAAGTACACACAAGATGAGCCCAGTGCTTTTGTACAAAAATGTTTGTTTTAGTCATCAGTATGCTGCAACAGAGGAGAACTGTTCAGACGCTGCTCCAGAGAGTGGGTGGGGAAGTTGTGGATGGGCCTCCCCACAGCTTATGTCTGCCACTGAGACAACAGCAGAATCAGACAAGTGGTTAATCCTCTGTTACATGTGGCTTCTTTCCCTCCAACACCACCACCACCTTGCTGATCATCTGCTGATCAACCACAGCTTTGGCAAGAGCCAAGAAAAGGGGAGCTTCGGCAGAACCAGATGGATGACCCTTGATCACCCATGAGTGAGATATCCTCTGGGCATCAGCCTGCTCCTGGCCCTTCTGACATTTTATTTGGCCAGCTTCCTCTCCCACTCCAGGCTCTTCCTCATCAACTGGCTCAACATGACTCTGCAGCTCCTTAACTAAACTGGTTTTACTGTGCTGAAAACTTGTGATAAAATCACACCTACCCAGATCACACCTACAATCCTTTCTGAGCACTGGGGCCAAGGGTGAGCAGTGTTAAGACCAAGTCAGAGAAGCCATAAACCCCAATTCCTCCTGACAAAAGACAAAAGAGGAAAGCTGCTGAATTCAATCAGTGTTTATTTTGTCTGAAGAAAGGTGACTCAGCTATTGATTAAGTGATAAAGGTCCTTGATCCAAAAATTGGCTCTGAATATCAGAAGGTCTGGGGCTGGACCAGAAGCTATGCTCACATGTGCTCCATGTTTGCTGATGATAACCCCTCCTAGCTGCACGTAACTATTAAGTCTAGAGTGCTGTCTTTGCCACACACCACTGAAAGAGGCCATCACTGGAATGGAGCATTCATGGGAGTGAGATACACCCCAGATCTGTTGCTGAGGTGGCCTCACCTATGACACTAAGTGCTTTTTCCCCCTCCCAGGTGTCCCAGACACTAGATCACACCCTTACGCTAGCTTTAAAGCACTGCCATTTTCTGTCAAGAGCAAGTACCTAAGGTGCAGGTTGCAGCTGGCACCTTTACAGCTAGCCTTTAGCCAGATAATTCACAGGTGATCCACTGTGACCTCCCTCCATACAGCTGCCTTCAGATTCCAGAGCAGACTCAGCACATGCTCCCCACAGACCTTCTGATCTCCATGCATAACTGCTCCTACACCTAGAACTCAAGTCTTCACCAGTGCAGACACTTACCTGGTATTTTTCCAAACCAGTAGTTCAGCCCTTCTGAAAAACTGTTGCAGACTGACACCAGCCAAGAGCCCTGGAGACCCTACCTACCTGATATACCTCAGCACCAGTCTAGAACATGCCAGTACCCAGGCTGGGGTCAGGCACTGTCAGTCCCAACAAGTAAACATCCCACTCACATCCATCCCTCCTCAGCACAGACCAAGAGCTCAGAATATGTTTCTCAAAATTAACCAGGAAGGTGGGCGGAGAACGGCAGGAGAAAGCAATCAAAGAAAGAGACATGCAGAAGCAGCTAACAACAGTGCACACAGCCACCTCCTGGAAGCTGGAGGCTCCCACCACCGCACTAAGACCGTGGAAGACATCGCATTTGGAGGTTCTGCCAATGGAAAGAACAGGAAGTGTCAACAAAGTTCACGGACACATTAAGATGAGGACATGATCATGTTTATAAAAGGCTGCAGGTTCAGAGTAAACCAGCCGTCTAATGAGGCTGTAATACCAGCAGTGGAAATGCCTTAATAGTTTGGAAAGGCAAAAACTTAGACATCAGATACAAATTCAGGATTGAATCTGGACACCAAAACCACGATCAAACTCAAGCCTGAACTATTATTAACTCTTATGACTGAAGTATTTTTAAACTTGTATTTATGTGTATTGATGTTTTGTCTGTACACCATGTTTGAGTTATTGAAAATTTTAAGCATCCACATGGGTGCTGGGAGTTGGACCTAGGTCCTCTGGAAGGGCAATCAGCACTCAACTGCTAAGCCATCTCTCCAGCCCTCAAGTTTGGGGGTTTTTTGTTTTATTTTAAGATTTATTTATTTATTAAATACAGAATGTTCTGTCTGCATGCCAGAAGAGGGTGCCATATCTCAATGTAGATGGTTTCGAGCCACCATGCAGTTGCTGGGAATTGAACTCATGACCTCTGGAAGAGCAGTCAGTGCTCTCAACCTCTGAGCCATCTCTCCAGTTCTCTGAAGTATTTTTAGCTGAGCAGTTTTGTTTTGTTTTTCTGGAGCTGAGGACCAACCCAGGCCCTTGTGTTTGCTAAGCAAGTGCTGTACCACTGAGCTAAATCCCCATCCCCTGAAGTATTTTTGAAAATTCAGTTATTTATTATTATGGAGGGAACACACATGCAACAGGACACATGTGAAGAACCAAGGATGGCTCTGTGGAGTCAATTCAGTTGGCCCACCGTTACATGGGTTTTGTTTGGGATTGAACTCAGGCCCTCGGGCTCTCTGGCAGATGCTTTTACCCTCTAAGCCATTCACTGGTCCCTGATTGAAGTACTTAGCAGTTGTGTTCAAATACTGACTGTTTCAATCATCCAAAGTGTTATACTGAGTTTGGGATTAAACCCTGCACTGGCCAATTAGCACTAAACAGTACATCAGATGTCCACATCCAAATGGAATCAGGTGATGACCAGGTGCCAACACAGAGGCTCACAAGTGAGAGGAACCACACCCTGAGGTGTCCACAGCAATGCATTCCAGAGCAGATCTGCCTGGCAAAGGCTCTCTGTCATGTGTGGTATCATTCCTAGGTGCCTGTCTCACCCTTGGAAGAGCCCAGGGTGCCCTACAGCACACCACACACATATAACTTTATTGTTTTCTATTACTTGCATTCCTCTCAGTAACACACTGTTCAGGCAAGGGCACAGAAGACAAGAGGAAATGGTGACTGCTCTTGTCAAACAGCCCAGAGACCAGCCAGGACCCAGGAACACACCTCAACCTTCCCACTAACTCCACACCACCTTGTCAGCCACCATGAGGGCTGTCACACAACTTCTACCCAAAGGCACCCCATGTACCTGGCTACAGCGTAACAACAAGGCTGTCTGCCCAAACAAACACCAGAGAAATAATTCCTAAGATTCAGCAAACACCATTATTTTCGGCAGCACAGGAGAATAAAATGCACCAAAAATGTTCTAATCAAAAAAGGGAATGACAGACCCTGAGGACGTGGTGGTGGTTAAGTGCTCTTGCTGCTCTTACAGAGGACTAGAGTTCTGTTTCTAGCAACCATTAGCAGCTTGGGGGGGGGGCTGGGGGGGGGATTAGTGCTTCTTCTGTCTTCCACTGGTACTGAAATGGGTACACACATAAGACAGACAGACAGTCAAAAATATACACATTAAATCCTTTTTTAAAAAAAGAAGTATCATATTTTCAATTACCTTTATTAAACAAGGAGATCTCATAGCATTTCCAGAAGTGCTGGACAGGCGGATCAAGGTTCAATGGCTTTGTTTGTTAGAGACAGGGTTTTTCTGTGTAGCCCTGACTGTTAGACCAGGCTGGCCTCAGACTCACGAAGATCCACCTGCCTCTGCCTCCCAAGTGCTGGAGTTAAAAGGGTATCTACCGGGGGCTGGAGAGATGTCTCAGTGGTTAAGAGCACTGACTGCTCTTCCAAAGGTCCTCAGTTCAATTCCCAGCACCCACATGGTGGCTCACAACCATCTGTAATGAGACCTGATACCCTCTTCTGGTGTGTCTGAAGACAGCTACAGTGTACTCATATATAATAAATAAATAAATCTTTTAAAAAAAAAAAAAAAAAAAAAAAAGGGTATCTACCACCATGCCTGGCAATATTAACAAGTTGAAAAAAGAACGAAGCTGGGTGTCAATGTGTACCTTTAATCCTAGCATTCTGAGGCCGGTTTTTCAAGACAGGGTTGCTCTATGTAGCCCTTGCTGTCCTGGAACTCACTATGTAGACCATGCTGGCCTCAAACTGGCTTCAAATGTCCACCATGTAGAAGGCAGAGGCAGGCAGATCCTTGAGTTGGAGGTCAGCCTGATCTATAAATCAAGTTTCAAACCAGCGAATGTTAAACAGTGTGGGACCCTGTCTCAAAAACAAAAACAACAAAAAGAATTTGAGCTTGCAGGCTGGAGAGATGGCTCAGTGGTTAAGAACACTGACTGCTCTTCCAGAGGTCCTGAGTTTAATTCCCAGCAACCACATGGTGGCTCACAACCATCTATTTGAGACCCAATTCCCTCTTCTGGTATGTCTGAAGACAGTGACTGTGTACTTGCATACATAAAGACTTTTAAAAAAATAAAATAAATTAAAAAAATATGAATTTGCCAGGGGCTATGACACTTGCCTGTAATCCCAGAACATGGGATGGTGAAGTAAAAGGATCAGAAATTCAAGGTCATGCTCGGCTACACTGAGCCCACCTTACATTAGATCCTCCTCAAAAGTAACAGAATGAATGTAAAAAACACACCAGCTGGAATCCAATACCAAATAATCAACCCTGGAAGCATATACATACAAGTAACACTACACAAACTGAGCAGGTTGTATTTACATATTTAAGGATACATAATACACACATATGTAACATAAAGAGAGCAAAGGGAGTACAAGGAGACTTAGAAAGAGGAAATGATGTAACCATATTATAACATCGAAGAATAAAGCTGGGGATATACCGCAGAGGCTGCTCACTTGTCTGACAGGCATAAGGCCACGTTCATCCCTAGCAAGGAAAAAAAGAAAAAGAAAGTCTGGGTTACAGTACCTTTGCTCCTTAATTTACTGCTGTGTGATCTGGAGTAAGTTACTTGAGCTCTCTACCCCTCAAGAGTAAGGATAATGTTAGTGACCGCTGTAAGCCTCCTGCTTCTAATGATCTAGAGCAAATAATTGCTCAAAATTATCGTCCCCTGAGATAAGAGTTGTTATTAACAGACTGTACCTGGGGCAAACAGGAAGGTAGATTCTACGGAGGATATGCAACCACCCATTTCCTCATTGTCACCCTTTAGATAGCACCATCAGAAGCACTGAGAGGCAACGGACAATATGTCCACTCGAATGTCCCTGTCCCCTTACTAACAGCAGTGAACTAACACTTTGGAGCACCTGTTGCTCGTCAGAGCCCACTACAGACAAATGACCCATATGTATCTCTCTCTTACTGGTACAGCCGATGCCACATGCCACAAACAAGAAGTGAGGGCGGGAGAGAAGGGCCAGTCTCCCCACAAAAGCGGTCAGCAGTTCCCCATCCCTGAGGATCCCACTCAGGAGCTGTCCCTTCAACATTTCAGACGATAGGGAGCCTAGCCTACATGAAGACCTCCTCCAAGTGTGTGCAACGCCCCACAGAACCACACTGGTCCAGATGTGCAAAGGCCGACCCAAAAGAGCATAACCCAAAAGCTTGTCCAGTTCTCAGGACCGAGGCGCCCCCCTCGGCCGCAGCGTCTCGGAAGAGCAAGAGGGACCGCGCGCCGTCGCCTTTGCTTCCCCGCGGGGCCCACCCGCTGCACTCAGCGCGGACAGTCCTGGCTACCTCGCCGGCGCAGGCGATCTGAAGGCGCGCTCCGACTCCGCTGTGGAGACACAGGCCCTCGGACCTGAGGCCACGCGGGCACCAAGTTCTGCGAGCGCCCCGGGGGGGATACGCGGCTCGCCCAGCGAGGAGAGATCGCCGGAGTCCCGCGCGCACGACCGCGGACCTCGCTCAAGCCCCCACGGCGCCCCATCCCTCCCGCGGTCCTCTACACTCCTGGCGGCCTAGCGCCCGAATCTCCAGCCCGGGCCGGGCCGCGGCCTAGGTGGCACACGGGCCTCCCCGAGACCCGTCCACGCGCGCTCGCCCCGCCGCAGCCCACTCACCCGAACGTGGTCCCCGCGGCGCCGCCGACCCCACGGCCGCCCCGCCTCCGCCCGCGTCCAGCAACCCTCGGACACCCAAGCGGAAGTGCGGCCCGCGCCTCTCCGACCCACAGCCCGCCGCGCCGCTCGCCGCGCCCCGCGCCGTCCGTCAGCTGCCACCTGTCCAATCAGCGCTCGGCCCGCAGGCCGCGCCGGGGGCGGGGCCATACAGATCACGTTCTCCGGACAGCTTCTCCCTCCGCCCTATCAGAGTCCGGCTTACACGGGGGAGTGGCGGTGAGTCTAGCCAATAACCGCTTCGGGAAGGTGGGTTTATGCAGATACTGTAGCAGAAGGAAAAGGAGGCAGGAGGAAGGGGAGTGACCTTGGGAGAGGCTAGTTTACAAACAGTGAGTCAGGTGGCTGGGCGTGGACGATCCCAGCCTGGCGCTGGGTTAGACCCACCCTTCGGCTCTCGACCCCGCAGACGCTTTTCTCTATTGCTGGGTTTGGAAAAATTGCAAATGTCGCCGCCCGCCTTTGCGTGCCAGTCTTGGCTTAACATACCCTGGGGCCAGTTTACCTGCCCCCACCCCCAGTTGCCTCCCTGGCCGGTTCATCCAGTTTAACACCCTTAGGCGCCCTGTGGTCTGCAGTGGCTCCTGGTTAAACCCAGGATCGCTGGGGACACGACACGCCTGCAGCCTGTTTGGCCTCAGGAAAGCTAACTGACCTCTCTGAACACTCAGTTTTCTGTGTAGCCAGAGCTCCGCAGCCTCCTCATTACATTTAAATGGGGTCTGGTTTGAGACAGGCGGAGCGACATTAACCAAGATGGCTTCTGGCTTACATAGGACTTTGCTGCGGGACACTGGAATTGCAAAGGTAGAATTTGCAGCCTAGCCAGTAGGTTCAGTCCAATGTCAAACCCGAGGGAAGCAATCAAATGACTCTTGTGTTTTACAAACCTTCCCAGAAGCAAGTGAAGTGAGAGCTTCTGTAGGAGTCTGGTCGTTTGAGAGCAGGAAGCCAAGGAGGAAGCAAGACCCCTAGGTCACCCAGAGCCAGCTGCACCTGACATCTGTCCAAGGCTTTCCAGTTACTTGAGCAATTACTTGGGGTTTTTTTGCTAAGCCAGTCTGAGGTTTTGGCAAAGGAGTTCTGAGTTCCCCGAAACCAAGATTTGTAATGTATGACCCATGAACCTTCAAGCACATAATGAAGGATTCTGCCCCAAGGCCACACTTCTTCCTCCAGTAAGGTGGTGCTCGCACACAGGCCCCCCAGCTGCCTCTGTGGCCCACTCTGCAGATGCTCATGCCCTCTGCAAACAGAGTGAGTGCATGGGTCTCTGTGGCCCAGCAGACCCCGTCTGCCTCTCTGGCTCCCACCCCAGGGACAGCCTGCCTTTCTGGTGGCCCCTTCTCAATGGCGCAGGGGAGACGTGCTGGGACTGGAAAAGAGCCCCCTGCATGCTCTGCTCCTAAAGAGAGAGACAGAGGGAGGCGGGCCAGGCTTCCGAAACAAAGGCGTTGCCATGGTTACCTCGGAAGAAAGCAACTCCAGCCCGCTGAGGGCTGATGGAAGGGTGGGGCAGCTGGCCCCCCAGCCAGGACAAGGACGGCTAGCCGGTTGCCACGGAGATAGTCAGGCTGACCAGGTTCAGCATTTTTTTCTGGGGGCCTGGCCAAGACGGGTTCAGAGCCCCTCAAACCCACCACCACCCACACCCTCACCTAAATCTCCAAGATCAGCCCCTATGCAAGGGATAAGCCTCAGTAGGACACAGCTTATCACCTCCTTTTTGACTTTGAGCTACAGGACCCTGCCATCTGGGCAGAATTACCACCCAGGCTGGACTGGGCATCTCTACTCAAATGGTGGAGTGAGTGGGGTGACCTAGGGTGGTCCCTGGGGCTGGGATGGCGTTCCAACCACCTGTCTTCCAGCTCTTGGGGCTGAGGCTAACCTTGAGTTCCTCACCTCCTGCATCTACCTCTCAGTGCTGAGCTGACAGGCGCCCACCACTACTCCTGGCTCTCTGTCCCTTTTAGGGGCTGCTGCTGACTTTCAGCATTCTCAGGTGCAGGGCAGGTGGCTCAGCATCCCTGCCAGCTGGGGAGGGGGCTCCTTCATCTTCACCGGGTGTAGACAGAGGCAGAGTTGGCCATGACAGTGCAGATAGTGAGAGTTATGACCCCCAAGTATCCCATGATGCCCATGTCCCTTCCAGGCCCCCCATTTCAGCAGCCAACCAGGGAGATGTGTGTCACTGCTCTCACTTTATAGGTGTCATATGACTGGGTCTCAACCTGGGGGCAAAGGGCAGGAAGGTCTGACGGGCCAGCAGTCTGGCCATGCCCAGATTCCGGACCAGGGTCTGCCCTGAGTTTCCTGAAGGGACTACGGCTGAGGGCCACAAGATCAGATACCATGTCTCAGGACCACTGAGTAGCTGCAGCTTTGAGTGCTCTTAGCATCTGAGAAATGCCAAAGGACTGTTTGGGGAGTGTGTTCCTTCCTGACAGGCTCCTGGGACACAATGGGATGCCATGTGAGTGCTGCTCCACCACGCATGGTGTAAATAAAAGACACACCCAGTCCCAAGTGCTGAATGAAGGGGGGGGGGTTACAGGATAAATCCTGGAGGCCAAGCCAACTCTGAGGGCAGAGGCTCTCTGACAGAATCCCTCTATCTTCTTGACCAGGGTGAGGACTGCCCCTTCCCCATGGGCAGGCCATCTGCCTGTGTCTCGCAAGACCCACACAAGGCCTCCCTTGACCGCAGCTGGTGCTGTGGGTGGTCACAGCCAAACAGCAACATGAGTGCCATCATTCTGTTCCCCATCCTCACCCCTGAAAGGAAACAGAATGGAGGTGACTGTTCCCCACTCCCAGGGCCAGGCTGACAGCCACCCACCCTCTGCCTTTTACCCACTTCACTCTTACCTCTTTGCCAGAGTGCTATCTCTTCATCTCATCCTGTTTGTAGACCAGCTGGGTCAAGGCGTGGCATCCAGGAACTGGGGTGCCTTGTATGTGGCCCCACCTGGCCCCTGCTGCTGAAGCCAGCCTGAGGCCATCTCCACCCCTGTTCCCAGGCCCCTGGCAGAGCACACGTCCAGCTTCTCAGCCATGCCATGGAATCTTCCGTTAGGACAGGAAGTAGGCTGCCAGTGGGCAGCCTGGCCACAGAGGCCTGGACCAGCTCACGTGGCTCGGCTGATTCTTCCCAGCCAACTTCCAAGTCTCCTCTGCAACGTGACGACGCTGGCTTCCCTGTCGGGGAGGGTGGGTATTTTTAGGTTGAACCCGCCTCGTGAAGAGACAAGTTATCAATAGCAGCAGAAAAGGGCTTTTTTCTTTTTCCCCCTATGGCTTTGGGACACAAACATGCTGCACCCATTAAACTCTGCCAAGAGGAAGCAGGAAAAGCGGTGTTTCCCAATAAACTTTTCACCCCAAAGTTCTCTCCGTGTGACGACAAGCCCAAGTCGTCCCAGGCCGACCCCAACATTCCTTCCTCTTCTGGGAAGCTACCCTGTCAACCTACCCAGTGACAGGTGACAGGTGCTGCAGAGGTCAGGGAGTGAGGATCCAGGGGACGTGGGAAAGGAGGCCCCACAGACTTCCTTTCAAGCACCAAGGAAGTTATTGGACCATTTCTCGGTTCCTAGTGCTGTGTGCCCAGCTGTAGGCTGAGTGCCCTAGAGTGGATTATGTCAGCTAAATGCCCAACTACTCAAGACAAGTGATCACGAGGCCCCCCAGCAATCTGCCCACCTGAGGTCAGGAGGCCTCACTTGCCAGTTAGCAACTGTTTCCTGCAATCAGAGGGATGTGTGAAAGCTGGTCAAAGCCAGCACGCTTCTTCCTCCCCCACACGGCTGACCAGAGTGTGTGGAGGCGCCTGCACGCCAAGAGCCCAGCGCAGAACCAACATGTACGAACACTGAGCTTTTCTGACAGGACACTGGAATGGCATCCTGCCTTGCTGAAGGAAACATTTGAGCCGACTTGGCTGCCTGCCCTTCAGGATTGGTTAGCAAGCACTCCGTCTCTGAGGAAGCCCAGAATAACAAAGGCTTCAACAAAATAGAAGTGTGCTTGTCTCCCATGTGACGGGAGCCCAAGCAGCCAGAGCTCCTTCCAGTCTCATATCACACCATGGCCCAGAACAGTGGCTGCTGCCCTAGCCGTCCCATACAGCTATAACTAGAAAAGAAGGACAGAAAGAGGGAAAAGGGACAGCAGCAATTCTGCCCCCAGCCCCAAGATGAATCACCTTGAAAACCTGCCCCTGGAGCTGAGGAATGTTCGGCCAGCGAACCAGTGTGCCCCTCTTCCCAGCTGTGCCCTGACTGGTGAAAAGTGGGTTTCTCTTTCTTTTCCCAGCACCCACTTCTCCACTCACATCTCACTGGCCAGGACACCATCCCCTGCTACTTCGACAAGGCTGAAGCATTCTAACTGAGGGTGTCACTGGCCTAAATAGAACAGGGTCAGGAGGGACGATTACAATAGTCGATTATCTGCTAGGCCTACCTGCTGGCCTCACCTAGAGCAGAGTCTGAGACTACCCACCCCCACCCAGGTCCCAGGGGCTGGGACTCTGGGACTTAACCACACACACACACACACACACACACACACACTCGAACTTCAGCCCATAACAATGGAACTCCACAATACCCTCATGGGGCCAAGAGCAGTGTGAGCCGGGTGGCAGCTGGGCTCCATCTCATAGTCTTTAGGGCAACTCCATGCCCAGCATGGAGCTGGCCCAGGGAACTTTGCTTCTTCCTGTACTGGAACTGGTGGAAGACAGGTCCCTGTCTTTCCTCCCAGGAACCCCTGAGCACCTGCCACACACACTGACCCTGGGCTGGACCCGGGGGGGCCAACATGAGTGTAACACAGATGCAGGGTACACCTGAGCAAAGAGAGGCCCTGGGTCCTGGCCCCAATCTACCAGTCCCAGGGCCCCACGTTGGGTGGCAAGGATATACGTACATCCTCGTGCGGGGGAACAGGCAGGGCGGGGGAGAAGTGGAGGAACGACAGCTGGGCTGGGTTAGATTTAGCTTGCTGAGAGCCAAATGCGTTGGCCGGAGCCGCTGGCTGGGCCTCGGTGCCAGGGAAGCTGCACACCGGATGGGAGGGGCAGGTTAAACGTGCCTGGGGAGCCCAGATGGGTAGCAGAGATGAGGTTCAGGACAAAGAATGGAGATTTCTTCTTTCTGGTAGTAGATCAGGCCAGTGAGGAAGGCCAGTCAAGGCCACCACCGTCCTTTCCTGGCATCATCATGCTTCTTCCATAAGGCAGAGAGCTAAGGACACAGGAGAAAGACAGCCGGGTAACTGGAGTTCTTCTGGGACAGGGTATGTACCCTTACCTTATCTTGGGAGAGCCGTGGTTGAGAAAAACACAGCCAAGGACCTAGTGCCCACTGCCTGTGTGCCAGGCTGGGTTATCACAGAGGTCAGAAGCCCTGCCCTGGCCCCTGACCTGTGGTGGAGATGAGGTGGTCTCTCACGGTATTGTAGTATAGCCAGGAACCTTGCTGGGCACAAGCCTATGCCAGTGTGCAAGACCCACGCTGGATTTATTGCACTGATATTGCTGTCTTGAAAAGCTTAGGCCACATATTCTTCTCATAGCAGGTTTAGCGATTTCTACAGCAACCATGTAGAAGGAATAGGCTGGGCGAACGCTAATGCCTCAACCAGCTCAGTGACTTATCCCCTCCAGGGATGGGGATGGGCCAGGCTATCAGGTTGGGGTTGTTTGGGGAAGAGATGGAGGGGCTGATAAAGGGCCTCATGCTAGGCACTTTGCCAAGGCTGGGAGAAGTCAGGAAACCCAAGATATCCTTAGCCATGGCTCTAATGGCCCTCCCAGGACACCCCTGGAAGATAGTTAGGCTTCCCCCAATACCCTTACCTCTAGAGCAGCCTGGCCTTCTGAGCCCTTGGCAGTAGGAGATGGCGCAAGTAGACCACACATGGACAACCCAGGTAGGACAGAGCCCAGAGCCCACATGGGTTTTCACCTGCCTTTGCTTTGTGTGCCTTCATCTTCCTGGGACTTGGGAAGGTGTGTGAAAACCCTTCAGAGGGCAGGCACCTGGTCATCTACACAGGATCCATCTCTGAGCTATCTTGACTCCGCCCACCAGCAGGCTGACCTCAGACAGGGGCACTTGATGGCAGGGTTTGAGTACATCTACCTCTGGACTGTGTGAACTGAGATACGAACCTAAAGGCATCACACTGAGGGGAGAGGCTCACCAGGAGAGCAGAACCAAGGGTCGCAGGGAGTACTTCGGCTCCTAACACCAGCCATTCCTACAAGGTAGACGAAATGACCGACTTCCTCTGCTGGGCACGCTTGACAGGGATCCCCCTTCGAAATGTCACACGAATCAGGAGTGATAAGGCACACCTCTCATCCTAGCACTCGGGGGTGGGGGTAGAGGCAGGTGGATCTCTGGGTGTGAGTTAAAAGTCAGCCTGGTCTACACAGAGAGACCCTGTCTCCAAACAAACAAAAGATGGAGTCTAACCTCCTCAGCTCTTGGGCTCAGCACTGCCACTTCCCACAGGTGACCACTGTCATCGTCCTAGCGGGAACAGGTAAGCACTAGCTCTGCCCAGCTGAGTTCTATGGAACTACAGCTTCATCTGTCAGCACCCTGTGCAAGCCGTCCTCCTAGGTGTCGGTCCCCACTCCAAAACCAGCCACCAGCAGCTCAGCCCCACCGTCTTCCACAAGTCTGGGGGCCCTAGGGGACATCCTGCTATGTTTTCCTGTTGTGTTCTGACTCTGTGGGCTGTGAGCATGTCAGGTAAATGGATGAGTGTGTGGGATGCAGGAATGAACAAGGATCTCAGACACCAACCCAGCCATGCTAGGCCTCTAGGGAAATAGCACGTGTTCCTGTTACTGGTTCGTTTCTACAGCTCAGGTCAGCTTCATCCTGTTATCACCTTACACACCGACACACACACACACACACACACACACATTCTCCTCCTCTCTCTCCCTCTCTCTCTCTCTCTCTGCTCCTCCTCCTCCTCCTCCCTGCCTCCCTCTGTCTCCCCTCTGTCTCCCCTCTTCCTTGGGAGCTTCTGAGGTGCCATCCTTCCTCTCTCAAGGATCCAAGGACTTGCCTTCATTAATTGCCTCCACAGCCCTGCCCTGAGCAGTTCATCCCATCTTTATTTTCCCAGCAGTATCTATTCCCCCCACCCCCACCCCTGAGGAGCTGTACTGATTCCCAGGGGACATCAAGAGTAAACAGAGCCACCCTACAGAGGGCAGGGTCTTCCAAGCAGCCCTAAGTCAATATTCACTCAACTTCCTTTTTGTTGTTGTTATTGTTGTTTACTGTGCTTTTGAGGACTGTGGAGAGGTCTCAGAGCTCTAAGAGGAGTCAAGGAATCCAAACAACTCTGGGGTGGGGATTGTGGGATGGACATATTCACAGAAGTATGGGCACCACCCTGATCACAGGGCACAATGGGGAAGCCTGGAAAAACTCTGAGGGTGAGCTGACCCTGAAGGGATGTGACCCAGAAGGGGTTTCCTATGGGGCGTGGGAAGAGGTAGACACCTGCCCCTTCTAGCAGCCATGCTCCAGTTGGGTGGAGTACTCTTCTGCCCAGCAGTGAGACGCCAGGACAAGCCCAGTGAGCCAGTTCAGCAGACTCTCCCTGACCCGGAAAAGAGGAGGAGCAAGCAAGGGATGCTGGTCCTCCCATGATCTGGGTGCTGAGTGCTACATGAGGGTACTGGTTGGCTACATGGAGTAGCCTGGTATTATTAGCCCCCAAGTTGACCATCTAGCCTCAAAGCATCAAATTGGGGACTAAGTCAGAGGCGGGAGTCACTTTATCATGGTGTTGTCACATGTGGAGTGACTGTGGTGGGGCCCAGGAGATGGTCAAGCAGAGGGCAGGAACCCAGAGATACCAAGTGACGAAGCATTCAGGCCAGACAAGGCCAGGATGGCCGTCAAACGTACAGAATATGAAGCCCAGACCTTCACAGAGAAGGTGGGAATTTCCAGAACAGACAGCAGGCAAGCAGCCACAGCCTGCCACAGGTCAAGGGTTCAGACAGAGGCTGGGCATAGTGACACACACCTCTAATCCCAGCACCGAGAAAGCAGAGACGAGAGGATCTCTCAGTTTAAGGCCAATCGGGTCTGCAGAGATAGCTAGAACTACACAGAGAAATCCTGTCTCGACGCCCCACCACCAAAGACTCCAGGTAGAGGAACGACTCAGACCTACCTACCAGGAAGGGCATGGAGGGGCTCAATGTGGGTGCCATCTGGGCTGTCGGGAGAGGCCCCAGTGAGGACCGGCAGAGTTGATAAGGGGCTGAGCGCCTCCTCCCCCTCCAGAGCAAGGCCCTCCATTCATAGCACCCGTCCCCATCTCTAGAGACGGAGTGAGTGGTCAGGACTGAGAGCTGGCCAGTGCCCCTCCATTGTGTAACATTCACCATCCACTCTGGCCTAGGACAAGCCATAGTCCATAGATGGCCCCAGAAGAGCGCTGTTATAAGGAGGGTGGGAGTATGGCCGTGAGGGTAGGCAGGCTTACCATTGCCATAATCTGAGAGGCTCTACCAAACACTCCTGAGGAAGAGCTAGAGGCTTCTGGCCATGGGCTGGGCTCCATACCATCACAGAGACCCACACCAACCCACACTCCGCTGGGAGCCTTGGAGGGTCTCTGGAAGGGTGGCTTCCACTTCCCTCTGGCTTTGCTGTTGTGGCTGCCTTGGACTTAGCACCCACTGGACAAGACTCTGCAGGTACCCGAGCGGAGATCAAGCAGCTGTGGGTGCTCCTCGTCCACTCAGACTCCGCGAGTGCTAGCGTGATCTGGGGCAGCACCTCAGGGAACAAGTAGCCTTCCAAGACCGTTATGTTACAACAGCCTCTCCAGAAGCCTTACTGTCAGCAGGGACATCCGGAGACTGGTGTCACACTCTCTGCATTGCCCTATCGCTTACTCTGCCTGATGGGCAGACTGGAACCAGGTTCTCAGAACCTTGGCACGGCTGTCCCCAAGGACCCCACTCCGGTCCCTGTTCTGTCGAGGTCGTGTATCTGAGGGACAGTGTGTGTGAGCTGACACCAGCACAGGTTCCCTGGTTGAAGGTCAATCCAAAGGGCAGATGCAGGGGTGACTGGCTGCAGTTGGGCTTGCCAATACTCCCCTCCTCTGTTCTTCCCCTGGTCGTTGTGGAGTTCGGATTATGTGCACCCACACCATGGCCGGAGCAGCTACCATGGCTGTCACAGACAGACTGATGTGGCAGACTCTAAGACAGGGGAAAAGGAACATAAACTGGAGGGAGCCGCAGGGAGAGATCTCAGGGACAGTCTGGGAAGGAAGCAAGTCCAGGGGAGGCAAGCTGGAAAAAAAAGTTGTTCTCTGAGCACCCAAAGTCTCATTTTCCCTGAACTTTTGAGCCCTAGGCAACAACAGCCATGTCTTTCTTTAAGGATTTCTTGAATTAGTTTTTGTCACATGCTAAAACACTAAAAGCTAAAAAACTAAAAACCTAAAACCAACTCTATCTCCCATCTCCTTTTATCTTCCTGATATCTGGTCCCTAAAGGGGACATTGAGAGTTAGGCCCTGTGTCTGCTCTGAATCATGGCCTCATACGCCATTTTTATCACATTTGGGCCCTGAGCTCATCAGGGTGCACCGGAGCCGGCTCAGAATGTCACGGGATGGGGGGTTGGGGGGAACAAGGAACAAAAAAAAGAAAATCTGCATTCCCATATTGAAATGAGCTGCTGCAAGAGAGAGCAGACCCACGGTTCCACTGAGGAAATGAAGCAGCTAGAGACCAGGCCCTGGCAAACGCCTTGCCCACGACAAGCCAGACGGCTGCCCTTCAACTAGCCCTTGGTGGTTCCTGCTCTCTCGTTATTTCTCATTAGCGAGCAGTGTTCCTACACAGCACAGGAAGAGCTCTGCAGCCAGTAGCACCAGGCTCACCCCGGTTCAAGGGAGAAAGGTCTTTTCTGGCAATGAGAAAGAAAAAAAAAAAGCTGGAGGCAAAAAGCCACTTGGGACAGCACCAGAGGATGGCACTAGCTAAGCTGAAGCTGTGATCCACACTGGCTTCTTCAGCCCAGAGCTGCTCTGGCCCTGGTCCCAAGTTTTTCGTTCCAACTAACCTTCTGAGTGCATCTGCACCTCAATCTTGTAACACCCAGCACCCAGATCCCCACTGGGCTCCATGCCCTGTGCAGTGCTTGAGCCCTAGACTCTGGAGGTAGACTTCCTTTCGCTGCCCTTCCACTGTGCATTCCAGGATTGAAAGACATCCAAAGTCTTCAGGTCCTCACTTAAACTTCATTATACAACTGCCTCCAGCTGGCTCTGGGCACCTACCCTCCACCTGCCCAGTTAACCCCACGGTGGCCAAGGACCTTTAAGATGCCTCTCAAACCCTCTTGGAGTCCCCAACCCTCCCCAAACATCAGCATCCTGTCCACAGCTTGAGAAGCCTCTCCCCTTTCCTTCCAAAGCCCTCCCATTTGCCTTCCTGTGCTTTCAGCCTGGCTGCGTTAGCCTGGGCCACCCTTTTCTGCCGCTATCCCCTCTCCCTAACCTCTATTTCCTTCCTCTTCTCTCTACATTGTGACCTAGTGACAGCTTATCAGTGGGAAATCCCTTTTAAAATCAAAATCTGACCCTTGTCGAAGTGGGGTTCACCAGCTAAGGCAGGGCTGGTGGTGATGACAGTGATTTACGAAAAGGACCTGGGCAGATGGCCAGACCCACTTATGCCCTTAGCTGCTGGTCTCTGGGCCTGAGGAACTTCAGAGATGAGGACTCTTATTCCAGAAGATCTCTGAACAACCTATTCCCTCCCTGATAGGTCATTGAAGGGGATTTTAGCAGTAGCTTTTTCTTTTTTCTTTCTTTTTTGCCACCAACTTCAGGTCCTAGACACTGTGCCTGTCCTCTGCAAGTACAGTACCATAGAGATGCCTCTGATTCGTATTGTATATCCTACAGTAAAGCAAGTATCCTTACAGGCCATTGTCCCCAGCCCCCGTGTGCTTACAGGAAGCCATCCCTGCAGCCTAGGATGTAGCTGCTCTTCCAGGGTGCAGGTTACTGGTCTCAAATCACTCCCAGCCTCTTTTGCAGAAAACTGGTCCCCTGTCCAGATGTAGCACCTACGTCCTTGGGTGGGGACTCTGCAAGCTCTTGCACGGTGGCATAGGCTGGTTCAGGGTAGCCTGAACCAGGAGAAGGAGGCCATGAAGTTAGCTTAGTATCAGGTATGAGGGCTATTTGTTTGGAGTTTGTTTTTGGGATGGGTCTATGGCCAGGCATTCAGAAGAACAAGAGTTTAGCATACAAGCTTGAAGCTTTCCACACGATCCTCCAGTGTGGCCACTGCCCTGTGCTAACGTGCTGGTCTGTCAGGTACACCCTGGTGGGTGTCTGTCTATCCATACCACACAAACAGCTATGCTCACACTGCATGACAGTCACATCACCCTGGACCAAGGTTCCCTATCTCTGTCAAAGGCCTTTTTCTCCAAAGCTCCTGCATCGCCAGGACGCTGGTCATTGCCTCTGGCCTTGTGTCCCTTTTCCCACACAAAGCTCTTCCTGGGAAAATCCTCCAGGTCAGGGTGACACCCTATACAGGTGACCTTCTGTATTTATGCCTTGCCTTGGTCCAGTTGGCCAGCCAGGTCCCTCTGCCTGCACGCTTTCCACGCCGGTATTTCTGCTGGCCTCAGGAGCCTCTGTGTCAGTGCTGAACCAGGACTAGGGCCCCTGAGAGGGTGAACTCTAGGTCTGTGTGACCCTACACAGGTGACTCTACATAGGACAGTGGTTCTCAACCTCCCTAATGCTGCTGTAATGTTGCAATGGCCCCCAACCCTAAAATTATCTCGTTGATACTTCATAAGTGTAATTTTGCTACTGTAACGAATCATAATGTAAACATCTGATATGCAGGATATCTGATATGTGATACCCCCCAGAGGGGTCGCAGCACCCAGGTTGAGAACCACTGACAGGATGTCCGGGAACCTAATGAGGTCGTGCATGCAAGCGGTGAGTCTGGCCTATAGGGGGCACCCGTCACCATCGGCCACTGTCCTTATCGAACCTCTGGGCTAACTCAACCTTCCTGCTTCTTCTGGTCTCCATCCATGGAGGAAGATTTCCAGGCTCCAAGACCACACAGCTGAGCCTTCAGCGCTGGTGTCTGAAGTAACCCTAGTTGAGTGTCTTTATGGCACTTGGCCTCTTCAGAATCCCTGTGAGGGTGCACGAAGCTGGTCTGTAGGACTTGGGCATACTGCCTGGTTTGTTTGTTTGTCTGTTTTATGTATGCTGAACAGTTCAAACCACCAGCACACTAGCACCATAGACAGCTGTGGGGCTGTAGGGGTGAACTGTGTCCACCCAGCTGCTGGAATAGTGAGAGACCACCCGAGAACTGCTCTTGGCTCCAGGTGGTCCCCACGTGGCTCTCTGGCGATGGGCAGCCAGTGGCAACATTCATGGAGGCTTGTGAAGAAAGGGAGACATGGCAGGTGGGACTCTATGCCACGCAGTCCTGAGTTCCTCGTGGGGTCTCAATTATCATTGCTGGGCCTGGTGAGAGTAATGACCAAGATCAGGGCAGTTTAGACGGGGACTGGCCAAGACTTTACAGGGGATTTCTACAAAGTTTTATTGACTATCTCCCTCAATCCTGTGTCAAGATGGGGACATTGAAGCTCCAGCCATTAATGGGATCTAAGGATCCCTTAAAACTCCCACAACCCCATTTCCTGAGGGAGATCTGAACATGTCTGGTTCTACTTGCTTTCTCAGGATGAGAGAGCAGCTGAGGGAGAAGCATTCTGAGGTGCTGGACAGCTGAGAGAGCGGGTCCTGCCAAGCACCTCAGGCCTCAGGCTTGAAGGGCATGCTCCACTGTGCCCACTAGCCCAGCTGGATCTTGCTGTCCAGTTCCAGGACAGATGTTACTTTGACCACTGGTTAAATGCCTGGACCTAGCATGGCTTCTGGACAGCTTCTGTGCTGTGGAGGGGAGCCTAAGGGTTTGCTTGTAAGAGCAGATCAGAGAAGGCTTTCTAGAGAGGATATGTTGAAATTCACCCCTCCCCCATAGAAGCTTCCGGGGTGCCCTTGAGGGGCAGAGACATAGACTTGAGGTAGAGGCTTCTCTTTGCCAGCATCCCCAAGGCTGGTACAGAGAAATGCCAGTCCCCACTGCCCAAAGTTCTCAGAGAACTACTTGGGGTGGGGGAGGGGTGGGTCCTCACATGACCAGTCCCTGCCTGTCAGTGTAGGGTGCTTGGAGCGACGCCTGGGGTCCCCCTCCCCCACACTCATACAGTCTACATTTCTGTCCATTTTGAGGCATCCACCGATGTGTGCTGTTGGTGACAGAGGACAGTCACTGCTTCCCTCTCCCTCGGGCACTGTTCCCTGTCTGTCTGCTGTCTGACTATTCGTGGGTCCCAGCATGATGCTGGGTGGCTGTTTCCGTGACTGTGAATGTCTGTATGTCAGAGCGTGGGTGTGTCTGTCTGTCTTCAGGGAGCCTCTGCTGCTGACTCTGTCCTTGACCTCCAGTATCTGTGTCAGAGGAGGGGGGCCGGCGGCTTTCCTCCTCCCCCTCCCACAGGCAGTAACGCAGCTGCCACCACCCTAGCTGCACTCAGAACTCAGTGACCTCACCTGTCCCCCGCAGCAGTGACCACCCTACTAAGGTATCTCAGGGGGCACTCGTGGCCCAAACCAAGCTGCTTTGTGGGTCGCCCCTCCACCCACTGCTGCTGAGTTCTGGGTGGATGTGCTCAGCTCTGGGCTGGGTCCGCTCAGGCTCCTTCTTCCCTTATGTAACTCCACATCTGTGTGTGCCTTGCAGGTCACCCTGGACCCTGTTTTGAGCTCTGTCTAACCACGTGGAGATTGAGACCCACAGTTCTGTGCATATGAGGCTGGAGAGAACCCTCGTTCCCGGCATCACTTTCAGAGACCCCTCCCCAATCCTTCTTTGGACATCTATCTCTTACCCCAGAAACCTACTTGCACAAAGCAGAATGCAAAAGGGAGTCCTGGGGCGCAAGTTCCCCAGAGCTGCAGGCAGCCATTCTCCACCCCACCCGGGCACTGTCCCAGGTTCTTACAAGCTTAGGAGCTACGGGCAAGGGTCGGGCAGGGGTCACCAGGGGCGAGGGCACAAGGGCAAGCGGATAGGCAAAGGACTAGCTTCTAGGTGCGACCTTAGACATGGTCCCAACCCTGTAGCTGGCTATTGCCGGAGTCGGGCTCTCCGCCAGCCGCCGTGCGCACCCGGGCAGGGGCTCGAGTCGGCTGGCGGGCACGCGGCGCTGTCCGTGGTGCTGCCCGCGCCGGGCGGGGCGAAGGCGGGACGGAGGCGGGGCGAGGGCGCCAGCCAATGGCGGGGGCTCTGAGCGGGGCGCGGGGGGCGGCGGGCCGATCGCGGGGCGCACTCGGTTGCGCGCTGAGCTAGGGGTGCACCGACGCGCCGCGGGCGGCTGGAGCTCCGCTTTGCTCTCGCTGCAGCAGCCGTGCCACCCGCCCCACTCCGCTCAGATTCCGACACCAGCCCCCTCTTCATCGCCCTCCCAGACTCCAGCCCCGGCTCTCGTTCCTGCCTCGCGGACCATGCTCCGGGCGCCCCCCGGAAAACCGGGCTGGGTGAAGAGCCAGCAAAGATTAGGCTCACGAGCGGGGGCCCCACCCGGCCGCCCAGCTCTCCGCCCGTCCCCTGCCCTGTGTCCCCGAGCCGCTTGAGCCTGCTGGGCCATGGAGCGCGCGCCGCCCGACGGGCTGATGAACGCGTCGGGCGCTCTGGCTGGAGAGGCGGCGGCTGCAGGCGGGGCGCGCGGCTTCTCCGCTGCCTGGACCGCTGTCCTGGCTGCGCTCATGGCGCTGCTCATCGTGGCCACAGTGCTGGGCAACGCGCTGGTCATGCTCGCCTTCGTGGCGGATTCGAGTCTCCGCACCCAGAACAACTTCTTTCTGCTCAACCTCGCCATCTCCGACTTCCTCGTGGGTAAAGCCCCCAGACCCCGTCCGCTGCCAGAGTCCAGGGGCGCGGAGCCCGGGCTGGGCAATGGGGCTTGGCGCTGCAGCCTGGGGTGGCTTCTCGGGGGTTCGGCCTTAGGAGGGGAGCTCTAGAAACCTTAAGATGGTGGGCGCGGGCGAAGTTCCTCGCCTCCCGGGCTGTAGGACCGGGGCTGGGTAGGGACGTCCCCGGGGAGGCTGCACTAGCCGGCGGGCGCTCAGGAAGGCGCAAGGCGCAGCGACCGCCGGTGCAACGCTGACTCCTGCGCCGAACCAAACAAAGGCAGCGGCGCCGGACTCAGGATGCTGGAAGGACGCGGAGGGGGGGGAGGGGACATAGAAAGGGGATTTGGGGAGCTGTGCTGAGGAAGGGGACTGTAGGCAAGGCGAGGGTGAGATGAGGAAAATGCTCCGAGGAGCTTGTTCTCACGTGTCCAAGCTCTGCTCCCAACTGGGGAGGGGGGGGGCGGGGCACGCGGTGGGGGCCGAAGCGCCAGACACCTGTTGGGGCTGCGAGCTGCTGCGTCTACCAGACGCTGGAAGCCGGTTTGGGCGGTGAAAGCGGCTGGCGCGGCTGCAGCCAAGAACCCTTTAAGCCAAGAGAAAAGCTTTCTCGGTTTTTAAGCTGAGAAGGGAGGCTGTCAAACAGCCAGGGTAGGCATGGATGATCAGCTCCAGAGCCAGTCAAGCCAGGGAGAACATAGATCCCTTTCCCCTCTTTTGGCAGTTGGTAGGGCAGAGGCCCAGGTTCTGTGTCCAGAGGTTCCTCCCTACATGAAGGTCCTTTCTCCTACTGCCAGGTCCAGAAGACATTGGTGGGCTGGAGGCTGGCAGCAGTTCAGTTGTCGGGTGACTAGGAGGATAAGTAAGATAGAGTACTGGTCCTAGAAAGGTGGCTGCCCTATGAAGGCCAGCCTTTGCCCTCTCTCCATGTGGTCAGTCTGTCCCCAAATCCTGAGCCATGGCCACACCACAGCTGCTTTCCCATAGGTGCCTTCTGCATCCCATTGTATGTACCCTATGTGCTGACCGGCCGTTGGACCTTTGGCCGGGGCCTCTGCAAGCTGTGGCTGGTGGTAGACTACCTACTGTGTGCCTCCTCAGTCTTCAACATCGTGCTGATCAGCTACGACCGATTCCTGTCAGTCACTCGAGCTGTGAGTTCTGGGATGTGGGCATTAGAGTTTACTCTGTGTGTTGGAGAACACTGGACAGGGTATGGCTGCCCCGGAGTTGAAGACAGAGACCTGGTGGGCTTGCTTCCTTTTGACATGTGGGCCATTATTCAGTGACCATTGGCTGCTAGTAGTAGTAGCATGAGACAGGAGGTCAGCTTGGAATTCCATACTCTTGCAGGAAGGGGTGTTTGGATCCAGCCTCTATCCTGGGCAGGTTCAGGATTCCTGGAATGGAAGGAGGGGTTTCATCCTTCCCATTTTTGGGTACAGGAAGGCATGCACACGTAACAGCAGGACAACACAGCTCATAGCTGCACAAGCTCTGCTATATGGTTATTGTGAGATAGCCCGGGGCCAGCGGACACTGCTGTGGAGCGGGGCTTCAGCTGACACTTCTTCAGCTCCTCTTCTAGCGGGCTCACTTTAGGTTTTGTCAGGATGCATCTTAAGGACCAGTTTGCAAAGAGCACCAGCACAGAGCTTCCCTGGGTCCTGGGTCCCTTCTACCATCCCCTGAAACCAGCAAGACAGTGGCACAATCACAGGGCTATTGTGACCAAGGTGCCCAGTACAAAGCTGGCATGTGGCAGGTGTGCTAGACTTGTGGTTCCCAAGGTGGCTGTAGGGGACACTTATCTCAGCTGTCTCTCTGAGACCCCTCAGCAGAATTTTTGACCCCTTCTGCTACTCTGCACCTTACACTTGGAGGTTAGTTTGTTTCTTGGAAGACTAGATAACCCCACCTCCCTACCTTTTCTAGCCATTCACCTTCTAGAAGACAGGATACATTGTTGCTCTCTTCAGATGCACCAGAAGAGGGCATTGGACCCCGTTACAGATGGTTGTGAGCCAACATGTGGCTGCTGGGAACTGAACTCAGAACCTCTGGAAGAGCAGCCAGTGCTCTTAACCACTGAACCATGGCTCCAGCCCAAGACAAGATACTTAATTCTCTTGTGTGTGTGTGTGTGTGTGTGTGTGTGTGTAGGGGGGTTTTCTAGCAGTGGGCCAGCAGGTTTCCCTTCTGCATTCCCAGTTCCAGTAGTGAGAGGAAGGAGATACTGGTGCAGAGTTGGGACAAAGCCCTTCCCTTTCCCACAGTGAACTGAAGACAGCTCTCTGGCCCTTCTAAGAAGCCTCACCTCAGAAACAGTTGCGTGTGGCCTCTGGGTGTGGCCTCTGGGTGTGGCCGGTGCTAGTGATGCAAGCAAAGGCAGGGGGACCCTGTGGAGCTGGTGGAGGATGGCGAAGAGACAAGATTCTGGTTGGTTGTAGTAGGCTTGGAGGCTCCGGGAGAGTGTGTGGGTATCAGGCAGGCAATGGACACAGCAGGGGAGAGAAGGGACATGGCACCTTACCCAGGGCAGACACGGAAGCTGAGGCTTCTCTGAGCCTCCAGTCCAATGCTGCTGACCTGTTGTTGATCTGTACAACCCACTGCAGGTCTCCTACAGGGCCCAGCAGGGGGACACGAGACGGGCGGTTCAGAAGATGGCACTGGTGTGGGTGCTGGCCTTCCTGCTGTATGGGCCTGCCATCCTGAGTTGGGAGTATCTGTCTGGTGGCAGCTCCATCCCCGAGGGCCACTGCTATGCTGAGTTCTTCTACAACTGGTACTTTCTCATCACGGCCTCCACCCTCGAGTTCTTCACACCCTTCCTCAGCGTCACCTTCTTCAACCTCAGCATCTACCTGAACATCCAGAGGCGCACTCGCCTTCGGTTGGATGGGGGCCGTGAGGCTGGTCCAGAACCCCCACCTGATGCCCAGCCCTCCCCACCTCCAGCTCCCCCCAGCTGCTGGGGCTGCTGGCCAAAGAGGCATGGGGAGGCTATGCCGTTGCACAGGTATGGGGCAGGTGAGGCAGGCCCTGGTGTTGAGGCTGGGGAGGCTGCCCTCGGGGGTGGCAGTGGGGGAGGTGCGGCTGCCTCGCCCACCTCCAGTTCCGGCAGCTCCTCACGGGGCACTGAGAGGCCACGCTCACTCAAAAGGGGTTCCAAGCCATCTGCATCTTCAGCATCCTTGGAGAAGCGCATGAAGATGGTGTCCCAGAGCATCACTCAGCGCTTTCGGCTGTCGCGGGACAAGAAGGTGGCCAAGTCGCTGGCCATCATCGTGAGCATCTTTGGGCTCTGCTGGGCCCCTTACACACTCCTAATGATCATCCGAGCTGCTTGCCACGGCCACTGCATCCCCGACTACTGGTACGAGACATCCTTCTGGCTTCTGTGGGCCAACTCGGCCGTCAACCCCGTTCTCTACCCACTGTGCCACTACAGCTTTCGCAGGGCCTTCACCAAACTCCTCTGCCCCCAGAAGCTCAAAGTCCAGCCCCATGGCTCCCTGGAGCAGTGTTGGAAGTGAGCAGCTACCCAACTCTCCTGAGGTCTCCCTTGTACCTGTTCCGTTGGCAGCCCGAGCATGGGCCTGGCCTTGTCAAATGCCATGGCAGCCTCTTAGATCATCAACCCTGAGGTGGGGTAGCATGGCAGGTGGGCTGAGAGCCCTCGCTGGTGGAACTGGAGTGTGCTGGCTAGCTCTGCCGCCACATTTTCCTTCACCACAGAAGAGACAATCCAGGAGTCCCAGGCATGCCTTCCACCTACACACACACACACACACACACAGTGCAGTGCCAGTGATGTCTCCCTTTGCATACTTAGTGGTTGGTGTCCTCCCTAACGCAAACCTTGGTGTGTGCTCCTGGCTCCGGCCCTGGCAATGCGCCCTGCATGTGTTCACACCCGCCGCACACTTGCCATACCTCCCCTCTCCCAGCTGATCTGGGAATGATGCTCTTTGCTGCCACTGTCTCTTGCTTACTCCCAGAGCCTGGCTCCTATCCCCCTCCCCCTTAAACTCTTGCGCCCCACAAAGTGTCAAGCGCCCCAGGAACCTTGAAGCTTCTCTGCTCCGTTCTGGATGTTTTTAGGAAGATGGAGGAGAAGAAAACACGTCTGTGAACTTGATGTTCCTTGGATGTTTAATCAAGAGAGACAAAATTGCTGAGGAGCTCGGGGCTGGATTGGCAGGTGTGGGCTCCCACGCCCTCCTCCCTCAGCGCTGCAGCTTCCGGCTGAGCCGCGCCAGCTGCTTCTGCCTGCCCCACCCCCAGACTTAGGACGATGGCCCTGCCCTGCTTGTCCCATCTGTACAATCAGAATTTGGGGGCGGGTGGGTTGTGAGGTAAAGTGGCTCTTCACTGTGCCCTAAGGGTCCTGAGGCTCACAGGACCGGTCAGCAAGAGAGCAGGCCTGCGACACCCGGAAGGAAAGCTTTGCCCATCCTGCATACCCACCTCAGGCCTCTGCATGCTCTGCTATCCTTGTGCCCTGGTGTGCTGCCTCTGCCAATGTGAAGACACAATAAAGTGTATTTTTTTATGGGTGCTGACTTTTGGGGACTTTGTGGGTGTAGCCATTGTTCGGGGTTCTCACCAGAGGTCCATCCGGTGGAGATGAGAATGTGGCCTTGGTATTCTGAGGAACTAGATGGAAGAGAAGCCAAGCTGTCATCCCAGGGTGTAGTTCCCATAAGGAACTCCCAGCAGTACCCAGTTACAAGACTCCACCTGTCGTGTAGGGAGAATCCCAGCTGGTGTCCCTTTTCAGGTGCTGGGACAATTCACATTTGCCTTTGGAACACACTATTGCCGTTCCAAGGTGGGTGCTCAGTTTTCTTGTCAGAAAGCATTCATTGCCATGACCTTAGCCTTGTACATGTGCAGCCAGCCATGTTCTGGCAAGACACAGGCCCCAGGAAGGGCCTTGACCATCCTTCCTGCTTTGAGAGAAACTCAGGAAAGTGGCAAGGAAAGGAGCCGTTGGAGTTCTGAGAACTACAGGTGGACTTGGGGCGGAGAGATGTAGAGTCGCCAGTGCAGGACGGACAGTAGGAAGAAGACCCGTGAAAGGTGGGCGGTACTGCCCTCAGCAGACAGCCTTATGGGTATCCTTGCCACCTGGAGCAGGACAGCCTGGTCCTGGCTGTCACCTTTCCCCCTCTGAGCAGGGAGGGAAGTTGCTACCACATCCAGGCAGCATGGGGTCTTTACTGCAGAGAGAGGGACACCACAGGAGCACATCTTCGAGGTAGCTCAGTGCTGCACAAGGAAGGAACCCACAAAGCCGTTCCTCTCCAGATGTGCAGTCCCTGCAGCTGTGCTGGCACTTGTCTTTCCCAATTACTTGTCAAACCCCAAAAGGCAGAGCCTCTCCCTGGATTTGAGTCCTGCTTCCTCTGGGCTCAAGCAGGACTTTCCTCCCTCAAATCACTCAGGGCCCTCCTCAGTCACTGGGTTGTGGAGTGAGCCTGGGGATTCTGGGTCTTCTGCCATAGTCAGTGTTTTTTGTGCCTCAATGCCCCAAGCTGGTGACAGCAGATGCCACCTTTGCTCAGCACTCCCCCTACCCATCTTGTCCCTGAGAGCTGTGAGGTTTTGTGGCTCCCCCAGCAGGCTGGTACTGGCTCCCTCTCCCTGCACCAGGCCTTGCCTCCTCAGCGGGTTATCTGTCCCCAAAGCCCAGAGTGATCTGGGGAAGGACAAAGGACTGCTCTCTCAGCATCGGGCACTTCCAGCATAGCCAGCGGCCAGGCTGCCCCTCTGCCCGGCCCTACTAAATGGCTACAAATTGGAGGATAAAAGCGCAGGCTTTCAAGCAATTTTGCTTTCAATCTCTGGAAACTGCCGCTCCCAGAGTCGCTGTGTGGGGACGGAGGAGGAGAGAAGAAAGACACAGAGTCTATTGGGCCCGAGTCTGCAGCAAACAAACAGGCGGAGGGGGCCTTCTGCAGCCCCAGCCAGCCGCTCCCATAGTCCCAGCCCGGAGGAGAGGAGGCTGTGCTGGGCTTCAGCTGCACAGATGTTGTTTACTGAGCACCTACTGTGCACCGATGCCAAGGAGGTGGGTTGCCAGCACAGCAGCACAGATGTGGGCCCTGAGCCAGAGGTGACAGACAGAGGACTCCTGGGATAAGCAGTTCTAGGACACAGTTGTCTTGGGCCTGGGAGAAGGACCACTTACCAACCAGGGGCCACCAACAGGGACAGACTTCCACTTGGATTCTAAGTCAGGGCTGTGGCCAGGCTGAGGGCTACCTGGAGGAGTGGGTCCCCCTGGGTGTTGACTCTGGCTGCACATGTCTGTCAGTCATCTCTTCGCTCTTGGTACTGACTCTGAAGATGCCCCATGAGGGGAGGCTCTGACACATACTAGCTGGGGACCCTCCCAGCCTAAAGGAAGAGCCTAAGCGAATGGAGGCCCCATCAAGTAAACCCAGTCCTCTCCTCCACAGAAAAAGAAATGATTCAGAGCCAGGGCTGTTAATGGCTGGGGTCTCTCTGGCAGGGCTTCCAGAACCCTGTTGTATAAGAGTCTTGTTCGCTGTTCTCTGTCCCATCCCAGAGCTTCTGGATAGGTCCCAGGGCGTTCCGGGTAATAACTCCTTCACTAAGAGTTAACAGTTGCGTTCTTGCTGGGCTTGAGCGGAAGTTAGCACCCCATGTCCTCAGAGCAACCCCCAGTACTGTGCACATTCTTCATTCTGCAGGCTCACCCCACATCATAGGTTGGCAGTTGGCAAGGAGCCAGCATTTGAAGCCAAGCCTGACACGGAGCAGGCTCCTTCCATCTTTTCTTCCGGAGCAGTATTGTGCTCTGGATACCATGGATGGCAGTGTCTGAGCTGGTCCCTCTGCAGGATTCTGTCCTTCTCAAAGACAGCGTCCACAAGTCACCTGCCTACAGGGTGGCTAGTAAGAGTCCCCAGAATGGGAAGGAAAGTAAGGTGCTTGAGACAAGCTCTGTTGATCTTTGGCTGGTTCTTGTTGTTGTTTTCTGAGACAGATTGCCTCTGTATAGTCCTGGCTGTCCTGGAACTCACTCTGTAGACCAGGCTGGCCTTGAACTCAGGGATCCACCTTCCTCTGTCTCTTCACGATCTGATTAGAGGTGTGTGCCATCACCACCCAGTTTGGCGCTGTTGCTCTTAACACAAAGCATTTGCTGTCGAGAGTTTGAGATGAGGTTTTATGTAGCTCAGGCTGGTTTCCAATCTATCATGTAGCCAAGGATGACCCTGAACTTCTGATCTTCCTAGCTCTACCTTCTGGTGATGACTTCTCTAAGCATGAGCTGCCAAGCTTGGTTTATGTAGCAGTGGGAATGGAGCCCAGAGCCTAAAGCATCCCAAGCAAGCACTCAACAACCGAGTTACCTTTCCAGATCAAAATGTGCATTGTGGTGGCGGCGGTGGCTGTGGTGGTGGCGGTGGTGTACACACCCTTAGTACAGTCACTAATGAAGCAGGGACAGGTGAATTTCTGAGTTCAAGGACAGCCTAGTCTATAGTGAGTTCCCGAATGACCAGCACTACACAGAAGCCCTGTCTTGAATCCCACCCCCAACCAAAACCAAAACCAACCCTTTCTGGCCACTCCCTGTACACTCTCCAATGTGCAGTCAGGAAAGCAAGCGGTCCCTGCCTTCCCTAAGCTGCTGCTGAGTCAGCGTTGTGGGGAAGAGACCAGGACTGTGGAGTCCAGGCTCAGCTGCCCAGGTGCCAAAAGTGTGCTTCAAAGGACACTGTGACTTGAAGGCCGAGAGTTGCCCGAGCCTCCCCAGCTGATCTGTGTTGAGGGTCAGAGTAAAAACCAGGCACCTTAAGGGACGCCCATCCTTGTCTATCCCAGGCCAGTTTGTGTGAACAGCCAGGTGGGGGAGGGGTGTCAGGGATTCCTAAGCTTTGCTCCTCTTCAGCTCAGTCTCTGCAGCTTCCCCACCCCCACTCTACCCGCCAACAGAAAGTGGCCCTCGGGCCACTGAGGCCTCCTGTCATTACCACAGTTGCTCCACTACTGGCAGTGCCCAAGCCTGCTGCCAGTTGGTAGTGCTGTGCTAACCTGGCATTGAGTGCTTGGGTCTCACCTCCCTGCAGGAGGGCAGGCTTCAGGGGGTGGGTACTGAGGAAAGGTCCATGGCTGGTACCTTCCTGCTGCTTCTCTCTGTCCCTACACAGTGGGGCAAGCACCACAGAGCGACAGAACGGGGACACTGGCTGTTTTCTAGCTGTGTGGCTCTAGCAGGTCCTTCAGCCCCAGAACCAGAGCACCTTTCCCTCCCCTATGGGCCAATGAGGACAGAGGGTCTCGATTCTGAAGTCCAGGTCTATGGCACATGATGGCCACACTGAGGTGGGGACCCTGGAGGAGGCTTTGGCTGCACAGAGGCTGGGAAGAGACAGAGGACTGAGCAGAACACTCCCTATACCTAGGAAAGGTCACCACGGTACCAGCCCAAGGACTGTGCTTAGACCATAGTGACACCAAGGACAGCTTTGGGCAGTTATACTGTGCCTGATCCCTTTCCTTCAACTCTAGTTCTCAGACACAGCGGCTTCTGTAATTCTTGCCTTACAGATGCCAAAGCTGGAGTACGGAGTGGTTAGGCAGCAAAATGTCCCACAGCTGGGAAAAGGCTGAGCTGCAGCTGTCTCCTTCTGTGGTGACTTCTCAATTTGTTTAGCACTCAGCACCGTCTTCTTGCAACTGTCTTGAGCCCAGCCTGATAGGCCCTGCTCAGGAGCCGAGTTCCTCTCCACAGAACCAGTCCCTCCTCACATTTAGCTCTGAAGGGGCTGTATCACCCTGCTTTGGGATGGCCTCTGAGTTACCACATGAAAAAGGGGAGCCAGGTGTGGCTTATGCCCATAATCCTAGCACTTGGGGATCTAAGGCAGAAGGCAGATTTGAGGCTAGCCTGAGCTATAGGGAGTTTCAGGATAGACTGGGCTATCTGTTTCAATTAAAAAAAAAATAGATAAAAAGAAGGAAGGAGTCAAAGAGAGGATAAAGCAAGACCTAAAACCAGAAGCTCAGGAATTAAAAACATTGAAGCCCAGTGCTTCACTGGTATCTGGGGCACTTGGTGCCTTCACATGAGCTACAAAGGACTTGGGTAGTTCTGCTTGGGATCTGTGGGGCAAGCACTCACAGCCCACTCTTGGGCTGGTTCAACTCTCTGCCAGTGGTTTTCCTCAAGCAGACAGACGGTCCATATTTCTGGCATCTCCAAAATCCTGGGGTTTCCACGGTAGTTTGGGGTCTACCTTTGCAGCTTCTCCAATCGCCTTCTCGTAGGAGGTTTGTTGTCTTAGGGTTTTCTTCTCTTTTAGACAGGGTCTCCCTCTGTAGCTCAAGATTATCTCAAACCCATGGCAGCCCTTCTGCCTCAGCCTCCCAGATGCTGAGGTCACCATGCCCAGCCCTAAATTCTTGCTGTAAACATGGTTAAAAGCAGCCAGCGATATTCATGCCAGGACCCAGGAGGCTAAGCTGCCTTTGGAGTTAAGACCTGGTTAACTAGCCCTTTATCTTTAAATTCACTCTCATATAAAGTCTCCGGGCGCATCAGGAACTTATATGAATGACGCCTCATGCAGACCCCTGTAGTCTTTATCCCTCCCTGATCCGTCATCAATACAGTTCTCTCTGCCCTTTTTCTACCACCATTCTGCCCTGGTGAACTCTTATCAGGAGGCCTAGTGGGAGGTGAACTCGAAGCTGGTCACATTACTGCACAACTATAGTCCACATTCATGTGACCAAAGCAGGAGAATCTGCAAGTCTGAAGCCAGCTTTCTCTACATAGTGAGTTCCAGGCTATCTAGGGCCACATAGTGAGACCTTGTCTCAGATAAACAGGTTACTGACCCAGCGGCTCATCTAATGGCAATACTTGGGAGGAAGAGGCAGGGGCGGGATGATCGTTGTGATATAGAGACCCCTCCCCCCATCTCGACAAAATGAAACAAGACAAGCCCATCTTACACCAGCTACGTCTTCTCTAGCATACATCTCCACATTTGTGAATTTTTCCTAAAAAACAGGTTTAGTTAATGTAATGACCCCACTTCTCTGGTTCCAGTTTTTGTTTTGTTTTGTTTTTTTTTTTTTTACTAGCTACATTGTGTCAGTATGAGAGAACACCTGGCCAAAGGAAGGACAGAGTCTCAGTGCCAGGAGTTTGGTGTGTAGTCTCTCTTTCATCTTATCCTTGCCAGACACCAAGGGGGGTCATTTATAGTAGCCAGCAAGCAGACAGAAGGGGAGACAGGGGACAAGCGGAACTTCGAATGTCCCCCAGTGCTTCAAATCATAAGGCACAACAGTGACGGGGGTGGTTCACAGACTTTCTACAGTTCTATAATCTAGACACCCCTCAATTCATTGAGAACCCCAACAGTTCCTCTATGGTCCCCATGAGGGAGTACCAACCTGGGGGCAAGTGTCTTAGTAGAGGATCCCATTAGATGCTGGGAAGGGAGTTGGTTGTAGCAGTTTTTACCCCTGGGCTCCGTCCCAGGCTCATCCTCTCAGCAAAGAGCTCTAAGCTTAGCTGAGGGCCAGGTGAGAGCACTGTAGCTGGGCCATCTTCCAGAGTTCCTCACCGAACGGTTCCCTTTGAGGGTTTTCAGATCCACATGCCACAGTGGTATGTATAGAGGTCCATGTGCTACTGGCAGAGCCTCAGACAAACGGCCAGCAGTTGCATGGTCAAGTTCTTCTGGAGCTGACTCTGAAAAGGCCCTTCCCAGTGTCTTAAGAGGGAGTAAGGTCTTGTGCCACTGGGATCCTGGATTTCTGGTCTCATTTTATGTGTGAACAGTTTGTCTCTGGTCCATTCTGCCTCTGCTGTGCTTCTCCATCAGAGGTGGCCTAGGATGGGCTATGTGCTGGGCACTGTGGCACCAAGATAGCAGAGTGTGAGCTAAAGGCCCCTGAGGGCCCCATCAGTAACGCCTTGTTGTCAGGGCAGATACAGGCAACCAGACAAGGGTGGGAGCCGAGCGAGACTTACCAGCAGTTGCTACCTGCCATGACTCTGATTGGTTGGGAAACCTGAAGCACCCAGCCCTTAGTGTGCCTGGGACACAAGACAAGCATCTTCAACAAAACCAGAAAAGAAACGGGGCAGGGGAATCTCTGTAGAGAAAGACAAGTGGAAGAGGGGCCTGGGAGCAGCGGTGAGGGTGAGCTGACGGCAAGGCCACTTCCTTTTATGTGTTCCAGCTCTGCAAAGGCCGGACATTTGGCTCCTGGAGCATGTGCATGCAAGTACAGCTCTGGATCAGCGGGGCCAGGCTAGGCTGGGAAGCTTAGGGGAACTCTGTACCTCAAATCTTGTGCTCCATCCCCAGACCTGCTTCCAGAAAGGCCTGGGAGTAACCAGGCTGCAGCAGGTGCCCACACATAATCACTGGTAGATGACTGTCACCGGGAGACAGACTGTGGAGCCCCAGCAAGGGCAGGCTAGACCCCACAGGCAAATGTGCCAGGAGAGAAAGCACCAAGGAACAGAGGGAAGCTAGCTTGCTGTGCTGTCTGGGAAATGTCACCAGTCAGTGGGGACAGATGTTGGAAGATGGGAAGAATCCAGAAACGTAGAAGTGATTGGGTAACCGCGTTGGGCAGATGTGTGCTCCAGACAGCCAGGCTTGTCATAGCTCTGCAGCTCCTCCACTGCTCTCCATCCAGACATGGGTCACAGTGGGGGGTTGGGGGGCTGGGCCAGCAATATCCTAAATGGTCCTCGGAAGCCCACACAGCTCTTTGGAAATGGCCAGTTGAGAAGTATGGTGTCCAACTTAGGGCAGGGCTGCTACTGTCTTAGTGATGAGGAACCCAGGACCCTCATTCACCGCACATCCACACGTACTTGGCTAGCTGCTCTGCTGGGCTTGGATCCACGGAGGTTGCTTGGGAATGGCTTATAATCACGGGCCCTGCCCTGGAGACGATCTCAGTCCCATGCTGCCTGTGGCCGTTCTGTGACTTAAGGCAGCAGCTGCTATCTCCAAGATGGCATGCCAAGCCTCCACTGGGCTGCTGCTGGACAGCTGCATGTCGGGGCTCACGCCTTTAGTCCCAGTACTCAAGTAGACGGATCTCTGGAACTTGAGGCCAGCCTGGTCTAAGGGTGAATCCCAGGCCAGTCAGGGCTACACAGAGAAACTCCCCACAAAATGGAGCTGCACAGGTAACTGGCCATCACTGGCTTCTACTTGTGTGGAGTCTGGAGGATGTAAGTCTGTAGCAACAGACGGTGGTCTTTTTACATGGTGGTGGTGTTTGAGGCTGAGGTGTAAGCAACCAGATGAGAGGGACTGACAGTGCAGAATTCCACTCTGGGAACTGAACTGTGGTCAAAGCAGGGATCCGTGATGGCTGCACAACCCTGGAGCCTTCCACATGGGATGGATGGCATGCTCTTGCTCCTTTGTTTTTCTTTCAAAAATTGAAAGAGACCTTCATGTAGTTCTGGCTGGCTTCACACTGTCTGTAATTGAAGATGACCTTTGAACTTCTGATCTGCCTCCCTCCACCTTCCAGTGTGTACCACCCCTCATTACCACAGTGCTGGGGGTGGAGCCCAGAGCCCTGCATATAACAAGTGAGTGCTTTGGCACCCGCCACACCCTGGCCTGTAGTAGCAGTTTAAATTTTATGTGGATGGGTATTTTGCCTGCACATGGTAGGACTGTGCACCATATGCACGCAGTATCCTTGGAGGCCAGAAGAGGGCATTGGATCCCCTGAAACTGGAATTACAGACTGCTGTCAGTTGCCATGTGGGTGATGGGAATTGAACTCGGGGCCTCTCAAAGGGCAAACAGTGCTCTTGATGGCTGAGCTGCCACTCCAGCCCCCTTTACTTACTTTGTGTATAGGTGTTTCCCCTACATGTGTGCATCATACATGTGTGTGGGCAGCAATAACTTGACTTTAAATGAGCAAACACTCATCCTTGAAACAATGATGGGAACACGTGGCTTTGTGGAGAGACCAAATCAACTTTTCTTTCTCTCCAAAAACACCATCCTAGGAAGGAAGCCAGCTTCAGAAACACCCCTTCTGGGGTGGTCCCAGGATGAGACTCAGTGGCATGGCCCTGGTGTCAGCAAAGCTCAGCAGTCTGTGTGACTGAGTCCCAGCCAAAGACTGTTGGTGGTTCCCAGGACATACGGCAGCTCCAAGGAGCCAGCCCACCCCCAGGTCTCCAGGTCCTAGGGAGGCATTCTGAGGTCTCCAGAGCACAGCAGCCACAAAGATGAAAGCCAATGGTGGATAATTAATGCTCTCAGGCCTGGCCTGACTACAAAACCCTTTGCAGTGGCCTGAAAGAGAAAAGCCACAGACACGAGACCCGCCCTGGACTCCAGAACGCCAGGACCTTTGAAATTATAAGATATTAGAATAAAGCTTCCCGGAAAAGGACCCCGTGTTCCAGCTGCAGATCAAAACGGAATTGCTTCTGAAAGCTGAGGCAGGCCTGCTGTTTCAGCAGCCCCACCCAACACAGAGGGACCTGCCTGTGAGCCAGAAGCTTAGCTAGCCTCACTCCAGGGCAGGGGTCTTCCCTAAAGGTGAGCCCTCGTTTCCATTTGTCTCCTTGCTGTACTTTGGAGGGCCCAAAGGGCCACACTAAGGCATCGACTTCCCTGGGGATACTCTGGGACATATGGCCCCAGTCTATACTACCTGGGGTCACTTTCCATAGGGCAGTGTCTGGAGGAGCTAAGTGGTCCCACCTGGCAAAAAAGGCTGGTACCGACTCATAGGTCTAGGTAGGGTGTGGTGAGCTGAGCCTTTGGCCAGGGCAGGGCAGAGTGGTGGCAGTGTCTGCCTCTAGGGACAGGTCTCTGACCACTCTTCCATACATCCTGCTGAGCTGAAACACTGCCAGAATTTAAGGTTCACATCTCCTTTGGTTGACAACCGGCTGGCACATCCTTGAGGCACAGCCAGAGGCTGCGTGCCTGGTCGGATATTGGGTGCATTCAGTCGTGAAGCTCGAGGCTGCCTTGGTGTTCGGCCCCCACAGAGCTCCGTGTTCTGGGAGTAACAGGGAAGGAGCTGGCCCTCAGTGTTCTCAGTCAGCCGGCACTGGAGAACAAAGTGTGGCCACTGCACCCTGTTCTCTGACACGCGGGTACAGCAGACAGCTGCACCGAGGCTGGTGCAGGGCCCTGCAGCTCTGCAAACTGAGGGTCACTCGGCCACAAATCCTGCCATGCGTGAGAAACCCAGCCATGGCTCTGCTGCTCAGCTGCGTTTGCCCAGGCCGCCTGGCAGCAGCGTTTGCTACCTTCAGCCAGCAGCCCTGTCCTCCGACTAACGAGGTGTTAATTAGCACAAATGAGTCAACCCCAGCAAACCAGTCAGCAAGGGTGACAGGCACACGGAGCACAGGGAGCAATTCAGGTACCAGGTGGCACAGAATACTCCATCACCCTGGGCCAGAGGGCAGGGGGCACTTTAGGAGGGTGCCCCAAATAGGTGGGAAAACAAAGACACTGACACATTCATCTATTAGCAAGTACTTAGTCTCAGGAGCTCAAAGCGGCTTGTAATTTACAAAAAGGTTGCTTTTGCTTCCTGTGACTTCGGGCCCACCCCTGTCCAACGATGGCCCCGTGCCCACTACCACCTGAGAGGCTGGCGACCCTGCTCCAGCTCGGCCTCTATGTGGGCATCATGCAGCACCTTCAGGTGTAGAAGCAGCTGCTCCAGGTTCTCCCCAGTCAGCGCTGACAGGCCTATGACCTCCTGTCCGAGGTGGGCCTGGAGCTGAGGCAGGTGGGCTCTGGCCTGAGGGAGATCGATCTTATTTGCAACAATCACGTGGGACCGCTCCGACAGGCCTTCTTCATACTTCTCTAGTTCATATTTTAAATCGTCAACCTGAGTCCATGGCTCAGGCAAGGAAAGATCTACCACAAACAGGAAGAAGCGACAACGCTCGATGTGCCTGAGGAAGCTGAGGCCCAGGCCCTTGTTCTGGTGTGCGCCTCGGATGATGCCTGGGATGTCTGCCACTGTAAGAGGTAAGAGTTAGTCAGTCGGCATCCTGTTCTTGGCCTCCCAGTGCGGTCTCAACCCTGGAGTAAGGTGACTCCCCTCAGGGAGACCCTTTCTGCCCAGATCTCATGTTCTACAACTTTCAAGGAACACTGGGAATCAAAGCCACTCATCCGCCCCCAGGTGACTCAGCAGGCCAAGTGACACTGAGGCACCTCCACTCTCAGGTCTGCAAAATGCTCTGAAATATTTGGGTGACAGGCATGGTGGATTAATCTAATGAGGAAGATTTAACACATTCCTGTCTCCCAGGCTTCAAACATGGTTCAAAAAAGGGAGATGGCTCCCTGCATTCTATGGATAATTTGATTATGGATACAAATCACTACCGTGCACTTTGCAGATATAAAGTACTGTACAAATAACCTTACCAGCAGGCTTGCTATTTTTAATGGGTACATTATCTTCTGGAAAAAAGTTTTCCTCTTAAAATGGTACAGGAAAGGCTTTTTAAACCACATGCTGTCTGCATGACTGATACCGCCCAGTTCCACAGGAGAGAATGAGGAAGGCAAGAGGCAGGCCTCTCCTTAGGCTTCCAACTCCAGATTACAATTCCCAACAGAAGGGATCAGATTTCTTGGCTGGGAGGGGAGGGGTTGACTTTGACAGAGAACAGACTCATTAAAATTGTTTCAATCAGGGAAAACAATGTCTCATTTTTTAAGTGGGAAGCGAAACTCAGGGGTTACATAATTGCTCTCCTGAATCACTGGCCCATTTAAACCCATCCTCTGGCAGGGTTTTGGAGGCTCTACCTGCTACCTGTTGGTGGCCTTCATAGTGAACAATTCCCACGTGAGGGTTCAAGGTGGTGAATGGATAGGAAGCTACAGCAGGTTTTGCATTTGAAATGGCTCGGAGGAGAGAGGATTTCCCGGCATTCGGGAAGCCAACCTAGAAATAAAGTCAAAGTGTCCTGTCATCTCAAGGAGGACACTGTCCATGCCACCAGCAGCTGGCACAGACAGAGCACCAGGCAGGGGGAATCAATGAAAGCCACCATTCTCTCCAGGGTAGCAGTGTGCCCACCCTCAGGAACCCTCTACCTCAGGGTGTGGCACAGTCAGGGGCGTACCATGCCAGCGTGAGCCATTGTCTTGAGTTCCAAGTAGAGGACTCGCTCCTGACCCGGTTGTCCAGGGGTGCAAGTTACAGGGGCACGGTTGTCATTGGCCAGGAAGAAACGATTGCCTTTTCCTCCTGCACCCCCGAGAGCAGCCACGTACTCGTCTCCCAGGTTAGAGAGGTCAGCCACAACCTCATCTCCTTCTTTCACCAAGGTACCCACAGGGACCTGAAAAGCACCTCAATCACCATCACCATCCCCACCACCATCATCAAGTTCTGTTCTATAACCAGCCAGGAAGGAGGGGTAGGCACTGGTAACTGTTCTCTTCAGCCACCAGAACAAACAAAATGTCTCTGCCTGAAGAGATTTTGTGAGGCTGGTCAGTTGCTCCACACTGTGTCATGGTAAGACCTGCCTTCTAGCACTCAGGCAGCTGAGGTGGGGATTACAAGTTCAAGGACAGTCTGGGTCACACAGCAGCAGAGACCTATCTGCATATGGGTTTTCTGAAGTGTTTCTACAGAAACAACCAACCAGCAGGGAGCCAGCACGGGAGTGTGGAACCCTGGGTGGGTGCGCTGTCCCCACCTAGACATGGGAAGGTGTGTTCCTGGCTCCCTCTTGAGGGCCATTTCTTTAGACTTCCTTGGGTCAGAAGCAACATGGCGCCACACCAGTGCAGAGGCGTCTGTGTGGGGATGTGACTCCTAAAACACACCACTGTCTGCTTTTGTTCCTAGCCGGGCATTTAGTCAACCATGGACTCAGTGACTAGGACCCAAGGGAACTGTGCCCACTCCAGTGCCTCAGCTTACCTGGATGTAGAGGGTGGTACCACCTCGTCCAGAGCAGTTTTTACTGCCACCATCTTCTCCACTGAAACCCTGATACTGGGACAAGACTGAGGACAAGGACTTGACTTGCTGGTCAACTAGAGCGAGAGGAAAATCTCATGTTCCTTTGTTTTGAGACTCAGGTGACGAAGCTGCTGAGCAGAGAGAACAGTGGCCTTACCTCTGTCCCCTCCCCCTCCCCTGGCTTGGGTGTACGGCTGGCCGCCCACATTCTTCATTATCCTAACCGAAATAGAATATGACCTTTTTTCCTTCACTGAGACAGAGCTTCTCTGTTTAGCCCTGGCTGTCCTCGAACTCACAGAGATCCACTTGCCTCTGCTGCCTCTCCTGAGTGCTGGGATTAAAGGCACATGCCACTACCACCACCACTAATGCCATGGGCTTTCTTTCTTCTTCTTCTTCTTCTTCTTTTCTTTTCTTTCCTTTTTGAGACAGGCTTTCACTACGTTAGTCCTGTAGCCCTGGCTGGCCTGATATAACAGATAGGCATCACCATATGACTATCATCAATTAAAAACAAAAAAATCCCCTAGGGAGCTAAAGAGATGGGCTACTGGATAGAAACAGGGCTGCTCGTGCAGAGGATGCAGGCTGATTCCCAGCACCTAATGCCGCTCACAACTGTCTGCAGTTCTACTTGCTGGGATCTGACGGCCTCTGCAGGGCACACATGTGGTACCTACACAGACAGACACTCAGGCACATAAAGTGACCAGCTAGCTTCACTATGCTGTCAAGGTGCACCCAGCTCACTGAATATTCATGTCAAGCATGTGCTCAGTACAGCCAAGGCTTCTGCTGCACTTTCTGACCCTGTGACATGGGCTGCCATGAGGTTTCTGATGGGAAACAACCTGTTTCTGAGATTAAAAAACAAAAATGACATCCAAAGTCTTTTGCCTTGGTACACTGGTGCTGAGCACACGCACAATTCATAAAAAGACAGTAAGTCTGAGTGCAGACGCATGGCCAGGTAAGACAGTGAGACCTCCCCCCAGCTGCTCCCAGGGGACATGCCTCTCAGGATGATGTGTCCACCATTTCCTCCATCCCCACCATCAGGGCCTCCGAACTCCTTGCGGGGCTCACTATGGAAGCAGCTCATGCCAGAGCCCCCACTTCCTCCACGGACCAGCACTCTCCGGTGATCCACGAAATGCCTTTTCTACAGAAAGTAAAAGGCACCAGAGGATGTTAGTACCCCTGCAGCCCCTCCAGGAGACAAAACACATGCGAGCAAAACACTCATCCACATTAGCATCTACTTGATACATGCCTCTCCACCAACACCAGAAGTTAGCCAAGCTAACGTGACTGCAGAGCTCCCCAAAGGCCACAGCTAAGACCCAGCTCTTACGGGTCACCCACACCCAAGGACTGACGGGGAGCCACTGCAGACACAGCGGCGGCTGGCATGGTGCGCACACTTCAAAAGGGAACTCAGCAATTCTAGAGAGCACAGCTTGTTTAGGAAATGTTCCCTGAACAAAGTGTCCTGGCTTCTTTCAAACAGAGCTGTATTGCTCACACAGCAGCTCCGTCTGCACTGGTGGAAGCTGGTGGGGAAGGTGGGTCCTGGGAGGACGCCTGAGCTCTAGCTATGCAGAGCTTGCCGTACGCCACGCCACCGAGTGAGGGCCTATGCGTGAAAGGCAGGCACAGCCCTTCTCAGGAGGGCTTTCTTTAGGCCCTTAGTGCAGAACACAGTGAAAGAAAAGGAATTAGCACTGGGCTGGAAAGATGGCTCAGCAGTTAAGAGTTCTTGCTATTGCTGCAGAGGACTTGGGTTCTGTCCTTAGCACCCACATGGCTTACAAACATCTGTAACTCTAGTCCCAGCTCTCCTGGAACTGGGACTACAGGTAGTTGTGAGCTCCTCTTCGGGTGCTGGGGTCAACAAGTCCTCTGCAAGAATAACACGTGCTCCTAACCACTGAGGCATCATGCCAGCCCCCAGGACTCAACTGTTTTTAAGAAAACAAAAAGGTGTCCAGCCCGGGGTAGAGCTCAGCAGTACAGCGTTGAGTCATCACGTGTAAGGTCCTAGATTTGATGCCTCATACCACAAAAATAAACAAAAAGTCTCCAGAACAAATATCCTCAGCTGCACCCTGAAGAAAAACACGAGCTGCTACTTTGACAGGAATGCAAGTCTGCACTGAACCAACAAACCAGAATCCACCTTACAGGAGAAAGCAAGGTCGGATAGCATCAGGAAGGATCCCGCAGAAGCATGAACTGCCAGGGGGGACAGCCCTGAGGAAGCCTCTCTGCTCTGCTCCTTAGTCAGGCTGCCAAAGTTCTTCTCCCTGAGAAACATGGCCTTTTCTCAGCTGCTCAACTGAAGCTCTTCCACCAAGGTGGACATGAGGGGAGTCCTAATGTCTCTTGAGTTCTTGAGTCAAAGGTCAAAGGTCAAAGGAGCCTGTGGTGGTGGCAGCACACACTTTTATTCCCAGCACTCTGGGGGCAGAGGCAGGAGGATTTCTGAGTTCCAGGACAGCCAAAGCTACACAGAGAAACCCTGTCTTGAAAAACAAAGTGAAGCAAAGCAAAGTAAAACAAAATGAAACAAGGTCATGAAAGGTTCTTGCAAACAGAGGAAAAACTTCCTGTAATGGCCACATGTGTTTGGTCCCCAGAGCCCAGATAAAGAGCAGTTGAGGCAGCCACTAAAGAAGTAGACAGTGCTCGGAGGATGACTGAGATTGTCTTTTGGCCTTCACACACACATTTACACAGGCACCTGCACACACACAGGCACCTGCACACACACAAGCACCTGCACACACAGGCACCTGCACACACACAGGCATCTGCACACACACAAGCACCTGTACACACAGGTACCTGCACACACACAGGCAACTGTATATATACACACAGGCACCTGCACACACACACACAGGCACCTGTATACACACACAGGCACCTGCACACACAGGCACCTGCACACACACAGGCACCTGTATACACACACAGGCACCTGCACACTAAGGAGGTGGAGACAGGAGGATAAGGAATTAAGGTCATCTTCAGCTCCATAGTGATTTAAAGGCACCTGGATGGCACAGTCTGTCTCCAAACAGTAAAACAAGGTTGTAAGGCAGCTCTTAGAACACGTTAGCACTCAGGCAAAAGCCCTGGGTTCCATTCCCAATGCTCCAAATCAATCTATCAAATCAGGCCCTAGTCCCACCTGGCCTTGACTGGGCCTGGGCTTTGTTGGCCGGCAAGCAGCAAGCCTTTGGCACACAGTCCCCTCTTCAAGAGCTCCATGCAGCCCTCAGTACTGCACCACGGCAAGCCAAGGCAAGATACAGAATGCAAAGGCTGGTGCTAGAGAGACATCCGAGCAGGTAAGAGTTCTTGTTGCAATTCCAGGGAACCCAAGCTAGGATCACAGTACCTACTTCAGGTGTCTGTAACTCCAAGGGACCCTGCCCTTTACCTTGGCTTCCATGAGTAAACACATGCACACAGTTGGGTGGGGGTGGGGCAGACTCAAAGGTATCCTCCCTAGGCAGTGACTTACCAGTTTCTTCTCTGACAGTAGCTTCTTCCCAGAAGGCTCCCGGTGCTTAGCGTGGTTTATGATGCCCACAGAGAGCAATCTGCATGATGCTTGCAGAGGAAGAAGCTGGCTGGGCTTGAGGACAGCCCATGTGGATGGAGCCCATTTCAAAACACCCTCAAACACAGGGCAAGTCCTTGCCAAGACAAGTCTGGTAGGTACCATAGCTCTAACAAAAAAGTCAGAAGGATCCAGTAAGGCCCTTGGGTTAAACTTGAACTTCAGACTAGAGCTAGAGCAGAGTCTGGCACATGGCAGAATCCAGAATGATGTCAGAGAAAACAAGCTGAACGGCAGTGACCTGTTGGACCCTACAGTACTTGGGCTTCTGTGTCTGCCTGCCTATGTGTACTAAGGTCAGGTCAGGGTCTGGACACACAGGTTTAGATAATTAAGTCTTTGCAAGGGTGAGTGAATCTCCCAGGAGAATATGAAGTACCCGCTTGGTGAGATTATTAAAAAGGAAATCTAGACCTCAAGTCAGAATTTCTTCAAAGTGAAAACAGCCATTTACTAAATTGTTGCTAAAGGGTGTGCTCTTGGGTAGCTGAAAGCCATTAGACTGGAACAGGAGAACACTGAATAACAGCCCACACACCCCGACACAGGTCACCTTCGCAACAGCTGCTCAGTGTCCTCACCTGAAGGTGGAAAGGCTGGGCTAGGCCAGGCCAGTGTGCACGGGTGCACCGTGGTGTCTGTCCTGCTGTGAACACAATGAGCAGTGTCTGTGGGCTTGGTCCTCTGTTCCTCACGCAGCTCCCATCCTTCCAATTTCCTGAGAGATGAGAATGATGGGGCCTCTGGGCCTCAGTGGCTTGTGCTCTAATGAGGTGACGTGCCCTCCTGCAGCTTCAGGATGGGGACCTGCCTCCACAAAGGCCAGACAGCACTGAAGCTTGGATGTCCACCACACAGCCTGCAGCAGGAAAAACGGCTAGGATGTAAAGGTGTGCTTCCATGATGGTCCACACACAAAACCCTGAGGCCAGGGGAGAGCTGAGCTGCTAAGCACACATGGTAGGCTGCGCCATACTGTACTCCACAGGGAGGGGCACTCCTGGGCAAGGCCTCGCTGCCTGCCTGCCCTCTCCACAGGGGTCTAGGGAGGCACCCTAGATCCCGCTCCTCCACACACCACCAGTTCTTTATTCTATGCACACGTCTTCCTCGGTCAGTGCACAAGGTCTTGGCAGTACTCAGTCTGAGTCTCCAGTTGTTCCTGGTGTGACCAGCAGAAGTCCAGTTTTGGGCCCTCTGGGTTTGTGCTATGGGTCTCAGCACCTTTCTGTGCCCCCCGCCCCCGCGGCCCCAGCCATGCCCTCCTTTGGCACAGCCCTGCAGATAGCCTCACCTCCAGGAACTATGAGACCCACATTTAGATGCTGTGTGACACTGATGTCCCCAGGTGTTCACATACTGTGATGGTTTGAATGAAAACAGGCGCGTAGGCTCATAGGGAGTGGCACTATTGGAGGTGTGGCTGTGTTGGAGGAAATGTGTTGCTGGGGCTGGGTAGGTTTTGAGGTTTCAGATGCTCAAGTCAGGCCCAGTGGCTAAGTCACTCACTCTGCTCCTGCAGATCCATATGTAGAACTCTCAGCTTCCTCTCTAGCACCATGTCTGTCTGCCACTGTGCTTCCCACCATGACGATAATGGTCGATGAGCAGCCCCAATTAAATGCTTTCCTTTGGGCTGGAGAGATGGCCCAGTGGTTAAGAGGACTGACTGTTCTTCCAGAGGTCCCAAGTTCAAATCCCAGCAACCACATGGTGGCTCACAGCCATCTGTAATGAGATCTGATGCTCTCCTGTGGTGTGTCTGAAGACTGATACAGTGACTTACTTATATATAATAAATAAATTTAAAAAGTAAATGCTTTCCTTTATAAGAGTTGCCATGGTCATGTCTCTTCATAGCAATAGAAACCCTAACTAAGACACAGACATTTAGTTTGGTAGTCTAGTGTAGCTCAAATGCTCTGTCTTGGTGGCTTCTTTTCTCCTAACAGTGTCCAGTAACCAGCCTAGCCCCATGTCACCGCTTCACGGGGATACTCTCCTCCTGCTAACCGTAAGTTCTTTTTTCAATTTTGAATACTTTATTACTTTATTTTATGAATATGAGTGTTTTGTGTCTTTGCATGTGTGTACATGTGTCTGTGGATATGAAAGTGGGCATCGAATCCCTTAGAACTGAACTTACAGCTCATTGTAACTAGTAAGACCTCAATGCAGACTATCAAACCTTAAAAAAAAGAAAAAAAAGTCAAGCACTGACACAATTGTATTTGTATACATTTATGCAAAAATGTTTAAATTTTTTTTCTTTTATCTTTGTTTTCTAAAATAAAGTTTAAAAAAAAAAAAAAAAAAAAAAGAACTGAACTTACAGTTGTGAGCTTCCAGATGGGTCCTGGGAATAGAACCCTAATCTTCTGTAAGAGCAGCCACACTTTTAACCACTGAGCCCTTTCAAAGTTTTTTTTGTTTTTGTTTTAATTTCTACTAGTTCCTGGAGAGATGGCTCAGTGGCTCTGGAGAGATGGCTCATGGTTAAGAGCACCGGCTGTTCTTCCAGAGGTCCTGAGTTCAAGTCCCAGCAACCACATGTAATCTGATGCATGCAGGTGTATATGCAGACAAAGCACATATACATGAATAAATTATAAAATGCCCTACCACAGAGATGTAACCCTAGTCCTAAGTATGAAAGCAATCTTTTTAAAGCACATTACTTTGGAGTGACTAAATTTACAGACAAGTGCAAAGGAATTCCTGTACACTTTACACCTGAGACTTGCTCAGCAGTGTGGCAAGTGGACATAGCTTTCCTTTCCTTTTTAAATTGTTGTTTTGAGATAGGGTTTCTCTGTGTAACCTTGTCAGTCCTAGAGCTCACTCTGTAGACCAGGCTCGAACTCGATTTGCCTGCTTCTGCCTCTTCAGTGCTGTGACTGAAGCCATGGGCTGCTCCTGCCTGGCAACCACCACATGGGCATATATTTAAATATTCAAACAAACACAAGGACAAATAGTACTACATCTCAAGAAATCACATTTTCTAGGAAAAAATATTTCCAAATTTCAGCATTGGTGGTTAAGTTCCTGGAAAGTGCTATCAAAAAATAAACCCAAACTTACATTTATTAGATTACTATTCAATCCACTTTATGAGTTCAGTGTAGCCCCCAAACCAAAGCCTAGCTTTCACACAAAGCAAAGTTAGAGGTTAGTACCCCTCAGAACAACATGCTGCTCTGAGGACTCCAGGCTAGTACCTAGCAGGGTCTGTTGAGAGAGCACAAGGCCACCTCTGCAGGTGGGTCCTGGCCAGCATGCTAGGGAACATGGCTGGCATCTTCTTGATACCCAGTAGGGAAACTAATGCCTCAGCAAACAGGGTGGGGAAGGAATGTCACACCGGGTACAGGACAAGTGCTGGGCTGAGGTTGATGGCACACTTTATAAGAGAAAGCATGAGTGGTTCCTGAGACTGAGGCAAGGCAGGGATGCCCACGTCCACTCATGTAAGCCATGTGCTCTTGGACGCTAAGGCGGTAAAACAGAAGAGGCTGTGGGCTAGAGACAGCCCAGTGATTACAATGTAGACTGCTCTTGCAGATGACCCAAACTCAGGTCCCAACACACACACCAGACAGCCTAACCATTTGTAGGAACTCTAACACCTTGTATTGGGCTCCACAGAAATCTGCTCTCTGAGCACACACCCACAGGCAGACAGACAGACATACATTTTTAAAAAATCTTAAGAAAGAGGAGAAGTTAAGAGAAGACTGAATGCATAGAAAACCCCAGGAAAATCATTTAGAGTATCACATATTATTATATTGTCTTAGGGTTTTACTGATGTGAGCAGACACCATGACCAAGACAACTCTTACAAGGATGACATTTAATTGGGGCTGGCTTACAGGTACAGAGGTTCAGTCTGTTATCAAGGCAGGAGAATGGCAACATCCAGTAAGGCATGGTGCTGGAGGAGCTGAGATCTGCACCTTGATCTGAAGGCCCACTCCCACAATAACACACTTCTTTCAACTTTTTCCTAACAATGTCACTCCCTGGGCCAAGCAGATCAAACTACCACATGTACACCAGCAGCAATCAATAAGAAATTAAAGTTAAGAAAGCAACCCCTTTGCCAGGTATGGTAGTGAACACCTTTAGTAGTCTCAGAACTGAGGAGACAGAGGCAGATGACTATAAGTTTGAGGCCAGCCTAGTCTACAGATGAAGTTCCATGACAGCCAGGGTTACATAGAGAAAAACAAAACAAAACAAAAATAACAAAAACGAAAGCAATCTTCTTTATCCAGTGCCACATATGAAAAGCATTTAAGCACAAATTAAAAATACATATTTCTCATTTATTTTATGAGTGTTCTGCCCACAGGTATGTAAGTACACAACACGAGCACCCAATACCTGTGGAGGTCAGAAGAGGGCATGAGATCCCCTGGAACTGGCGTTATGGACTGCAGCGAACCTCTGCCTGTTTGGGGAACTGACTCTGGTCCTCTGTAAGAGTAACACGTGTTTCTATCCACCAAGTCACCTCTCCAGACCACCCTGTAACAAATTAATAATAACCATATATGGGAGCTTATGTCTCCCCTACAGCAGAGCTCAGGGGAGTAGGATTCCCTTGACATGGACGTCAGTCCAAGCTATTATGATGTCCAGGCTCCCAGCTACAGAGGGAGACTTTATCTAGATATACAAGGCAGCCAGGCCTGCTGGCATGCATATTTAACCTCAGCAAGTTAAAGACCAGCCTCAGCTACACAGTGTGAGGCCAGTCCGAGATACATGAGACCCTGCCTCAATAACCAATCAACCAGGGCTGGAGAAATGGCTCAGCAGTTAAGAGCACTGACTGCTCTTTCAGATGTGCTGAGTTCAATTCCAGCAACCACATGGTGGCTCACAACCATCTGTAGCGGGATCTGATGCCCTCTTCTGGTGTATCTGAAGACGACAGTGTACTTACATATATAAAATAAATAAGTCTAAAAACAAACAGCTCAACCAGTCAAACTGAACCAAGCAACCAGTAGCAAATGCTCCAGCCTAGTGTGCTACTCGAAGAATTCTGTTCCTGTTAAAATAAGGCTCGATTAACCCAGTCTTTCTATATAAAGGTTTCACAAAGCAAATGCTTTTATTATTCCCATATGACAAAGAACTGGAACATAACTCACCGAGGACTTGAGCTACTGCATGAAGGGAAGAGAGTCTTGGGAACGTGGTGGGTCAAGGGAAAAGCACTCTCTCTGGCTCTGCTGCGGCACCTGCTGGCTCACCGGCAGCTGGACCTGTAAGGCACAGGCTGTCACCATCAGCCCACCGACACCGGCGAAATCAAACTGAAAGGTTAGGAACAGCTGCAAAGCCACCTGGAGTCTTGACGCAGAATTGGGCCTGCTTTGGCACGTTTCCTTCTTTCTGTGCTTCCTGTGATTTTGGGGGGGAGTGGTGTGGGTGGTTTTGGGACAAGGTCTCACCATACAACCTTGGCAGGCCTGGATTCATAGAGAACAGTTTGCCTCTGCCTCTCTTAAGTGCTGTGACCAAAGGTGTACGCTGTTGCGGCCCTCTCCTTTCCCCACTTTCAGTTTGGGTGTCCAGTCTTTGAGTGGGGTGGCTCCCTGCGAGGGAGCAACGGAACCTTTCCCGTTGCTGTTCTCTCTCGCTGTCTTCCTAATGCTATCTCTGCACTGTCCCGTCCAGTGTCCAGAGCTACCCGGGACTGGTAAAGTTAAAGTTAAATAAAACTCGGCTGCCGAGATGGCTCGGGAGGCAAGAGTGCTTCCGTGCAAGCACAGGGGCTTGAGCTGGGACTCCAGCACTCATGGCCTGCAACCCACACACACTACAGGGAGGCTGAGGTGGGAGAAACCAGACTCAAAGAGTCCCAAGGATCAAACTTGGGTCACCAGCCTTAAAGGTAAGCACCTTCACCCCACCCCAACCCACAGCCAACCCAATGCCTTTACCGATCGATTTGACATTGGTTATCATGTAACCCGGGGCACCTGGAAGCTCAGTTCTCCTTCCCTTGAGGTTGGCCTTGATCCTCCTGCTTCCACCTCAGGGAGGGCTGAGACTGCAGGTGTGAGCCCCACATGCAGTCAGATCCACATCTGGGGAGGCGGAGGGGCCAGCACTCCGGAGAACCCTGCCCTCAGAAATCCACCTTTCCGTTCACCGACTCCCCTGTCAAAGTATTTTTTGAGACAGGATCTTATTCTGTGGGACACCGAATGTCCTCTTACACATATGCACATGTGTGTGCGTGCATCGGCACACTCACAGGAGTAAATAAGCCTAAGTACCTAGCTTCAGTGCTACAGGCCACACAGGGCTGTTCCAGGAAACACAGATCAGGATACTGCCGACACAGGTCTACCCACAGCACACTGCAGAGGAAACCCTAGAGAGCATGACCTTTTCCTAACAGTGCTCTTGCTGGGCCAGTGAAGAGAGCTGGGGCCTGGAGCCTGACAGTCAGATGCTTTAGGGACTGTAGAGAAAGGCTTTCATGCACGGGTACTTCACGGTGCTGCTGTGTGAGGGTCACTGTTGCTATACAGGATGCTGAGCTCCCGGCTGCCGTCCATCTTGGTTTCACAGTGTACTGACCAAACTGACTGTAGCTGGTACTGGAAACATGGGCCATGATGTCCCCATTGAAGAAGAAAGCAGGCTGGAGAGATGGCTCAGTGGTTAAGAGCATTGACTGCTTTACCAGAGGTCCCGAGTTCAAACCCCAGCAGCCACATGGTGGCTCACAACCATCTGTAATGGGACCTGATGCCCTCTTCTGGTGTGTCAAAGACAGCTACAGTGTACTTCATTTACATAAAAATTAATTTAAAAAAAAAGAGAGAGAAAGCACTGTGGGTGTGGACCGATGGTAGAATGCTTGCCCGAGGAGAACGCACAAAGCCCTGAGGTTGACCCCTGGAACCACACAAGCCAGGCATGCCACCACTTAGGAGTAGCGCTCAGGCTGTGGAAGTAGGAAGATCAGATATTCAAGGTCATCCTGTACTACATAGTGAGTTCAAGGCCAGCTAGGGAGCAGGGTGTATGGAAACCTGTCTAAAAAAGGAGAAGAAGAAAAAAAGCATTCTGGAGGAAATGTTTTCATTCCTTCAGTGTTTTATACTTTTATAGGCTCAGCACCACTGATTCATGGTCTTTACAGTTAACTAGCTTAATTCTAAGCACTTCCTTTTCGTTTTGCTACAGGATATTAAATCCCACAAATGGGGAGGGGCATTACTGTTCCTGCTATGTACACACACCACACTTCATTACATATGCTTGTGATGTACTTCTTCGTGTGGAAAACATTTAGCAATTGGAGTACCACTTTGTAACCTGACAAATCACATTACATGGTTCCTTCTTAATTACATGTCATTCACAGGAAAAGGGAAAAAAAAGTGTTCCTGCTGTGTGTGATGGCAGACGCACTCTGGAAGCCAGACAGGCATCTGAGTTCCAGGCCAGCCAGGGAGAGCATGTCACGAATTCAATAACGCTGCTGTCTGGTGCCTGCCCTGTGGGGCCTTGTGGGACAGACTGGAGGGACAGCTACCCCCGACACAGCACCCCAGGTCCCCGGACTGGTTGACACGCAGTCAGGGAAACCTCCGACAGTTCCGAAACTGTTCCGGCCTGGTTCTTTAGGCTCCTGAGTAGGAGCAAGGCCATTTGCTCTCACCCCAGCCGCATCTCTACCGACCCTTAGTGTGCAGAATGCTTCTTTACCTCACCTTAAAAAAAAAGAATGCCTCTACAAAGCCGCAGAGGCAAGGACTCGGGATAAGTCAATTGCCCACAGTTAGGCGGCACGCTGAGGCGCCTGCACACCCGAGGAGTGCATCCATAAAGGCTTTCCAAAAGAGCCGGGCAAGGGTAAGTTTCTGCCATCGTTTTCTGTTCATGGTCTCACTATGTAGCCTAGGCGGGCCTCGAACTCCTAGAAATCCACCTGCTGAGATTACAGGCATGCGCCACACGCTCAAGCTAAGACAAGAACGAGTCCTTCAGAAACCAAGTTTCTGGCGCTCAGGCCGGACGGGCCCTTCTCATCAGAGCTAAGACACACAGAGATACCGCCCAGCCATCCCACCCGCCACCCGCCGCCGCAAAACGCACACCCGAACAACGCCACCCGCACCCACCGGCTACCCGCAGCTCCCACCTCCGCTCGCCCGACTGCTTCCGGGGGCGGGCTCTGGTCGCGCATGCGCACTGCACCAGCAAACCGGAAGGCGCAGCGCCACCTCCAAGCTCCGGTTCCCTACAGCTCTGAAGCTAAAGTCTACAATCCGGGCACCGTGGAAGCTGAGCAGAAGGATCGCCGTGAATTCCAGCCCAGCCTTAGACACACAGTGATCCCGTCTCACAAACCAGGAAAAAGTCAGGTGCGGGGTCGCACGGTTTTAATTCCGGGCTTGGGAAACAGAGGCAGGGGGATCACTGTGAGTTCCAGGCCAGACAAGGTTTGTACAATGAGCCGACATCTAACCAACCAAACAAAACAGGGTGAAAATGATAGGGTGTTTAAAAATTGTACTTCATTCACAAATAACAAGACAGACGTAAGCTGTTCAATAAACAGAAATGAGGTAATGGCTAAAAAAGTGTTTTAATGGAAACGGAAAGTCTTCCTCTTTTTACAAGTTTGAATGGACACTTATTACTGAAGACCACGTCTGAAAACTGGTATGACGGGAAAGGAAGACACCTCCTTCCTAGGCCAGGCCTGTGTCTGCCCAGTGCCTCTGCGGAATCTCCCATATTCCACTGTGCTCTAAAGTCTGCAGAAGATGGCCCCTGACATGCGCAGCTTCTTCTGCTAAGCAGCGGGTACTGAGTGGTCAGCCCATCGGAACACCCCAGTCTTCAGTGGTCAAGTTCACCAAGTGCTGAACGGATGTTGGGAAACAGGAGAAGTACGAGCAGCGATTTCCAAATCTCCCTTTGCATCTTTTCTGGCCTTCAGTAGGAGGAGTCATACAAAACAAAACACAGTCAAGCACGCCTGCACAAAGGGTTCATTTCAGCCCAGGACTTTCCAAACATTCATTTAACAGAAGAAAAGCTGTAATACAGGCAATGAAAAACATAGGCAATCACTTTCCCCCACAAAATTACATCAAAATGAACAAAACATTAAATAAACATTATTATTAATCATTAAATATATTAACACCAAAATCAGGTATAAATTAGGAAATAAATGTACAAACTATTTCACAAAGTGCTTTTAAAAATATATACACAACATTCAAGAAATTCTTAATGTAAGACATTTCAGATTGAACTTTTGGGGTGATACATTTTTTAAGTGTCCTTTTCTTTCAAAAAGTATTCACACACACACTAATACAGCACTTAACATATACATACATACACACATACATAACACATACATACACTAATACAGCACTTTAACATATACACACTCATACATACACACACATACACATGTATGCATACATAAAAGGCATATTCCCAGATTGGCAAGGAATAAAAACCATTTTCACAGTTACTTAAAACGTTTTAACATTTTCAATGAGATATTTTAGCCCCTGACTGAGCTTGCAGACTAGTTTTATAAAAATTGCCAGAAAAGAAAGGAGTAAATTAGATGGCGTGTCCTTAAAATGAAGTTACTAATACTTCCGTCACGAGGCGACAGAAACTTGTCTCTGTAAAGTTAAAACCATCATGTAGTCAGCCCTTGCCTCTGTGTTTCCTAAACCCTGTGCCAATGAGACATATGCCCAGGGTTGTTGACATCAGTCCCACAGGAGAGGGCAAATGTCCTAGAGTAAGGTGGTAGCCAACACAGACAAATTCTCTAATCCAGCCCTTGGCTCTTCTGTAAGTAAAATGGAGCTTTCGATGTATTTTCTGGCAAGACTATCAAGATTAATTCAAGCAAACCCCCACACAAGTGCCTTACCCACTGAGCTACAGTAAGTTTTATATCTTAAAAACAACCAACTACAAACATTCAGGTATGGTGGTACATGCCTGTGGTCTCAGCACTTGGGAATGGAGGCAGGAGGATCATTAAGTTCAGCCTCAGCTATGGAGTGAGTCTGAGGCCAGTCTGGGCTATGGATAAGAAGACACAGATAAAGCAAAAGCATCCTGATTGACAGGCCTGATGCACCAAGATCTGCATCCTTGGGGATGGTTTTGTACGGTTCTTGGTTGTTCTCAGCACTTATCTGGAAGGTTGGGTTTTTTTTTTCTTCTCATAGTAACATCATTATCATCCAAATAAATGCTGAGAAATATGCATGCTACACTATATGTGACATTTTCATTCAACAGAACTTTTTCAAAAAGGCTGTCTCTCGAATTTGCACAGAATTAAAACGAGATTAAACATCCTAGAGAGGTGTAGGGAAAAAAACTCGCTCGAATTTCACTGTATAAAACGTGTCCTTTTCATTTGAAAGAAGGTGATAAAGTTATTTGGATTCATTAAAAATGCAGTGTGGGTTTCAGACTTCCCCAAACTCAAAGGAACATCTGCTTGGCAATCGGAACCCAGAGGTCCTGAGGAAGTAATATAAACCATTTGCCAACTGCTTGTAAAATTAAATATGAGTACTTTAAAGTCTCTTTAAATCTGGGTTTGGGTACACTCAAATCCTAGAGATGACGCCAAATAAACAAGGGTCTAAGCCACATGACGCACAAGCCGCTGGGAGACAGTGAAACTGCCCTCCTCAAGGAAGGCTCCCCTACGCTGACGTCACAGACAGTTATCTGGAATACAGTCACCATCCCTCTTCACTCTCTACTACAAAGACATACTTTGGGACCATGGAAAGTGGAGAGACACAGGCAAGCTCTGGAAAGGACAGCTCATGGTTTTTGCACATGAAGCAGTTTTCTTGTTAGAGTGATATGACCCCAAGACACAGAAGGTGTCCCCAAGCCCTACTTAGGCACAGAGGAGATGGCCACCAAGCATCGTTCGCATGTTAAGCTATGAGCCGCCAGTTGAAGAAACATCTTTAAAACAGTCCACTTTGCAACAATGGTATGAGAGAGGCTGACTGGGCCTGTTCATGGTAGCGTGGACCATGGTATCTCTTAGATATTGTTTCATCACTGGGCACAGAACATGTGATACCGTGACCCCCAAAGCTATCTAAGAACATCAGGGAGGGGGTGGGAGACACAAACAGGACAACCTCCCCATCGTACCCATAAACAATGCTTTACACAGCACCAAACATGTCACGCCACCGCAGCCAGTGGTGCACACGGCATCACACCCAGCACGGAACGAGCCTGCCTCTCATGCAGACACGGCACTGAGCAGAAAGGGTGACCAACATGTCATTACTGCCACCAGCTTGTCCAGAACATACTACTACGAAGGGTCCAAAGCCAACATTTGTCCTTTATTGCTGGTAATTTCCATACTGGCCCTAAAAGAGAACAAGATGTAGATTACACTCTGAGGTCCCCAGTGACAGGGTCTGCGCACCCAAACAACAGGAAGCTTCTCCCACAGCCAGAACCCCGGAGAGTCTGCCGAAATCCACACAGTGAGAGGTAGCCCTTCTCCCATCAGAAGTATCGCCCCTTAGCCTGACGGTCCCACCCCAACCTTACAGTTGTTTTCTTGACTGGTTTATTTTGATCAGCTTTCCTCACAGGCAAAGTGCCCTCACTGGGCTCTCTGAGGGTAGGGCCTGGCCATATGCCTAACCAGACGTCATGGTGCATGGTGTCCCTCTGAGAAAGGAGTCCCCCGTGCCCCGAGCTCCTTTGAATACCTGAAGGGGCAGCAGAGCTGCCGCCAATGACCTGTGAACAGGATCAGTCAACACAAAAACCGAAGGAGATAAAAGTGGAGCCTGAATCCAGGCTGAGTTGCAGGGTTGGAAGCCAAGAGTCCTGCACACGGGGTGGGGGAGGTCTCCTTACAGACACAGGCGCTCAACCACAGATTCTTCTCCCCCACAGCTAGCAAAGGAGGGCTCCTGGGGGGGCCACAGTGAAGAAGCTATGCAGAACAGTCTGACAGGCCTCTGGTGCCTGTACCCAGGTGGGTGAGGCAGAGGGCACAGCAGGCCCCAAGTATAATCCTCAGGGCAGGCAGACTCAGCACAGAGTTCAGTCTGTGCCAGTGCCTCTCAAGCCAGCTATTTCTCTCTGCAGGGACACAGGACAGCCCGGAGGCTGCTTCTGATCCCCCAGAACCAGGAAGTGGGGTGAGAGAGTGACTTGCATCTACGGATGGAGGCTAGGGACAGAGGAAAGCACATACAGTGTACACAACGCTTTGCCTGCACTTGACTAGGTCACGGGCCAACTGACTTGGTTGGGACTTTGCAGCACACAGCTAGAACCCCGACAGGCTGCAGTCAAGGTCTGGATGGGGGTGCTTGCCCCTGAGATGTCACTGATGTGCCTCCTCTAGAGACAAATGTAGTCATCCCCTCTAGTTCAGTCCATAACTGGGTTAGCATGCCTCTCTTGTTGATCCGATATTCAAGAGAGATTCTTTTCTGGCCTCAAGAGCATCTGGGCCACTCTAGCCCCTCAGTGGCTGGACACTTCTGCTTTACTGGAGGCCAACTAGTCCCACCCGTGGTTCCTCAGGACAGTAAGAGAAATCTGGCCTCACTCTGACACTCAGCCGATAGCACTTCCTGAAACACCCAGAAAGCTTGCCTGTTCATAGCCATAAGGCCGCTGCTGCTGGGCGGAAGGTCCAGTCTGTGATGCTCTGTAGCTTCCATACTGCTGGCCTTGTCCTTGCTGGTAGCTTGAATACTGGGAGGGGGCTCCCTGGGCAGGGCCTGTGAAGACAGCAGAGGCCGTGAGACCAGCCGCAACCAGCTCTCCATGCCTGTGAACATCCGGGCACCAGGCAGCTGTCCTGCGGTGGGGAAAGCAGCTTACTACTCATGAGGGTCCTGTGAACACTCAGGACTGTGCCCACACTGATATGGAGCACCGGCGGCCTCTCCCCAGCACAGCAGGCCTGCCACCTTGTAGCTGAGGTCAGTTATAGTGGACTAAGTAAAGCAGAACCTGGGGACAGGGAAATTCTCAGGCAGGAGAGAAATGTCAGGTTTCCTGTGAAGATGAAGTTGAAGGCTCAGGAGACGGTTGCTCAAGTGCCCATGTTGGTATTAGGACAGCTTCTACCCCCAGCGATGGCACCACCCACAGGTGACAGGGACCTGGCACATCCATCGCCATGGAAACAGCCAAGCATTCCCAGGATACACAGTTCAGAAGCCCAGTTCCACCTGGGAGCAAATTACGTCACTACCCCCATAAAAGACTGAACCCCCTAAGCCCCTCTTTCTTCTCCTCTTCTCCTGACCCCAACCCTTGTTCCTGTTCTATTAAACCTCTCCACATGGAACCGTGTTGGTTTGGTGTGGTTTGTCCGGGCACAAGCTGAGAAATCTAATTAACAACAGCCCACATCTGCTTAGTTGTTACTTTGTGTGTGTGTGTGTGTGTGTGTAAAACAGATCACCAAGGATGGCAGTACTCTGTCACGGAGCCGCTGTCCAGCCCCCTAGGAAACCCAGGCAGACTTTCAATGCCATAGGGCTGTGGCCTGAAACCTACTGCCTGGCGCTGTTTTCCTTTCTACACATATATCCGCATATCACTCACATCAAGCAGAGGCCAGAAGAGGGAGTCAGATCTCCCCTGGGACAGGCACATGGGAATCCTCTACACAACCCCTACCCTCTCCACACCACAAGATCAACATCTGCCCGAATGGTACCATCAACAGTGTGTGCAGACCCCAGAGGGTCCTCTGTGAGAAAACAGGCGACCCTTACCGTAGGCCTGTTGCTGCCCGGGGTAGCTCTGCTGGTTGGGATACTGCTGCTGGGAGTAGGTTTGCTGCTGTGCTGTGCCCTGATACCCAGCCTGCTGCTGACTGTACTGGGAGTTCCCTGCAGAGAGAAGAGGCACAGTCTCATTTGTGGGCAGTGCAGAAGGCTCCCTGTCACCCCCAGGACAAGTGAGTAGCCAAGGAATCCTTTCACCAACATCTCCAGAGGCAGGACGTTCCCACGTGGCTCAAATATCATAGGGCATTTTTGTCCTACTATTTTATAAAATGCAAATGAAGTGCCGGATGACACAAAATGGGTGATGTAGCTGCTTGAAGGCTAAGAACAGTCCTGTGCACAGGATGGTCAAATTCTGAGCCACACAGCATTAGTTGTCAAGGTCACTGGACTCAAAACGACACAACCCAGTCTGTCTGTGAAAGTGTTTCTTGAAAGGCCTAACTATATGCAGGTGGAACCAAGTCATGGTCCGGGGTCCCCAAATGAAGAAAGAGGAGAAATGAGCTGAGCCCAGCATTTGTCCCTCTCTGCTTCCCGTCTGCAGATGCAACGGCTGTCTGAGGCTCCTGCCACCATGGACTGTGCTTGAAACCGTAAGCCAAAGTAAACTCTTCCCTATGTTTCTTCTGTCAGGTTTTATCCCAGCAACAAGAAAAGAAAAATACAGCCTTCAAAGTTAAACTTTACTTCCTAAGACATGAATGGGACTGGAACTAGAAACAGAATCTTCAGTGGATACCAACAAGGAGGGTCTATGTGAAGCCAGAGAAATCCGATCAGATACACAGAGGCCACAAGACAATGCAGGTAGAGACAGCCAGACTAACTGGAAGGAGCCAGCAGATGCTGCAGAGACCTGGAGCAGACCTGCCCTCAGCCGGCAGAAGGCAGCTCTGTAGAAACTCTGACCTTAGATTTCAGGCCCCCAGAACTAGGAGGGGACGAAGGCCTGATGACCCAAGCTGCCCAACTGGTATTCTATCAGTGCACCCCAAGGGTGCACCACATGATCAGGTCACAGCAGAGGCTTAAGAGGAGTGACCCACCTACTATGTGTTTGGTTTTGAAGGAATAAAACATAAATGAGTGTAGCTGGTGAAAATCAAGTCTGAAGGGCTCAGTGAGACCAAGCAGGAAAAGTAAAACCTGTGGGCTGAATCAGCACACGACAGTGTCACATACACACTCACCTCTCTGTGAATAATTGTGGGTCAATTATTAAGAAACATTTCACTGGGCAGTGGTAGCACATGCCCTTAATCCCAGGACTCAGGATGCAGAGGCAGGCAGATCTCTGAGTTTGAAGCCAGCCTGGTCTACAGAGTGAGTTCCAGGACAGTCAAGGCTACACAGAGAAACCCTGTCTGGAAAGAAAACCACAAAATACAGAACAAAACAAAAATGCAGGAGAGATGGCTCAGGGTTAAGATGAAGTGGCTACAAGACTGAAATTTGGCTCCAGAGTTCATTAGGTAGTTCACAGCCACCTATAACTCCAACACCCTTTTCTGGCTTCTAAGGATGGCCCTGGTGAGGGTGCACAAGTGCACATGCCTATGCACACTCATTTAAAAGACAATATATATGTACTGTGCATGTGTGCAGGCACGGCTAAGACTCTCAGCTTGCTCACGGACGGTGCACCTCTCTTGCTTCCACATTCTGTGGCATCCCACTGGTGATGCCTGTCAGCCAGGAAGGGCACATTTACGCCACAGAGATGGACAAATGCTATGAAGCAGGGCTTTCTGCGCAGAGCCTCACAGCAGCCACATACAGCTGTCCCTCTCCCCATCCCCACAGCACCACCAAGGTCTCCATGCCGGGGCCGCAAGCTCCTTACAAAGGCAGCGATCTGACTAGCTCGTGGGGCTGTAAAGCTGGAAGAATGACCATGTTTGTCTCCCAGCGGTGAAATCCCCAACACGCTCAAACTCTGCCCTGTTTCCCAAATGTGCAAAAGGCAAGTGAAGCCCCGAAGCCCAGCCTGGCAGACCCAACCTCACAGACGTTGGTCACCGACCTGGCTGAGACTCGCTGGAGGCTAGCGCAGCTGGTGTCTGACCCCCTGGGTCTGTGCTGCGCCCGCACACTGGGGCATGGCGCGTGCCCTGCCCTGCTTCTTACCCCCCTCGTAGTAGTGCTGGGTGGGATCCTCAAATGAACGGTCGTAGCTCTGCTCTGTGTAGGACGGCTGCTGATAACCGTAGTCGCTGTGGCCTGCGAGGAAACAGGTGGCCTACTGTCAGCAGAGGTGTCTCCTTGGTCCTGGGGGACAACGGGGCTCTGCAACAGTGAGCTTGGGCCAGGAGACGAGGCAGAACTGGCTGAGTCTACTCCTCCAAGGCCCTCTGTGGTAGTTCACGTTCTCTTCCCCTCCCCTCCTCTTTCTCTCCCCTCTCCCCCCCTTTCTCTCTCCCCCTTCTCTATCGCCCTCCTCTCTCCTCCCCTCTTCTCTCCTCTCTCTCCCCCCATCTCTCTCTCTTTCCCTCTCTCTCCCCACCCACCCCCCTCTAAAATGCTAACACCGTGGGGCTGCTGTAAACTGTAGAGCAAATCAAGCCTCTTGACAGCACCAGCTGTTCTCTCCTGTCCTTGTACAGCTCCTGGGGGTTTCTGGGTAGCAGTGCTGTGTCCACGAAAAGGCCTCTGGATCATGCCACCACCTCACACCAGGATTCAAGGCTTGGTATAAGACTTGTCTCTGCCACCTCCCCTGCCTCCCCTGCTCCCATCCCCGGTCCCAGACACACAGTCTACCTCATGCTATGGCTCATGCCAGAGCTCCCTGGAGACCTCTATCTTTATCTCTCAGAATCTATACTTATAATGGATATTTATTGAGACAGGTCTCCTAATGTAGCCCAGGCTGGCCTGAAAATTCTTCATCTTCCTGCTTTAGCTACCTGGGGTTTTAACCTGGGTTACTACACTCAATATTAAGATCATTTTAAATGTCATTTCCACAAATCCACTTAAAGGTAAAACTGAAGGTGACAATTTGTAGACGTGAGGACAGGAGGCTAGACATCTGGACCCACCATGCTATACACAACTGTCAGCAATGGCTGGCTCCACCCAGCTCAGACTGTTACTACCTTCTGGGAAAGGGAGGCAGAGAAAACCCAGAGGTGGGTGGAGTCCCATGGTGACACTCTTTTCAGCAGAGACCAGCCTCAGCCCATGCCCCCGTGTGCTCAAGCGGAGGGGCTCCGGATGCTTGGTTGGCAGGAGCTGGCCCCAGCGCGCCTTACCGTCTGGGTAGTACTGTTGACTCATGGGCTCTGCAGAACCCTGGCTGTGGCTGTACTGTTCGCTGTAATACTCCTCCTGGCCCAGGTACTGCTGGGAAGAGCCTGTAGGGATGTGACCAGACACTCAAGACCAGCACGCAGTGGGTGTGATGCGCTCACACCTAGTCTGGCAGCAAAGCCACGCTGAGAAGCCTCGTCCGCAGGAGGAACACACCCAGGACCATTCAGATGCTAATCCTCCTTCTCCTCTTAACCCAAACACTCTAGAACTGGAACAACAGCCACCTGTGTCCCCAGACCCAAATATCTGCTCCCTGGGCTAGCTGATGCTTACTCACTCGTGCCATGGAGCAAACCTTACTCCCACACGGAGAGACAGTATGACTCCTCACTGCGGGCTGAAGCAGGCCGCAGCCTTACCTTGCTGAGAGGGTCGGTAGGGCGCCATGGGCCGCTGCCCCATCATGCTGCCTCCTTGGCCACCCTGGCCCATCATGGCGATGGGCGCCTGGCCCTGGTAATGCTGGCTTCCACCCTGTGCTGAGTTGTAGTGGGACGTGGCTGCCTGCTGGTGCATCATGGAGACTGTGTAAAACAACAGAGATTCCCAAAATGAACCCAAGATAACTCTAGGGTAGAGTTCCTTCCCCTGCAAACGTGACTTTCCCCAAGAACCTTTGACTCCAAGTTGTACATCTAACAGTGTGAGCTGCATCCATGCCCTGGTACAAGGCCAGACCTCAGCTGTTAGGACTAACATTTGACTACCTTAGGAAAGAGCCACTGGGCAAGATGAATCGGGCCCTCAGACCCATACACAGCTCCTGGACAGACACTAAAACCCTGTCCTTCCTTGTCCCCAGGGTTTGTCCTGAAGGTGTCATGGTGTGCTCTCTCCACTTCTTGAGCAGCAGTCCTACAGCACCTGCCTGCTGGCCCAGCCACACACTGCTCAGAAGTCACTGGGACAGCACCACCCATCAGAAATCAAGTAGGAGCCATTCGTTTTAAGTCTGTAGAAAGCCAGGTGGAGTATGCCAGTCACTTTAGCTACTCAAAAAATGGAGGAAAGAAGATTCCAAGTTCAAGGCTACCATGGACCACAGAGTATGTTCAAGGCCAGCCATGGTAATTTAATGAGGGGGTGTAGCTCACGAGTAGAGCCCTTGCCTGCCTGCATGAGGCCCTGTGTTTAGTCCCTAGTACTGAAGAAGGAAGGAAGGAAGGAAGGAAGGAAGGAAGGAAGGAAGGAAGGAAGGAAGGAAAACAGAGAAAAAAGAAAGAAAAGTTAATATTCATGTTGAAAAAAGGAAACCAGGTGAAAAACACTCTTAAAGGAAACATTGTAACACTGTACTTGCAAAATAGACCTGCAGTGTTACAATGAGAGGAAACATTAAGGAACCATCCCATCTTATTTGCAACATTCTGAGACCCGTGTCTCTGATGCTCAGGCAACATATGGATTGGGACCTGCCATGCCCAGGTACCCCACGACGCTGCAAGGCTATGTTCATGCTCAGCATCCACTGTAAACCGGAGCTCCTGCTCCGCAGAAAGGCCTGGACCTCCATTTTAGTACCTTTGATCTCCAGCTTAGACCCTGTAACCTTCATAACTGTACCTCTAGCTTAGTACCTGTGACCTCTGTCTTAGTCCTTGTGACCTCCAGTTTAATGCCTGTGACCTCCATATCTGTGACCTCAAGTTTAGTATCTCTGACCTCCATCTTAGTACCCGTGACCTCCATTCATCTTTTCTATTTTCAGCCTTTCCCAGGGTTGTCTCGCCTGAGACCAGTGTTCCTCTTCCAAGTCCCACGGCCAATGGCTCCCTTCCCTTGGAACTGCTATGGCCTCTGGGCAACCACTCAGGGCTGAGTCACTGTCCACCAACCCAGCCCTATGGAAATGCCTAGGGAAGAGCCACAGCACTCACCAGGAGGCCTGCCCCTTAGGAGCCACACAGACAAGTTGCCCGTGTCTGTCTGCTAGGGTTGGGAGCCGACCACGGGTATGGGGCCAGGTGTAGAGACAGTACCTGGGTTGGACTGCATGTTGATGTTGGTCCGAGACACATAGTTGCTGATGGCACCTTGGCCTTGCATGGGGACACTCTGTGAGGTAGGTCCCGAGTGGCTGTACCCAGGCCCAGTGCCATGGCCACTGCCTGACATACTCATGGAGGTTGTGGGCAGTGTGCTCTGGGCCGTCTGCTGCATGGACACGTGGTTTGGACCTGCCAGGAAGGGTAGGAGAGGGAGCGTCAGGCACCAGAGGTCAGGTTTCCACCTCAAGGTAAAGACATCTGCATTCCCTTCAGATGACTTTGAGGAGGAAGGCTAACCCCAGGTCAGTAACGCTTAGGAATGGGGTGAGTGATAAACAAACACACACACACCACGTGTCACGGTTCCCGTGAGCCCCCAGTTGGTTTTCTGGGTTCTTAGTTTGCAGCCCGAGCATGAGCACCACCACACCTTTGTTTCTAGAAGAACGCACGCAGAGGCACATGACCGTACACTAAATGCCACAGGACAGAGGCAAGTGGACCTGGGCACCTGGAGTCAGCTTCATGCCTTCTGCACGGTTATCGGCCACCACACACACTTAGGTTTAGAGGAGTACCTGCGGCCAGGACAGATCTATAGCTACCTTGGTGACACTGCTGCAGCAAACCTGCTCACCGTTACCAATCTGGCCCTGCATGAGGGAGGCAGGGGGCAGGCCCGTGCTGACGGTATCGCTGAGGCTGCCCTGGGGGTGCAGGCCCTGGCTGGAACCGCTCTGACTCAGTGCTCCGGGGCCCAGGTTCATGTTCTGTGTTGGAGGCTGTGGATGACAGAGAGGTTAGAGCAAGAGGGAGTTAGCTCAGAGAATAGGCACCCAGAGCCATCTTTAAGGACTCAGGGACCCATGGGAATTGCACAGCCCCTGGCCAGCATGGTGCTGAGCTGAGACAGAGACATCCTGACATTCAGACACCAGTCAGCTGGCCCTTGGGTCTCAGCGCCCACATCTTTTCAATGAACCAGTCAGTGCACAAGCTGGCGTCCAGTACTTTCACTTCTCCCTCTCATTCTCCATCCATCCCCTCCGCCAAACACGTGGTGAAGAAGGAGGTGGCTCTTCTTCTCACCAAACAGTGGATACAAAGGTTTGTACACACGCCCTACCTAGACCTGGCCAAGAAAAGGAACTCCCAACCAGGCCTGGGGCTGCAGGCCCACAGTCTCAGCAGGGAAACAGAAGCAGGAGGATGGAAAGTTCAAGGCATGCCTGGGCTACAGAGTGAGTTCAAGTCCAGTTCTGGGCAGAGCAGTTAGACTTAGGGACTTAAAACTTATTTTCCAGGGCTGGAGAGATGGCTCAGTAGTTAAAAGCACTGATCCTAAGGTCCTGAGTTCAATTCCCAGAAACCACATGGTGGCTCACAACCATCTGTAATGAGATCTGATGCCCTCTTCTGGTGTGTCTGAAGACAGCGACAGTGTACTTATATATAATAAATAAACAAAATCCTTTAAAAAATATTAAAAAAGAAAAGATGTAAACGAGAAGGTGCCTGTCCAGCGGGAGCAATACCACAGCTGACCGAGATGATGTCACTTGTAATACCTCCACTTTCCAAGGGAGCCACATACTAGGGAAGAGTCATTTCCTCGTGATACGTCTGCCCTGGCACCTGCAATCAGCCTTGGTCACCATGCGGTGGCTCCTTCTCTTGGCCATGTTACCTCACTTGGCCACAGGCACACAACCCGACATCACAGTTAAAGTTTAATTTGGGGAAAATGCATTTACAGAAAATCAGATAGACAATAAAATATTTATAGCAATATCTGGGACATGACAGCTCTGGAGATTTTCCCTTTTAACTTTCCTTCTTTTTCGTTTTTTGGGACAGGATTCATAGAGTGTAGCTTTAGCTAGCATTGGCACTTGATATATGGCCCAGTCTGGCTTCAAACTGACAGCAAGCCTCCTACCCAGCTTCCCAAGCGCTAGGGTTAAAGGAGCACCCCTAGAAAGACTTATGCATTTTCCCATCCCAGAAGTACACTCATATGCATTGGGACTGTGTGCGCCATTGGGGCGGGGGGGGGGGGGAGGCTACAATGTAGGAGGCCCTGCATTTAAGCCTCAGCACCACAGCAACAGAGAGGGAAAGGAAGGGTTTACAACAAGGGCAAAAAGCCCTCTCCTGTTGGTCATGACACTACTGTTACCATTCCTAGGGTTGGTTCTGGGGCCACCTCTCTAAACTAATCAGGCAAAGTTCCAATTCTTCCTGTCTACCACAGCCATTTATGTCCTCTCCCTGTGCGATAGGGGTTTTCCCAAAACCCCTAATTTCTGATGTCTCATAGCTCTGGGCTGCTGTTGGTCACCTGTCTACTTGAGGTGACACACGCAGTACCTACCGCAGGAAGCAGAGACTGCATGTTCTGGTTGGAGTCAGCTATGGTGGCTAGGTAGACTAGGTTCCGGTGCAGGATCTGCTGGTACCTGTGGAGAAGCATGCAGGTGAAACAGGACAAGCTGCCACATCCAGTGTAGAGGCCAAATCTAATCAGGGCAGCCTCGACCTCCAGCCTGGCAGGACTGAGAACAGTGACAACTAGGCCAGGCCGGAAACGGGCAGCTGGCTGCTCTCCACAGTCCGGGATGGGGCAGGCAGGGACCAGGTCCAACCGAATCCTAAGCAGGCTCCTGTTTCGTGACTGAACCCTGGGAAGACTGAGGCGTGAGCTAAGAGGTCAGTGGAGAGGAGGAGATCACGGCAGGACAATAGGGAACAGCCCTGCTCCACGGAGCCAGATGTTGAGGCTGACTCCACAGAGCAGACATTTGGAAGAGCCCTGGAAGGAAACAGGATGGGCCCAGGGGGCTGAGGCTGCTTGTCCACACTTCACTCACCTACTCGTGAAGATGAGAGAGAGAGGTCTGAGGTACTCTGACTCCTCAGAGGCAGAAGCTGTCTTCTGGTTGGGTCTATTACGAGGCCCATGGACGGAGGCTATAGAAACACCTCTCCATGTTCCCCCTCCCACCTCACTCGTTCTCTCCGGGCCACATCTAACCTCCCTGTGCTCTACACCAAGGATCTCCCAGCACATGGAGGAAGCAGCCACAGACACCAGGGCGGGCTGGGTCCTGGGCTGGCAGGGTTACTCACTGGGTACACTCCGCTGTCTTGCCCTTGCTCTGGTAGTCCAGGATGCACTGGATCAGGTGGTGGTTCTCATCCAGCATCTGGGGGAAAGGTAAGCATGTCACACAGCAGCTGGTTCACATCCAGGATGCCAGGACCCTTGGGGAGTGTGCTAGGGCCGACCGCTCCAGGTCCTGGCTCCTAGAGTGCTCCATAGACCCTCAAATCTCAACTCCACAAGAGGGCAGGGGGCTTATGCCCATCCCTGCAGGCTATGTTCAGTGAGAAAAGCCCCGGATATGTCATGGCCAGTAGGAGGCACTGCAGATACATAAGACTAAGCAAGACAATGAGAGGACTGTGTACCAATCTGTAGCCTCTGGTTCTCCCTGAGCCCTGAGGGCAAGAAAGGAAAGGGGGCTGAGGCCCAGGCTACCCTCTGCAGAGGCTGGTGCTTTAAAAAAAAAAAAAAAAAAAAAAAGCAAAAAACATTTATTTACTTATTTAATGTATGTGAGCACACTGTAGCTGTCTTCAGACACACCAGAAGAGGGTATCAGATCTCATTACAGATGGTTGTGAACCACCATGTGGTTGCTGGGACTTGAACTCTGGACCTCTGGAAGAGTAGTAGTGCTCTTAACCACTGAGCCATCTCTCCAGCCCCGGATGGCACTGTTTTGAGACTGTCTTACACATCATATAGGACCTGGGTTAGAAACATGGGGAGACAGGTGACTGGTTGGGCATGAACATGCCAGAGATGGATTGTGGGTTCCCAGAAATGTGCACACCAGAGACTCTGTTCCAGGGAGAAGGAAGCTGATCCTCACTCCAGCAAGCAGAGCCCTTGTTGGCCATGACACTGTAGGAAACTGGTCAGAAATGTAGATCCCAGACCTGCACCTGCAGCAGTGACAGAAAGCACCGGACTGAACTCCCAAGGTGTCCTGGGTGTGCTGGCATGTTTGTTGGAGATTCTAGTACACTCTTCCCAAACTCAGTCATGTGAGGTCTGACCTCCTCAGACCCCAGGGCTGTTCTGGCATGTACTGGTTCCAGTGACTGGTAACAGACTGGGAGATTTGGGACACTGGGCATGACAATGCTTGAGTAAAGTGGACCAAGCTTATGGACAGGCAATACTCAAGGGCCTTGGGCCACCCGATGTTCCCTGAGGGGCATCTGAGAAAGGCAGAGGGAGAGATGGGACAGGACAGAAGAAGTGTGGCAAGCCAGTGGGCAGAAGACAGCCAGCAGGCACAGCGCTGAGCCACGTTCTACCTGGAGTGACCAGTGTCCCTGGGGGAGGAAGTCTGGAACACCTGCTATAGGGTCTGTGCTCAAGTGCTCACAACAGGCCAGCCGGTCCTTCCTCCACCTTCACAAAAACACATGCTCTCCCGTTCCTTTAGACTACCTGATGCCTGTCCTGCTCCTTGGTAGGATACAGCGCCTCCTGTCCATCCTGGACTGGGTGCCCACCAGGGGGCGCTGCCACATAGAAGCTGCTTGTTCATCAGTGAGAGTGATCTAAAGGCCAAGGGAGAACTTTTTCCAGGGTCATTTACCTCCCCATACCCCCCACACAAGTAAGGCTCCCAGCATCCTCTTCTCCAACCCCTCACTCTTGAGGAGAGACTCTCTCCAAGGACACGAAGTAAACCCCCTCCAACATGTCCAGGTCTTCGGATAAGCATTAGCCACAACAGCCAAAGGGAAGATGCAGAGAGGCCGGTGACAGCCTTACAAGTAGAGCCACCCAGAGGGACAGTGCCATTCACGCAGGACCTAGCATTTGTAAGCACAAGGAAACACTGAACTGGCACCCAGTTTTAAGATTTGTTTTTTAACTATGTGTACATGTGTTTACTTGTGTGTTGGTATGCACATGACCTGCGCAGGTACCCAAAGAGGCCAGAAGAGAGGGGTAAGATCCCCCAGAGCTGGAGTTACGGGTGGTTGTGAGCTGCTCAGCGAGGGTGCTGGGAACTGAACTTGGAGCCTCAGCAAGGGCAGTACATGCTCTTAACCTCTGAGCCGCACCCCAGCCCATGTTTTCTCAAGACAGCAAACGGGTTGCTGGCTTGCTTAGTTCAAAGACATTCACAGGAAAGACAGGACACATGCCAAGAGCACCAGGAGCTCACAGATTAGCCTGCAGGAACCAGAGACTTTCAAGGACCATAAGGACAGGAACTGCTGTGGATCTGAGGGAGAAAAGCAAATAGATGAGATGGGAGCAGTGGTCACCAAGGCTCAGGACAGGACTGTCCCCTGCCTGCACCCTGTTATCAGGGATGGGGGAAGGGAGCTCCAGGAATGCCTGCAAGGAAACACCATGCACCTGGAAGGCAGAGAGCATCTCGAATGGAGGACTACATCAGTCTCAACAGGGCTGATCCATGACAGCCAGCATCAGCCTATAGAGGAAGCCTGTCCTCGGGGTCAGACACTGATGGTTTGTAGATGCTTGGCCCAGGGAGTGAAACTATTAGGAGGTGTGGCCTTGTTGGAGTAGGTGTGTCACTATGGGCATGGGCTTAAGACCCTCACCCTAGCTGTCTGGAAGTTCGTCTTCTACTACCTGCCTTCAGATGAAGATGTAGAACTCTCAGCTCCTCCTGCGCCACTCTTGCCTGGATTCTGCCATGCTCCCACCTTGATGATACTGGACTGAACCTCTGAGCCTGTAAGCCAGCCCCAATCTAATGTTGTGCTTTATAAGAGTTGTCTTGGTCATGGTGTCTGTTCACAGCAGCAAAGCCGTCACTAAGACAGACACTAAACCCAAAGGCTAATTAAATAGTCCAGTGGTAGGGGATCTGCCTGACATGTAGAACTCCAATCGGACCCCTCAGATTGGTTCACAATGACCAACACTTGGAGCAACCAAGATTATGAAGAAAAGAACAACTCTATATTCAAAACACAACAATAAAGACAAGATACTATATACATGAAAGATAACCCTGTGCTTAAAATTAACACAGGGTTCTGGGCAGTGTAGGCGCATGCTTTTAATCCCAGCACTCAGACACAGGGGAAGGCAGATTTCTGTGAGTATAAGGCTAGCCTGGTCTACAGAGTGAGTTCCAGGACAGCCAGGGCTACACAGAGAAACTTTGTCTCAAAAAAACAGACAGACAAACAAACAAACAAACAAAAAAAGAGGACTGGAGAGATGGCTCAGTGGTTAAGAGCACTGACTGCTCTTCCAGAGGTCCTGAGTTCAATTCCCAGCAACTACATGGTGGCTCACAACCATCTGTAATGGGATCTGATGCCCTCTTCTGGCATGGAGATAAAGCACTTGCTTCCCCCCAACCCCCGCTCCCACCCTGTGTGTGAGTGAGTGTGAGTGTGTATACATATTCACACATACACACATATATAAATACATAAATAAATCCTTTAAAAATTAGCTGGCTATTGGTGGCTCATACTTTTAATCACAGCACTTAGAAGGCTGGGACAGGTAGATCTTTGAGGCCAGCCTGGTCTACAGAGTTGGTTTCAGCACAGCCAGGGCTACACAGAGAAATCCTGTGTCAAAAACCAAAACACAAACAACCAACAGATAAAGTCAACACCTCTACGGCAGCCATCCATATGCATACTAATATATGGTATAAAAACCACAGGGAGCCAAAAAAAGTCCTTTTAGAAGTTAAAAAGCTGTTAGTGAAAACAAAACAAAAGCCAGGTACACCACTACTCGGGCAGAAAGAATGGCAAAAGTTGAAGACTAACCTGGTCTACATCGTGGGTTCTAGGCCAGTCAGAACCACACAGTGAGACCTTGTCAAAAATTGAAACAACAGGGATGGAGAGGTGACTTGGTGGTTAAGAGGGAGTGCTGATCTTACAGAGGACCCGAGTTCAATTCCTAGCACCCGCTCGGAGAACTCACAAATGCCTGGAACTGAAGGATTACCTAGATTAGACTGGGGTGAGAAGATCTACCGTCCACTATGAGTGGTTCCAGTCCATCGGTTCATGTCCTGAGCATGAATGTCTATCTCATCTCCCTTTCCTGTTCCCTTCCATCGTGGAGAAAATCTCTCTGAAGACCAGGATGTGAAAGGGGAGGGGACACACACGGCATTTTAGGACAGGATTTTCTGAGAGGTAAAACACTTCATTCTGCATTAAGACAGGAAGTAAACAATTCAGAAGAGCTTCAGGAAGTCCCTGAAACTGATCAGACTCACTAGACCTCAAGAGTATATAAGCAGTAAGGATTGCTGGACCTGCTGAGCAGTCTGCAGCCTGTGCAGCCTGGTGTAGGTTCCCAGATTTGTGAGCTGTCACCCATGCTAGAGAAGCCTTTGGTGATGCAGCTGTTTTGGAGTCATTTCTAGGAGACAGAAGACTGGCTTGAGCACACTCCAGGAGAGTGCTGCAGACCTACTGAACATTCATTCACCCACTGCACAAGACATGAGTTAGCGGTGCAAGCAAGCTTCAAAGCAGTCCCAGAAGCACACACCAGCCGTGCATGTGGGAGGTACACATAGCCTTGTAGTCTCACCACCATGCTTAACACCTATGTCCAGTTTTCAAAGACTATACACACAGTAAAGTACATGACTGCAGATACGGTATGTTTCCACTTTTCTGAGACAACACGGGTGTCATTTCTTGTTCTGTGCACCTCTGAATACTTAGAAGATCAAGTTGGTTCAGCACAGCATAGTACCCTGCCTCTGTGATACACAGATGACAGATGGTGTTGAAACGATTCATGTTCAGATGAATTCAAATGGCCTTTTTACAAGATTCTGGACTGGCCAGTTTTCTACCATTTTCTACGAAGTCCTCAGCACTCTTGCAAAAGGGCACCAAGATGATCCGGCCCATCCATATTGCCTGAGTGGCTTTAACTCAACATCATCTTTACTCTAAAATCAGGACACCGAGGCCCAGAAAGAGCATGTCAAGTAGAACAGATGGAAGAAAATTTGAGCCCAAGAAACCGGAGCAGCCCTCTTTGCTCTCACACAGTCCAGAGTGTAAATGTCACTTCCTCAGATGATGGGATGAGATCTGTACCCAAGCTATGCAAATACATAGCTTGGGCTGAGCCCAGAGCATTTCTCTCTGTGCTTTAACTATTCTTATATGTAGGCCTGGAAGTTTCTAATCTCCTTGCAATCTAATCTTCTAAGCTGACTGATTCAATCCGCCTTCTCTTGGCTTTTGACTGAATTGTTCTGCTTGGCCGAATATTCATACTATGGATCCTAGAACACAGGCAATGTGTTCTGATCTTCTGGCTCCTTCTCATTCACTGGCTTGTTCTATCTTCACCTGTGTCTGGCTTCTCTCTACAACCTGTCTCTGTAAAACTGCCACACACACACACACACACACACACTCACACATACATAAACACACACATACCTGCATACACGAACACCCACTCTCCCACATACATACACATACACACACACAAACATACATACACCCATGTACCTGCATACATGAACACACACACTCACACACAAACGCTTACACACACACACTTTTACACACACACACTTTTACACATATACACACTTACATATACACAACCTTACACACACACACACACACACATCTGCATACCGAACACACACCTACACCCACAAATACACATACATAGTCCTTTTATTTTTTTCGCACTACTCCTTTTCTTTCTTTCTTTTTTTTTTAAAGAAAGATTTACTTAATGTATGTGAGTACACTGTCAGTGTCTTGAGACACACCAAAGAGGGCACCAGATCCCATTACAGATGGTTGTGAGCCACCATGTGGTTGCTGGGAATTGAACTCAGGACCTCTGGAAGTGCATCCAGTGCTCTTAACCACTGAGCCATCTCTCCAGCCTCTTGAGTTGCTTCTCTTTCTGTGCTGTTTTTGTGTGACTTGGATCCTATCCTATCCATGACTCATGCTGTCAAATCTTTCTCTGACGTGTCACTTTGTCTGCCCCTCAATTAAACACAGCTTTCAAACATGGCTGCTATAAGCTAACTTTACCTCCATTGTCAGGGATTGGAGGTGTGTACTAAGTCTGCATTCCAGCCAGATCACACTGACCCAGAAGGCCTTTGGATGTGATCCCTTGCTACAGCAGCCATGGATTCAAACTCTTTGATAGCAGAGGACCCCATATATACATGCTTACTAGAGACACTCTAAGAAGTAGCACAAATGGATCCTGTCCACAGCCTGTCTACACAGCACTGTACAGTCCCCCACCCCACTCCTTCGGGCCTGTCTCTCTCACATACGACGAACTGGACTTTAAAGTCTGACTGTTTCTCTCCATCTTCAGTCCCAACCCGCTTGCTGGTGCTCATATCTACCCCTCACTGCACCTGCTGGACACAGTGCATTTGTCACCTTCCTGCATGGGGACTTCCTGCAAATGGCCCTGGGCTCCAAGCACAGGGAAAGTGGCAGGCAAGCCTGCTGGCCCAGAAATCTAGGAACATGCCTGAGGCAGAACACCAACACGCACTACACAGTACAGTGTTCTCTCCAAAGGTGCACAGAGGATGGGGGTAAGGAGGTGGAGGACACCGAATCCTGTTCCAAGTGACTCTCCACTTTAGACTGAGGAACAGATCTGGCCTCTGGCCAGAGATGCCTTCTTGGGAGTGTTTCCAGCCAGGCCTCACTGAGCAGAGGGCACAGGCCTGTGTGTCTCTTTCCGAAGAACACCTGTCCCTGCTTCTCTCCATCCGAGGAATGCAAGGCTCAGGCTGAGAACCACGCAGAGAGAAAGCAAAGCCTGACAGAAAGCAAAGAGGCCAAAGGGCTGTTCCCTCCCCAAGTTGGACTCCAGACTGATGAAGGACTATCATTCCTCCCCAATTCCAGGGATGTGCTCCCACGGGGAGGACTGCTGATCAAGAACAGTTACCGAAGAACCATTACTTTCCCACTATAATAGCAGACTCAGACTCAGCTCCACCCGACATTCGCCGTTATGGGGACAGCTCTAACGTTTCAAGCAGCCAAGTTGCCTCCCTAACTGGATTGGCTTTAGAAGCCTGGAGATCAGAACCCATGTTTAAGGAGAAGGAACTGACCCCACAATCCTGTGTCCTCCACCTTACACTGTGGCACATGCACCCATGCATATACTCAAGAATTAAAAAAAAAAAAAAAAAAAAAAAGCCAATACAATCAGCGACAGAGATTCAGCAACAGAGATAGGTAACTTTTATTGTGCAATTGTTGTATAAAACAGCAGGGGGCGCCCGGTGGGCCTTCTACTAGGCACACAGCCATGGGGATCACTGCACTAGACCCTGGCTGGTTGCATTGGGAGCACAGTACACTGCTGTCATTGGTCACTGGTATACTATGGCCCTTAGCTGGTAGGGACGAAGAAGAATTGGTTCTTGGTCAGTGGTGTCTCTGCCAGCAGCAGCTCCGTGTCAGGACCCCAGGCGCACACACTGTCCCCACAAAAGCACCATCCCGACCACACCTCTCTCAAATGCCACCTCTGTCACCACAAGGTCACTTGCTCCAGGGCAGGTCAGCTCTCTAGACTTCCCACTCCCTGCAGGCCACATCTAGAACCTACCCATCGTTTGCTCAGACTTCCTGACCTCACACCCTTGCTTCTACGAAGAGCCCTTAAACTTGGAAAGAAGGCTCTCTCTGCAAGTGAACGTTACCATTGCCCTTAGAAGAAGAGGGAGAGAAGACAGGCAAGGAGAGAGCTCAGAAGAGGGGACCAGAGATCTCACGGTAGACCGGAGGACACCGAAGGCTGTGACACCCACCACATTGGCTTAGGCAGAGCTGGTGCTGTAGATTCTATAGAATATAAGGCGTATCATGCAAGACTAGGGCCCGGCAAGGGCTCCCTCAGTACACACTAATTCGTATGCCATCAACAATACCTCAAAGTCCCACAGTGGCCTAAGTCTCTCAAGAGGAGTTTAAAGGGAGGACGCTCTGTGGAACTGTGAAGGTTGAGTAGCATCTGTCCTCCAAGAACAAAGATGTTACTTCGTCTGCTTTCACCAGCACACACACACTGTGAGGGTCTGTGTGTGAGTGTGTGTGTAGTTACTAGACAAGAGTTTTACCAAGATACATCCCTAGCCCTTGGCTTCGATACAGGGTCTTGCTATATAGCTTGGGCTGCCCTTGAACTTGTCACGTAGCTCAGGCTGTCCTTCAACCCTCCACCTTGTAGCATTTGCTTCAGAATGTGATTACATCATCAAGCCAGGTCAGAGTACACATCCCCTCAAGCCGTCTCAGTAAAGGATTCACAGACAGGAAGTGGGTTGAGGATCCTACCAGGTCAAGGGCCTAGACAAGCTAAACTGCAGACCCACTTTCCACAGATGCACAGGCTGACTTTCTACCCTGGACTGAGGTCAGCAAACCTGAGCCCCTCTTTGTGATCTGATGTTTGGGGTAGTCTTCCAACACACCTTTGCCTGGAGAAACTGAGGTTGCTTGATGAGCAAGTGTGACTACAAAATTCTGAATCAATGCTGAAGTCAAAGGTGGCTTTGGAAACAGTAACTGTTTCAGATCCAGCAGCCAGAGTGCCTGGATACCGTCCAGACTGCCAATGTGTGGAGTACTTCACCCTCCGCCAACCAAACCTCCTAGTCCACAGCCACAGCGACAGCAGCCTGTGAAGACACATGGAAGAGCTACTATTAGCTCTACCATGTAGCCTCTGCAGACTCAGTCTCCTTTACTAAGGAGTCTCCTTAACTGCAAAAAGTTAAATGTGGCAAGATGTATAAAATCTGTATTTATGCCCTTCTCCAACAATCTCCCCTGCTCAAAGCTGACTAGGGCTTGCCCACTGTGATAACCATAATATTCCTAAGGAGGACAGCAAGGGTGATCTAGGAAACAGGCGACAAGGGAAGGAAATCCCCACAAATACCTCTCGGGTCATGAATGAGTAGAGAGGCCAATGCCCTCGGGGACATAACTGGCTTTAGGGAGTTCAGGAATTCTGTAGAAGGAACCAGAATTAAGAAAAGCCAGCGCGTAAGAAAGGTGCTCAGAAACGCCAAGGCAAACAAACAGTAAAAATCTAAAGTGACTATGTCAAAACTTGAAGCTTCCTTTTGTTGAAGACGTCCACAAACCCACACAAACGCCTTCTCTGGGAAACTGGCCCGAACTAAAAGATGGGACTGAGAGAGACTGCAGGACAAACCTGCGGTGTCTGAAGCCAGGGTGCAGGAGGCGAGGCTCCATGATACCCAGTGGCCCGAGCGGGGGCGGGGCTGCGCTAGCCTCAGGTCCGCCGCGTGCAGCAAGCTTTGGACGGCAGTGCGGGCCCTGGGGATGGCACGCACACTTTAGATGCGTCCCTTTGTGCAGGGCACCGCAGTACCTCACAAGAGCGGCCAGCTCGCCGCAGCAGCGCGCCTCCAGGCAGCCTGTGCCCCCTTCTCCACTAGCAAAGCTGCGCGCAAAGGCGCGCGACCGTCGCTACCAGGGCTGTCAGCGGAGCGCGACGAGCCCCCGCCCCGGCTGGAGGGGCCGCGGGCCCTGGTGTCTCGCACTGCCGCGTCTACTGCCTGGGGCGCTCTCAGAGGACGCCGCGCGACGCGTTCCAGGGTCCCCACCCCCTGCGGTCCCCGCTGCTAGTGCCTCCGGCAAAGTTGGCGCAGGCTTTCCTGGGGGCGCGCAGAGCCGCCGTCGGGGCTCAGTGCAGCGGGCTGTGCCCCGGCTTTGTTCGTGCCCCGCGCCCACCCGCACTCTGTACCCCCTCGGCCCTGCCCACCTTCTGGATGGTCTGCTGAGTGACCTCCCCTTTGCCTCTCGGCCGTGCCGACGCGAAGGCCACGGACATGGTGGTGGCGCGGACTCAGCCCGTGATCATTGGGGTTTATTCTCCGGCTGAGCCCCGCGGCCCGAGGTGCCCATTCTCCGCAGCGCGGGGGCGGGGGCGCGGGGGGCGCGGTGCTGTGGGCTCGCCCGCCTGCCTGTTGCCAATGCACGCTCGAGCCCCCCGCGTCCTCACGCCTTACGCGACGGCCTCCCGGGACCGGATCACGCGGTGAGCCCCCCTGCACCCGGCCTGCGATCTGCGTCCAGCCGGTCTCCGCTACGCCGTCCCCTGTGCTGGGCTTCGGTGGTTCCGCCCGCCCCGCCCCGCCGCGCCGCACGTCCCCCTGACGCTGGACGCCGCAGACGCCGGCAGCGTGGCCCGGGCGGGCGGGGCGCTGACGGTGAGTGTGCGCTTTTGAGCGGCGGCGGCCCGAGCTCGCACGTCCGCAGTGATGAGCTACGACCGCGCCATCACCGTCTTCTCGCCCGACGGCCACCTCTTCCAAGTGGAGTACGCGCAGGAGGCAGTCAAGAAGGGTTCCACCGCGGTGAGCCGGCCCGGGGCCTGCGCGGCGGGGGTGCAAAAGGAAGCGGGGCACGCAGACCTGGGCCCGGGGACCACGCTATCTGCTGGCGGCGGGTGGACGGGAGGTGACGGGAGCTGAATGGTGACGACGTAGAAAGGGCGCCAGGCCGCGGGGGCTGCGCCGCGCTCCCTAGAGAGCCGGGCGACTTGGTCTGGCTTCCCTGCTGCAGAGCGTCTAGGCGAGCGCATCCCCGGGGCTGGGCCGAGGCCATCTTGGTGCTGTGAGCGCGGTGCTGGTGGCCGAGGCCGCAGGTGCGCGCGGGCGGCGGGAGGCTGGTTGTAGCCAGCGTCGGCAGGGACTCGGGAATCTGCGAGCTAGGCCCAGGTGGGCGTTATGAACAAAGGGCGGTTCGTCGGCCCTGCGATGGTGACAGGCTGCTTCCGGGTCCGCCTGCGCCACCGACGCCGGGTTCTGGTTCCGGTGGACCCCTCTCACTGCGCCCTAGTGTTCGTTGAGAGACCTTAGCGTTATTTGGAAAGGGGCTGCTCCACACCTACAAGCATGAGGAGTGAGACAGTTTTAGTTTTGGTTTTGGTTTTTCCGGAGTCACCGGATCTATGGGAACACACGTGGTTCTGAGTCTTGAAGCGCTTGCATTTCCCAGGTATTTTATCTCCTTGAAACTAAAGCTCCGAAGCTTCTGGTGACCCAACCCACCCAAGAATTCTGGAATGACCAGGCTTGGAAGTGCAGGCCTATATAATCCTGGCATTTAAAAGGTTGAGGAGGCTCGAAAATCTCTCAAGTACAAAGCCAGCCTGTGCTTTTAAAATTAAAGACCCTCTCTATGGATATGTGTGTATGCATTACTAATCTTTAAAGTTACTTTTATGTGCATTTGGTATTTTGTCAGTAAATATATATATATAATGTATATAATACATATATATTATATATGTATGAGTGTCAGATTCCCTGGAACTGGAGTTGTCACATGGGTGCTAGGAATTGAACCTGGGGTAGTCTGGAAGAGCAACCAGTACTCTAAACTCTCCAACCCCAAGAGATATGGCTGGTGAGAAAGCTAAATCAATGAAGTGCTTGCTCTGAGGCTCCCAGCACCCACTTTTGTTTAAAGGCAATTGCATCCCAGCATCCTAGCGCCTCTGAGGCAGAGGCAGGAAGATACACCGGGCTTGCTGATCAATTAGTGTAGCAGAATCTGAGTTTCAGGTCCAGAGCGAGACTGTCAAAAACTAAAAACGTCGGAGGGCTGGAGCTATGGTGCAGCAGTTATAGAGTGGAGTACTGAGTAGTTATCAGCGCCCAGGTTGTGTGGATCAAAATTGCCTTCAACTTCTGCTCCAAGAGCTCCAGCGCCTCTGGCTTCCATGGGCAGCGGCACTCAGGTGCACAGACACAGCATACTTAAACTGCTTTTGAAGTTGGAGAAGGGACTGGCACGGTGTGTGGACTGCTGGTCTCCATGCGCTCGGTCAGTAACAGTGTTTTGGAATCTGAGGTGCTCCTCTCCTGTGCTCCCCCTGGCAGCTGTTTGCAGCACCTAGCTAGCTTCTCTGGATCCTGCAGGTCACACTAGCAACACAGAAGGAACTTGTGAAATCACTCTGGGCCCTTGATGGGTCTGTGGAAGGTTCCTGGTATCTAGAAGACTGGAGCCAAGGATCCTGTCCCAAGTCAGAGGGAGCTGCCACCTAGTTGTGCCCTCTGCCTAACCTAACCGCCCTTTCAGGGATTGCTACTTTGTTTCTGTTTCTCTCTGCATTGAAGGGTTAAGTGTCAGTGAGGTTTCCTGGGTTTATTGAGGGCTTTTGTTTTGTTTTGTTTTTTTAAACAAAATCTCACTCGTTATTTACCAATGAAGACTCAGGAACCCAGATACTGGGGTGAAAGCCAGAGAGATAGAGAAAGAACCCAGCTGACCTTCTCAGGCTTGTCAAATTGAATGTCCCTCCTTTCTGCTTCCTGTGTGTCATTCTGGCCATCCTCCTGACTTCCTCATACTCCCCCTTTTTTCTCTCTTAGTCTTATGTTCACGGTAGGCCAGATAGGGGTGGCCATACATTTCTGCTGCGGCTACAGCCAACAGGTTGCTTGTCCCGCCTCTTGACCTATGATTGTCTTTTTTTTTTTTTAACATTGTTGACAGTGTTCAAGCAGGGTCCTTAGACTAAAGGTGTGCACTAAGGCTCAGCTCTACTGCAACTAGAAAGCTGTTTTGTTTTCTTAAGTAAATAACACCACCTTGGGGTCTGTGGTATGATCAGATAGCCTGCGACATTTGTTGGGTTTGGTTTTGGCCGTGTTAGTCGAGCACCATTCCACATCCCTTCGTCTAAGCAGTGGCCGCTTCCTCCCTTCTACAGTAGTAGCCCTGAGCAGGAAGGGGTGTCTTAAACCAACAGTGGGTAGCGCTTCACTTTAGCTACGTGCAGTGTGCACGGGCAGGATCGTGGCCCGGGTCTCAGGACAATTCAGCTACGATACAGCTGTAAGCACCTCAATGCTTTAAAGGCATGACCTCAGCTTTCGGGTCTTGGTACCTTGTTCTAGTTGACGGGAGTGGACCTGGGTGGGCATACTTGCCCGTGGGGCTCCTGCACCAAGCCTTGTACGTGTGCCTAGCCCTGCTCCATTGTATCAGACATTAACTGCTGTCCTGCTTATACAAGTCTTAAAAGTCACTTATGTATTCTCATTTAAGGTTGGCGTACGAGGGAGGGACATTGTCGTTCTTGGTGTGGAGAAAAAATCCGTGGCCAAGCTACAAGATGAAAGGACAGTACGGAAAATCTGTGCGTTGGACGATAACGTCTGTATGGCCTTTGCAGGTATAAGTTGGACCAGGGTGGCAAGTGGAGCATCTGTGACTGGTTGGGGGGGGGATGGGCAGTTGTGATGAGTGTAAATTCAGTAAATGGAGGTCTGTTAAAAGAGGTGGATATGAATCTCTGAGTTCCAGTCTAGCTTGGGCTACAGAGCAAGAACAGCAGTTGTAGCTTGGGGGTCTCCTGGGATTCCTGGGGCGGGCTGGCTGATGTTGCGGTTAGTCCTATCAGTCCCAGTGACCGTCACTGACTGTCCAGTCTGGGAGCACCTGTGGCTGGAGGGATGCCGGGAGCCTTCTTGCCCTCGCTCTTACCACAGAGTTGACAGTTCCCATCTTCAGCAGATCTCAGTTTCCTGAGTGCCAGTATAACTAGATTCGCAGTTGCTGGTGAACTTGCTTCTTGGGACAGCATGCAGAAGCTGGTGTGCTCTGGGGTGTGATGATCAAACGCTGTGTGGCTTGTCATTCTTCTACTCAGTTGTGCCCATGAGCTGCCCTGACCCAAGCCTTTGTCTCAGGTCTCACTGCAGATGCAAGGATAGTCATCAACAGAGCCCGGGTGGAGTGCCAGAGCCACCGGCTGACCGTGGAGGACCCAGTGACTGTGGAGTACATCACCCGCTACATTGCCAGTCTGAAGCAGGTAGATGCTTGCTTAGCCGCCGTCCGCCCTACAGAGCTGTTCTGTTGCATCTTCTGGCTTGGAGCCATCCTGACTCTGTTCTTTGGAGGGAAGTACAAGTCTTGCTGCTCTGGTTGATAGGGGGCTGAGAGGTACCCTCAACTCTGGTAAGATGCTCATGAACCTTAGGGGCAGCTTATAGCTGGAACATGTCTGCCTGTGTGGAGGTGACTTCCAATAGTCTCAGTTAAATGAGTGTTATACTGGCTAGAGAGATGATGGTGCAGCAGTTCAGGGCATTACCTGCTCCAAGGACCTTGGCTCATGAGCAGTCTCTCGCGCCACTTGCACTCCTCCTGACACCAAACACAAATATGGTGCACACTCATGTAGGCAGATACACATCGATGAATCTCTAAATGTGATGCACAACACGCTGCCAGTCCTGGGTGTGTGTGAGGAAAGGGGCGTGTTGAAGGCTGTTCTCCGGTTTCAGTGTCCAAATTGCAGGTTGCTTGCAGGAGGCTTGTTTTTTTTTTTCTCTTTGCTAACCTCTTACCCGTTGGCGTGAACTTTGTGGTTGACAGTGCTCACTTTTTTCCTTTCAGCGTTACACACAGAGCAATGGGCGCAGGCCATTTGGTATCTCTGCCCTAATTGTGGGTTTTGACTTTGATGGCACCCCCAGACTCTATCAGACTGACCCCTCGGGCACATACCATGCTTGGAAGGTAGGTCTGTTTCAAAACAGTGGGAATTTAGGCTAGTGGAAGGTACAGCGCTGGCATCAGCAAACAGTAACCTTGTAGCTTAGTTCTGCGTGCACTGCTTGTTTGTCCATGATGTATGTGAACCCCAAAAGTTCTTCATTCCCATTTGGCATTGTATCAAAGGACATGGGAATTATAAGAGAAAGTGCCTAGATTGAAATCTCCCTAAATTGCTCGATAATAAAAGAACTTTCATTGTTGGCAAGGATCAACACCAGGTGGTAATAGTACCCCCCCCCAAAAAAAAGATCTGGGTCTGTGCATCGCCCCCCACTTCTGGAGCCAACTGCAGGCCATGGAAGTCGGTAGCTGCTAGCCAGCCACTCGGACTGGCTCCATTAAGACACACGTGTGTTTTAGGCCAATGCCATAGGCCGGGGTGCCAAGTCGGTGCGTGAATTTCTGGAGAAGAACTACACTGATGATGCCATCGAAACAGATGATCTGACCATCAAACTAGTGATCAAGGCACTGCTGGAAGTGAGTGCACTTGGGAACACCCCCTAACCCCCGACAGGGCTGCCAGTGTGGTGGCTGGTGGGTTCTTTGTACAGCTTGGGCAGTCAGGGCTTGTCTAAAGGCAGAACATGCGAAACCGTGCTGAGCTGTGGCGTCCCTGCTCAGGTGACTGGGCCATTCCAGAGGCTTGTGTTGCTAAATTGTGGAATTAGGGTGCAAGTAGGTTAAGCCAGAGTGAGTAACTGGAAATACAGGCCTTGAGTCCCAGCGGCCATTGCTGCCTATTGAAAAGTTGCTGTACTTGGAGTTACACGGGCATCTTGCTTGAGTAGGCCTGACTCAGCATTTGGGCCAGTAGAGGTTCCATCTCTATGGAAGGTTTAGTCATGAGCCAAAATTTAGGTCTGTGTAAAGCCAGACACACCTTAACTCTTTGCCTTCTTCAAGGTAGTCCAGTCAGGAGGCAAAAACATTGAACTTGCTGTCATGAGGCGGGACCAGCCCCTCAAGGTAAGCCTACTTTTGGGTAGAGAGGGCTGCCAGGTTACAGGTGTGCAATGATAGTGATTCTTGCTTGATATTTTTAGCTTGCATGGCTGAAATGCCTCGGAAAACCCCTCCCCAGGCCCTGTGATGTTTGCCTGTGAAGTTTACTTTCTCACAGGACTGTTTCTTATCCTGGGCTTTGTCTAAGAACATTCCCACTCGCAGCTGACTTCCTCTGCTGCTTCTAGGTCATGCCTTGTTCCACAAGGCAGCTAAGTAGCCTCCCTACCCTATGGTGCTGTGCTTGTGCCTTGTATAGAGATTAATCATGAATGTGCTTCTTATGGGGTGGGTAGATTCTAAATCCTGAAGAAATTGAGAAGTATGTTGCCGAAATTGAGAAGGAGAAAGAAGAAAATGAAAAGAAGAAGCAGAAGAAAGCATCTTGATGGAGGGCTCTAGTCATCAGAGCATCTCAGACTCCATCCGGACAAGCTTCGGTGCTGGGCCTTGTGCTGTTTGTCCGAGTCCAATAAACTACATTTTTTAACTCTGATGAGAACCTGTCATTTGGGTAGAGTTGTGGTTAAGCTGGGATCTTTGTGACCGTTCTTTCGTGCTCACTTCACCCCACTCTTGGGGCTTGCGTGAAAGGGTGTGGCAAGCCCTGGGTTCTCAATACATTTCCTTTCAGACTTTTGGTCAAGTCTCTACAAATGAAATAATGAAAGCCTGACTCAGGCCTAGCAATAGCTCAGTGCTTAACACTTGGTGCTTTTCCAAGGGGCTCGAGAACTCACATCAGATGACTTTAACTTATGTCTCTAGTTCACAAGTATGATAATGCATATGTACACTAAGTGATACACATACACGCCCCCCTATACACAAACCTTGAGGGAAAAACCTCCATTTCCCATACTACCCCCAAAACAGTCACTGCCTACTCCAATTTCCTACATTAACATGAGGCTGACTATCATACCTTTTTTCCTTGGTCAGAAATGCACTTCCTCTTGGCTTCTAGAGTTTTTTTTCTACCATCTGCGTTGGCTTACCACTTCCTCTGCCCTGCCTGCCCCTTGGTTTTTTACCAGTTTTGTTTTTTAAAAAAAAAAAAAAAAAAAAAAAAAAAAAGCTTGGGCCAAGCTTATGCCTAGCACATGTGTGACTCAGCACTGTCTTAGAAAGGAACCCTGTTCAGTTTACTGCTTTAGGACGCTGCTTCCGTGTAGCACACGCGCTCTAATCGAAGGCCCAGAGACTGTCAACTCCAGCCTGATGTCCATGTATCTGCTCTGGGCTTGCATCCTTACTAGACCGGCAAGAACCACCCTGTCTACCTGTCTGGCCACCAGGTCACTTTCCTGATGCACCATATAGTTGCCTGTTAAGTATATCTGAATCCTAGCCTGTATGTGCTCCAGGCTTTCGACACAGGGACGGAGGCAGCACTTGAAGAATTGTATGTTTATTTCGTTTGCATTACCCCAACAGTAGCCCCAATGCTATGTTCTACTCTCAGCTATGAAGTCCTACAAAAATAAAGCCAAGCTTTTACGAGTGACTTCATCAGGACAGAACTAAAACTTTGTAGCTATTTTGAAGGGGTTTTGGTTATCAAGGTGCTTATTTTCAACAAAATGCCCTGTCAGAGGATGCATGCTTATACAGAAAATCTGACACATTTACTCATGCCACAAATTTATGTCCCCACCCACCCTCCACCGCCTTTAAAATAAACACATAACTTATTTACAAATGAGAAAATAAGGCCAGTGACCTTGAAAAAGAAGGGAGGGGGGGACCTGGCTCATTTCAAAGTGAATGAGAACACTTAAGTGCAGCCAGAGGCTGACAAGGGCAGGAAGGTCAGCACACTTGAGCTTGCCTAGGGTTTCAACACTACTGTGCCTCTGCCTGTGGAAGGCAGGCAAGCTCTCCACTCACTCAGGCCCTTCCTAACTTCACTCATCCCATTGGCCCCCAGCATGACATCACTGGTTCATTACATAACATGATCCATGAAACACCCCCCACCCCTCCCTGCCCTGGCCCTCCCACCCCCTATGACTGGCTCACCCTGTGCTGGCCCTGCCTGGCTCCTGAGACTCCCCACTTTTAGTAGATGGGGTACCAGGCCAGCAGCACCAGGGGCCAGATGGGTTGCAGAGACACATTTGGACACTACACGTGCCAAAGAAAATTTGGTTCCATTTCAAGAGTCAAAGCTGTCATTAAAAAAAAAAAAAAGTTACAAAGTGAGGATTGAGCCTTTGCCTATAGAAACCTTTTTGCAAAATACCAAAACCTTACTATTAGGCTGTGCTCAACCAAGAAGAAAATGTAGGTCAAGTCACCTTTAGGGGTCACCTACAAATACTTCCCAAAAAACAAGTGGTTCTAACTCTCAGACCATGTCCAAGTTAGGTTAAGTCCAAAACTAAGTAGCAGTATGAGGGTTTCCAGACTTCTCCCATTGACTGTAGCGTTTCCTTCTGTCCTTATTTTCAGGGGAGCACCTCTGCCTCCTCAGGACCCTGTAGGACAGAAATGAGCATGTCCAACAGGTACCTATTACACAGCTGTCTATTCCCCTCAACCCCCTGGTGACCAGAGTAGAGGCAGAAGTCCCCGGCCCCTCCACATCCCACACTGCACAGGAATGGTTCAGACAGATTATTCCACAAGAATGAGCTAACAACAGGTCCTGACTCAGTGGCCACTGGGCTTCCATTCTCACTTATAGACTATACTACACAAGCCCTCAGCTTACAAATGACTGGGCCGTGGCCCTGGCTCTCCCATTCAGACAAAGTGGGGCCCTGGTTACGGGGCTCGCTGCTCCTAGGATCTGCCTGTGCTGTTCCACAACCCATGCTTTGGCGCAGTTTCTGGGAGCAGACGGGCTTGCTCCCCAGCTTCTAAGCAGTATCTAGGGACACCTACCTCACTACCTCCTACCCAAGGATCCAGAGGTTCCCCACTCACTTGTACCGAAGCCTTATACCCGGCCAGTGCCGGCTCGGTGGGAAGTGGGGTTGCGCCGTGTTGTTCCATTTCCTCTGCCTCCTCGGAATCCACCACGTGAACTGCGGCCACGAAGGAACCTCCCTGACACTCCAAAAGTCTCGGTGTTCAGCTTCCTCTCTTCAGCCCATGTTGTCCGCCTAGAACTAAACCAAGAGATGTGTTGAGATCTGACTGTAGCGGGCAACAACTAAGTTTTTGAAATAGGCTCTGTCCTTCGACAGTTTAAAGAACAACCTCTGCCACAGCTGGTAGAGGAGGGGCCACTGCCCAGAAGCTTGGACCCTCAGAGGAATCAGGCCTCCTACAGCCACGAGGTCACCATCATCAGTCTAAGCCTCCGTCTGAGCCATCTAGCCCTCTCATGCCAGCTCAGCTTCAACCAGTCATCGAGTCTGTACAGACAGATCAGCAAGTTCTCCTGACTGAAGATGGCCCTCACTTAGTGTATAGCCAAGCCATCGCCCTGCAGACTATTCTGATACACAGCCACATGCAGGTCTTGGGTTCACCTTGGCTTCCCCTACAGAGTCCCTTCCTCCACTACTAAAGCTGCTGCTGAGCGCTGGCCACACCTCTTGTACACGATAATGATACAGCTGGGTCTAAGTCCTTTTCTTCCCTTGTCTCTTGCTTCAGTTGCTCCCCTGGTAAAGTGTGCATGACTCAGGCTACCTAGCCCATTTCCTGCTCTTCAGTGGCTGGCAGCATGCCCGGTACTCAACAACAGGACTCCTGGGCCTATGTTTGTACAGCATGCCTTCTGTCAAGACCACCTACAGTCTGGGGTGCTCACACAGCTGACACAAATCACAATGGGCTGACTACTAACACTTGGGAGGACAGGATGCTCAATCAATTGCCTAAGCAGCAAGGTCATCAAGGGCTTCCCAGAGTGGTGGGCAGATCAGCCAGAGAGAACAGCATGAACAAAGAGCTCTGACTTCAGCAAGTCCTGATCAAGTTTGGAGACAGCCAGCCAGAAGAAACTTCTGGTAGCACATCCTAGCAGGTAGATGTAGACCCAATTGGGTCTTGTGCTTCTCATGTAGAATGTAAGATCCCAGAACATCCACTCCCAATATAAGCTCTAGGCTTGACTCAGTGCTAGTACATCTTAGTCATGTGCTTCTAGGACCTAGAAAATAGTCACCCCTTCCACAGTGCACCCAGGCCCTTACCTTGTTTTGAGTTCAGAAGAAATGTTGTCAAAGAAGGACTTAGATTTGTCGTAGTAACAGTTGGGCCCCAGAAGATCATCCTCACCAGGAGTCTCTTCACTCTGGGCCATCACAGCTGGGTCCTTCTCTTCCCCCTTTTCAGCTTTGTCATCTACAGAGGCAAACAGAGCACAAAGGTCCAGAAACAAACACTACCCAGTAGTCTCCTGGTCCACTCTGCAGCCATCCTCAGGCGGAGGTTAATGGATGGGCCTGACCAGAGTATTTCCTCTTACGAAAAACAAGTCACAAGTTTCACAAACCCACACCCAGCACATCTAATTTCTCAGTTTATTCCAATGGCCACGTTGGTCAGAACCCCAACTCACTTCCAAATGACATCAGTCCTATCTTAACATGCTCTAAGGATTCTCTTGGGGGAGAACTTTCAAGTGAATCAGACCTTTAAAATTCAGTTTCTTCTTAAACTCTTTATCAAGCTCCTCTCGGTTGAACTGCGCATTTGCACTCTCAAAATCAAAGTCACCTTCAAACTTGATTGTGTTTTCCTTAACATTAGTTGGGCGGTTTTGCCCTCTGGAACGATTTCTTGTTCTCCGATTGCCTATGTGGAGGAAAAAACAGCATGGCTGAAATCACCAACTTATTTCTAGCTTGAACTCAAGAGCAGCTCACACACACTAAAGAAAGGCACAGCTCACCAAAGTACCACCTTAGTCCCAAGTCCCCAGCACAGATAAGCAAAGCACAGCCTGCTGCTCATGGCTATGGACTCAAGTGGCCATGGGCATTACCTGACCGCCTCCGTGGAGGTCTTCTGTTCTCATCATTCACCTGCCCTTGAGTGTGCACAGGTGCCGGCTGGACTACATCTAAGGTGCAAAGGGAGACGTGAGGAAAAGCTCCTGCAGAAGCCAGAACCCAGCCACCAAAGCAGACCACTACCACCGCCGCCACTGCCACCTCATGCAGCCCACAGGAAGGACTGAGGCTGCCTATAGGCCTGCCTGCAAAAGCATGTGGTTTGGGCTAGGATAAGGTTTTAAAACACAACCCAGTGCGAACTTCACTAGGAACAGAGCAAACTACAGGGGAGTCAGTGTTCAAGTACCGCTGGCTGGCTTGCTGCTTGGCTGAGCCTGGCGACCATTGAGCTGTGTCGCCGAAGTGACCTTGCTGGGCAACAGTTTCTTAGCATTCAAGTTATCAACAGAACTAGTCTGGACAGCTTGCTCCACCATGGGGCTCTTGCCGACTGGGGTAGATGGGAACCCAGCTCCTGAGGTGAAAAGAGAAAGAAAGTTTAGAACAGCTGAGGAGAGAAAACTTACCACACCTCAGCCAGTTCCCCTCTGGCTGGTACACTGGGAATAGGACAGAGGTGACATACTGTCTAGAAAAAGTCTGAACCTAGGGTTTACTCTCCCAGCTGGCCCATTCCCTTTGAAGCTGGTCCAAGGTGACCAAAAAACAAAACAAAACAAAACAAGTCACAGGATGGCACCAACCCTAGAGCTCCAAGTTGAGGAACTACAAGGAGAGGAAAGTCACTCTGCTACCAATGGGAACTCCCCCAGGTATGCCAATAGGTTTTCTAGGCAAGCTCCGACCAGCCCTGAAGGTGTCAACAGCCCTGAAACAAATTCAGAATTCTAGAAAGCTGGAGAACCACCACCCCAGCCTGGAATCTTCTAGAAACTACAGCAGTCAGATTCTAAAGTTAAATTCTTGAACAGCTTTATGAAAAGCAGAATGAGGTGAGGAGAGACTACAATGAAGGTTAACAACCCAATTTTTCAAAGAGTGAGCCCTTCATAAGTGAGGACGGGCTGCCAGGTGCCCACTGTGGGAGATTATACCCCACTCCCCACAAAGCAGACTCCTCTGACAGGCACTGGCGACACATGAAGGGCCTTCAGTGCTCTCTGCTGTTCCTTGACCGATCAAGTCCTATAACCATGGGGACATTACATTCTTCTGGGCTGTGTGGAACTAGGCTGAGACATGAAACAGAAGCTTTGATATGGCAAAACAAAATGAAAACACTGATGTGGAGAAACCCTAGGGACAGGGTCAGACACTCGCAAAGCAGGTATCCACAGGTCCTCCTGACACAAACTGAGCTGCACCCGTTTCTCAGGCCTGTCATCTCACTCAGCAAGAACAGCCCCAAGAAACAAAAAGGAAACAGTCTCACAGTAGTAGTAGCTCATGTGTGTGGTTTTTAAAAATACTTATCTATAGACACAGCCCAACCATTGACCCCTATGAAAGAGTGGTATGGAAGGACTGAAGGAGCTGAAGGGGTGACAACCCCATAGGAAGAACTGTATCAACTAACCTGGATCTCTGGGAGCAGAGAACATAAGAAAGGTTGGTGGTAAGCCACCAACCAAAGAGCATGCATATGGGCTGGGCTGGACCGGGCCTTCCTCTCCCCCACACATATGTTGCAGAAGACTGCCTGTTCTGGCCACAGTGTGGAGGATTCGTCTAATCCTGTAGAGACTTGCCCCAGGGAAGGGGGATGCTGGGGTGGAGGTGGAGGGAGCACCTTCTCAGAGGCAAAGAGGAGGGGTGAAAAACTGGAAGAGGGGACCAGGAAGGGGGAGGAAACATTTGGAATGTAAATAAAATTAAAAAGTGCTTATCTATCTGTGTGTCTGGGTATGTGTGTGCTTATCTATACATGTATGTATGGGTATTTTGTCTGTGTGCACATGCTCGTGTGTTGTGTTTGTGTATCACATGCATGACCAGTATTCTCAGTGGCCAGAAGAGATCAGCGAACCTAGGACTGGAGTTACAGACCATTGAGAAAGACCATATGAGTGCTGGGAATCAAACCCAAGTTATCTGGAAAAGCATCCAGTGCTCTTAACCATTCAGCCATCTCTCCTGACCCATGTGTACTTTTTAAGAAGTAATTTTGCCTTATGGGTAAATTTATGTGACCACAGAAGAACAATGGAAGTATCTCCAGTCATAGCTCTTAATTAGAAATGATACTGTATGTCCTAATTCAGACACAAAGAGCCCCTTAGACTTAAGAGCCCACATATACAGACTGATAGTACTCCATGCCCCCAACCCTGGGCCTCCTGAACTGAAGTGTGAGATGAAGGCTTCAGCATGGCATTACACAGAACAGATGAGCCCGAGAACACGAGGAAGGTGAAAACGCCCTCAGGTGCTACTGCCTCAGCATAGACAGCTGAGTGCACAGCAGCACTAACTAGCAGGCTCTCAAAATGGCACTGTCCATGCAGCCAGACACCTGGGGGCTGCCATGCAAGCTCCCCACTTGGAATGTCCTGCTGAGACAACTATGTCTCATCTGAGTTGTTGGGAAATTTTCCACAGCAGCAATTCAGAACACATTTGAGACCTGAAAACCCCAACAGGCACCTTTATGTCTTCCCATGCAACAGCCATGCACAGGTCAAAACCCTAAACCCAGGCAGAGTGAATTAAGTGCTCTGCTGACTCTAACCAAACACAAGCAGTGCCCTGCTCCCTGGGCCTAGCGGATGCTCTGTCCCAGCCCCTGCCATCTTGGATGTTCACCCCTGGCTCTCACAGTCTACAAGACAGCATGCACTTAGTTCTCCAAACTGCTGTTACCCTTGCAAGTGAGCTGAGGTGGCTCTGAGGACATGTCAAGCTCTGAAACAGGCTGTGGAGATGGAGAAGAACTAGGGCTGGAAGCAGCGGCTGAGGCTGGAGGGCTTACCAACTTCTCTGAAGAGAGAGAGAGAGAGAAGAGCAAAGAGAAAGCACACAAATAAGTCAGGACATACTTGTCTTATCCTAGCAAGCCTGGAAAGAGCCAAGTTACCTCTCAAATGATGTATTTAGAGCCAGGCTGAGAAGTCACCTTCCACATCAGAAGAGCAATCAAACAGGTGGCCCATAGCATTGGTCTGGAGCTTAGTTAACATTCCCTACCTCAGCTACCTGGAGTCTGAGAAAAGGTGGATGGGGGAAGCATGCATGTATACATATATGCACATGTGCACATTTGTGTAGAGGTCATAGGTCAACCTCGAGTGTTGTTTCCTTGGGTGTCATCCACTGGTTTTAAAGACAGGGTCTCTCAGTTGACTCAGAACTCACTGATTAGGCTCAATTTGTGGGCTAGCCCGTCCCAGGGGCCTGCCCATCTCTGCTCCTAGCACTGACAGCACCCAACTCTCCACGATCTGAACACAGCTTCAAGGTTAAAGACATGGCTGATCTCTGGGAGTAGTAAACCCTGTCAGAAACCATGTTTGAGCTGGGCTCTTGCAACACACCAATCTAGGCTACAACAGGACACAGGGAATTAATGGGCTTGCAGACAGATCCCATCTGTAAAACTACAGCTGCACTAATACTTCATTTCAGGTGCATTCTGATTTATGTCATCTGGTGCAAAACTCAACAATGCTACCTCTCTGTCTCAGGAAACAGCTACTCAACACTACAAGCTGAAGCTGTGCTGGGTAAATTGTCAGGAGCTGTTAGACTACAAGAGTCCAGCAGCTGTAGGACATGAAGACTCTCTGCTCTCAGGGTGCATGACTCCACTGTTTAGTGATCATGGTAAGAGTAGTCGCGCACACGAAACAGTCACTCACCTAGACCTAAGGAAGCGGCATACTGCTGGCTGAGCAGGGAACTGGCTGCCAGCTGGCCATACGGTGGCATCCCTCTGAAGGGGCTGTAAGGCACATGCGGCTGGAAGGGCGAGGCGGAGGCAGAGCCCAGGGAGGACTGAACAATGAGACACAAGGTAAGAGTGCTGCAACATCCTGTTACCCTCAAGTCTCCATAGACAGCACTTTCTCAGGCAGGAAGAGGGTGCCAGGTCTGTCAACCTGCACTCCTGGTATGGTATATAGTTCTGGGCAGTTTCCATTGTTGCCAAACATGCCTTTCCTCCAAACATTTCACTACAGCTGCATGAACTTCACAAAATTAAAACTCTTACAGCTCCCTCTGCCAACGGCAATCTGACCTTTTTACATGAGGAAATGCCACTTTTAGGTGGAGAAAGGCTCCCTTGAAGAGGGACAGCTGTGAGGCTAGGAACTATTTACACATCTCCAGTATATCCTTCCTCTCTGCCTACCAACCTGTCTCCAGGATGAGTGCTCATGAGGACTGCCTGTTCACACCCCCCTCTGACTCTTTGCAGTCCTTCTAGTCTGGTTGCTACATTCCCCCATCTTGAGACCTTGAACACCTATCCACCAAGCTTTTCAGAAATCTGACTTGGGTTCTCCCAAGGGCCAACCCTGTACCCTGCCTGTTCTTACCTTTCTAAATATAGCCTCATCTCAGAACCTGGGCAGTCTGAACCGGAGAAGCCAACAAAGGTCTACACTTACAAAAGATAATAATCTAGCTGCCCTTCCCCCTGTAATCCTGGGGTATAACCTACCAGGCAGTCAGTCAGACTTAGCTTAAGACTTTCAAACTTAGTGTCTACCATAATACAGTACCACAGGAGAAAGCCAGGAGACAGTGAACCAACCTTGTCGCTTCCCCCCCACACACCCGATGCCACTTATAAAAGCCAAAGCTGGACTGCTAAGCTCCAGGCACGCCAGGATCAGGCTAGACCACCAGCAGTAACATCTGTATACCAGGCACAGCAAGCTCAGTTCTCTTTCCCTAGTGGCCTTGCCATGCTGAACATATTACCCTGTAAAGTGTATGCTGCTGCTTGAATTAACCCTTTAGAAACAAACTGTCTAGATGAAAACCAGACCAGTGGTCATTAGAGGCAAGTCCTCAAGGTGAATGCTCTAGACAAACAGATGACACCAACTTTCCCGTGGAAACCAGCCTCTCTTATAAAGGCACACCCACACAGATGCACCATACGCTTACCTGAACAATAGCAGGATCCTGAGGGAGTGTGTGCTGAGCTTTTGGAGGTTCGCACACAGTGATGTCTTTGATATCACTTCCCCGGAAAATGATATACTCATAAATTTCCTCTCTTGGGGGAGCAGGCCTGTCTGTGGGACGGTCTTCAGTACCAAAGGACCTCACTTGGGGGGTTGAGAAAAAGACAGTTAAGTTATTGTCCTGTGCCAAGTCCATTTGCTTCAAGCTTCTGACCACAGCAGCCTCTGACACAGCACTCTCCTTACAATTAACAGCTACTTAATCTCTCAATTTTCACCTGACAATACCGATAAACCACCATGTGGCAAAGATCACAGGAGACAGTAGTCGGGAAGATTACATTCAAAGTAGAATCCCAAGCCTCACAAAGCTCCCTGATAATCTGCAAAAAACCACCGATGGACATAGCTCCTTGAAGACAAGGATGGCGTTGCAGAACCTCCTTTCTCTGATCTGACTTTGCAGATGGAACCCTGGGCCCTCATCACAAGCTGCAGGTGAGGAGATTTTTCTGAGGCAAGCAGGAAGTCTCCCCAGCCCTGGTACAAACAACAGGCCATGGTTGGTGCAGAAACAAAGGGAACAAATTCTGTGTCCGTAAGGAAATCCTGGACCCAAAGGACCCTCCACAGGACGGATCTAGGAAGGCTAGCACCTCTCTTAGGCAAGACTCCTGTGCTGAGCTGAATCTGGTGGCAGGCTTTAAGCAGAAACTCCTATTGTGGACAAGGGCCTGCTCTGGGTCTGTTTCTCCAACTGGGTATCTAATATCAACTGCAGCATTAAGAGTTCAAGTGAACAAAAAGCTCGGACACTGAGCTCTTGCCTACAGCACCGCAGTCAGTCTGGGTCCGGGTGCCACGCTTCTAACAGAAGGTATGGCTAGGGTTTGGGAGAATGGACCAGGACTGCAGGACTCTGGCTTCGGATTGGCCTAGACCCTTCCATCCGCACCCTCGAGGGTCTAACACACCCTGGGTGCGCTGCTGCGCTCACGCTTCTGAAGAGCCGGAGGAAACGAACGCCCCATTTAACGCCGAGAAAAGACAAAGAAGCTCTGGGCCCTCACGCTGCCACGACCAGCGCACCGACTCTGGACTTCTCTCCTCAAACCAATCCCTCAAGTGGACAGGGTCGGGAGAGTTCAGAGCAGGGCAGCCGCAGTTCAACCGACGCCCTAGCTCGGCGGGAGGCTGCACCAGGACTCGACTGGCGGTGGCTACCAAGGGGTTCCAAGGAGAGCGCGCAGGACCCGCCCCCCCCCCCGCCTCGCCGCGCGTCTCGCCCCGCGGGGGCGTCTCGCAGGTGGGAGTTCTATGGCTTCAAAGGCACCCCACCCCCGGACACCGGCAGGACCCTGGTCCGCTCCTCCCACAGCCCCTGCCGAAGCCGGGAGCACCATTGTGCGGGCAGGCGTGGGGCGGTGAACTGTTGGGGCGGCAGTTGGGCGCGCGGCGGCGCCGGGCCGCTACCTTTAGCGAGCGCCACCGTGGAATTGTCTGTGTCGATGGTGTAAAGGATGCCCTCGTAGCGGATCTGCGCCTTGGAGATGAGGCTGATCTTGCTGCCCAGATACGGGGTGCCGGACGAGCCGCTCATGGCGGCGGCCGGGGCGCGCAGGGCGCAGGGGACCAGCGCCGGGCTCCGCCCGCTCCGCCGCCGTGCGGTGGCCTGGTCGCCCACTCCTGCGCAGCTCCGCGCCGCCGCCGCCGCCGCCGAGGCGCCTCCTGCCGCGCCTAGGGCCCTGCGGGCCACGAGCGAGCGGGAGCGGGAGAGGGAGCGGAGCGAGGCGCTTAACCCGAGTCTGAGGGGAGAGGGGGAGGAGCGCCGCCGCAGCCACATCCGGGTCCTCCCGCCACCGCGCGCCGCCCCCGCACGCTCGCAGCCCATTGGCTCCTCGCTGCCGGCTCCCTTTAAATATGGCCGCGCCGCCGGCGGTGGGCGGGTCCGCGCCTGCGCAACTGGGAGCTGCCGGCCCGGGACCTGCCACTCCGAGTCTTCCCAACCTGTTCCCGGCGGGCCCCGCGCACCGCCTAGGGGCGTGAGACTGAGCGGGCGGGGCGGAGCGCGCGTGCGCGGAGCCCGCAGGAGGCCTCTGTTTGCAAACTCCGGGGCAGGGCTAGGGCTGGTCCTGGAGGATCGCCAGGCTCCTCCCTCCGCGCGTGCCGCCCGCACCCTTCGGGCCCAGGTGTTAATAGGCTGGAGATGTCAGTCTTTCTTGTTTACAGGAGCTGGACCCCCGACTGTTAGCCGGCGCTGGGCCAGGTGCGTCCTCTGTGCCGCTGGAGCCCCGGGGTCAGAGAACTGGCAGGCCGGTGCTGCTCAGTTCTGCAGCGCTCCCGGTGGGGCGGCTCCGGAATAGAAAGTACTGGGGGAACCCGGGGCAGCCCTTCACTCCTCCTAAGCCAGCAGCGCTGATGTCCTTAAAATAAGCCCTGACTGTCTTGGGTGGTTCCCGCCTGCCTGCACGCGTCCTCAGACTGCTGCCCGCAGCTATGAAATTGGAAAATTCCCCCCACTAAATCGCTTCCTGTTCTTGCCGAACTAGCTCCGCGTCAGGCACGATTGGTAACTTTGTATGTATGAGCGCATGTTTATTTACAGTTAGTCTCCAGGATCAGATCAGGTTAGTTACTATGAGAAATTTGGTAGGTGGCGATCAGCATTTTATGAACGTGAAATAGAATGAAAGAGGAGACAAGGGAACGTCCCACAGAGTGAAAATCAGGACTGTTTGGGGAAACAATTTCTCTTAAATGTGAAACATGAAACGTACTCCGTACTGTGGTGACATCAACTTGCCGTCAGAGGATTCTGAGAATAGTTGTGAATGTTTTAATATTTTATTTAGTGTGCGTGTGTGTGTGCATGTGTGCATATGATACAACGTGTGCAGAGGCCAGAGGACAACTAGAAGTTCTCTGCTTCCTGGAAGCATATGGTTTCTGGAAATGGAACTCGGGGTCATACTTAGCAGCAAGTGCACTTGTCCACTGAGCCATCTTGCTGAGCCTGTTTTTGTTTTTTTGTTTGTTTAGTTTTAATTGTGACAGGGGACTTACTCTTAGCTAAGGTCGGCCTGGACCTGACTATGCAGCCCAGACTGGCTTCTAACCTTCTACCTCAGCCTTCCCACGTGCCAAAATTTTGAGAATGAGCCACCCCACTAGACACCCTTAGTTGGATGACTTCCCCCCCCCCCCCCCGTTTAAACAGGCAGAAACAATCGTAGAATATGGATGACCTTTGAGATGTTAGTCTGGACCTCGATGGCCACACCGTAACCCCACCCCCACCCCCTCTGTGAGACCCACCGAGTAACACCTGCAGTCTCCGTCACCAAACGGCGGAGAAGCAGAAATGTCTGCTAGATCAACTATAATTCAGCCACACTTTCCACAGCTGCATCTTGACTCAGGAAAACTGAAGCAGCCCTGTTGTGTTGGGAGAGTTCTCCTGGTGTGGGGCATCTGGCTGTCACTACAGCACGGCCATGCTCACTCACACATGCAAGTTGTACTTGGCAGGGTGGGTGGGTGGCCCTGTGAGTGACCTGGCTGCAGATCCCTCTGTGTAGCCCCTACCTTTCAAAGTCACTGAGTCCTAAGCCTCTTGGATTGGAGGTGTGTGCATTTCTCAGTTAGCAGAGGCTGATTCTTCCTGAGTCCTAGAACTTGAGATGGAGGAAGGGGGTTCAGCTCCCAGCGGCCTCACAGTGCCTGCCAGGCTCCTGCATCTGCATCGGGTGGTTCCCGGAGGACACTAGACACAGTGTAGATGGCCACGGAGTGCAGAGTCTAAAAATACACACACTGCCAGGTCCAGGAATACAGGCACTGCCATTCATTCCTGATGTCCTGCCCAGTACTAGGAATGGAGGGCACTTGGGCAGACCGGAGAAGGAGAACAGCTGTGCCGGACTGACCTTTGACCCATGTCTCCATGGGAGAAGTTTTACAGGCTAGCATCTGCCCAGTACTGCTACAGTGTAGCTCTTTACAGTAGGAAGGTCTGGAGAGCCTGCTGAGCCCACCCATTTGATAATCAATCGTGGAGCCAGGGAGTGGAGAGATCTATAGAGAGAAGCCAGGGCTTCTGGGAAACTCTGACCTGTCTCACTTTCTGCTTTTCACAAATGGTGATTAAGCTACTCTGCCCATCTTACCGGAACACTAGAAGCCCCCAGAAGATGTTGCCTACATGAGGCAGCTAGGTTGGATATGTGAAGAAACTGTCATAAGCTGCATGGGAGTAGGGTGCAAAAACTCCCAAGAAGGGCAGGTAGGAGGCAGAAAGGTGAACCCCCATCCCACACTTCAGTGCTGGCCAACTGTGGGTTACAGTAGCCAGTATTCTGCAGCAGGTGATTGTGTGGCACCACAGAAAACCATTCTGTAACTCAGAAGCACACCTGAGGAAGAGTGGCCAGCACACCGTATCCACTGTCGGGGATGGAAGAGGAGGCACAGGTGGACTGAGTGGGAGGCAGAGAGAGGAGGGCGGGCAGCCCAGGGTGTCTGCCTCCTGGCAGACCAGTGCCACGTGTGACTGCACAAGCAGCAATCCTCCTTCGGTCTCTCCCGTTGTCCCTGGTTCCAGATGGACTCCACTTCCCACTGTTCAACAGGCCTGCTGTCCCAGAGTGCACACAAGTGGGGCAAAGTTCATGTGTTTTGACATCCCCCTCCCTATTCAGCCCCCTTTCTCTTCTTTCCAATCCCGTATTGTTTTGTGAGACAGGGTCTCCCACGTAGCCAAGGCTGGCTGTGAACTGTAGCTCAGATGACTTTGAAACTCCTGATCTTCCTGCCTCTGCATCCCAAGTCTGGAGATCACAGGCATTTGCTACCACATTAGACACAGGCTTGATACACACTAGGTGAGCACCCTTAATAGCTCAGGAACGTCCCCAGACTTCCTGGTGCTCTCTCTGTCCCTACCCTTCTTTAAAATTACATGTATTTATTTATTGTACATGTGCATGTGAAGGGCCACCGCACATGTATGACAATCAAAGGACTCTGTGGGCTTTGGCTATTTCCTTCTGCCATGTTGGTTCTGAGGACTGAGCTAAGGTCACCAGGCTTGGCAATTAATTGCTTTTATGCTAATCTCATCTTTCTGTCCCTACTCCCGCCTACCCCCTGCCCCCATCCCAGGTGGCTTCTTGTCCTCTTTGTTGCCTTTCTCCTCTTCCCCGCCCCACTTCCCTGGTACCCAGGTTTTCCAGGTTTGGAGCAGCCCTGCGGTGGAGCTACTACACCAGGGAGGCAGAGGGAAGCGTGTGAAACTCTTGACACCACCACCACCAAGCCTCAGCCACTCTCACGGGTGCCGCTGTCTGGGGCTGGACTGCTGCTCAGACCTGATGGGGTTCTAGGCAACCCTAGATACTGAATCTCTAACTGGTGGAGAGGCAGAAACAGATAAAGTGTTTAGAGAACACGATGTGGACAGAAATGAACCTCTACTTGGAGGCAAGTCTCTTTGAGACCTCGGGAACACCTTAGGGTGAGTCCTTGGGCCTCTGTTCTTTGTGGATAGAAATAAAAGCTCACTTAAGCTATTCTATGCGCTCACTAAGTGCCTACCACCACACAAGAGCCAAATCCACACAACTCTATGCACACCAACTCAGCACACCTGGCCACATGGTCGCCTTGCCAGCCCTCTGAGGTATGATGGACAGTTTCATCCTGAACTGGGTGACTTTGCCAGGGTTACACAGCCAGGGAACGGTAGGTTGGGCAGAGTTCTGATCCTCTTCTGACTTCTGACCCTTAGTTCTCAGCCTCTGAGCATTTTGCATGGTGGGGCTGTGCAGTCAGCTGGGCATCAGAACCCAGATACGGCTGTCTGGAGGCAGGCTCCCAGAGGCTGGAGCAGGACAGTGAGAAAGAAGCAGCAGACTCTCCAAGTGTTTTCTCTGGCTTTTCATCCTAGCTTGGCTCCACAGGAGATACAAGATGCCTCCCTCCAGCAGTTGCCATGGCAACCCAGAAACCTACCTGGGAGCATTCCAGCCAGCCTGGGCACTCTTGGCACCTGCTTGTTGGGGAAGGAGCACCTGCTGGGTAAAGCCACTACTCAAAGGAACAAGGTCATGTAAAGGAGAGATGTCCAGCTTCCTGAGCTGGTCCTCAGCTGACCCAGGGCACTTGTCCATGCTCCGAGGCTCTGTCACGCTGGGAGACGGAAGATTCTATTTTTACTCATAAGCAGGTCTGACTTAACAGCTACAGTCCTTTTCCTTCTGTCCCCACCCCAAGAGCAAAGGGCGAATTAGTGCTCCCTGTGACAGAATTGTCACGCACCAGCAATGGAGGCCTACAGAGTGGGGCACTGTCTGTGAGAGGGAAGCCTGGTCAGGAGCAGGCAGAGCCTGAGAAGAGGGTTCTCCCCAGAGGACATTGGTTTCTCGGCCCAGGGCTTCTGTGCTGTTTCAGCAGGTACCAGGCACTAGATAGGAAAGGTGGCCACTGGGAATATGTTCCCTAATACTAAAACTCTTGCCTTGGAAGTCCTGCAGGATCAGACCACTCAAGTGCTGGTCATCAACAGTGGTGGCACTTCTTTTTCCACACTAGGCTGGACCAGAATAATTTCCAATTTACTTAACAGTTTTACTGAGATACTACTTACTTACTATAATAGTACTCCAGTATACAGTTTAATGATGTTCAAATATGTTCAGATGACCATTACCTCGTACTCATTAGCAGTTCTTCTCTGTCCCCACTTCTAGTACCAACCATCTTAGGTGTTCTTGGTCTCTTGTCGATTTACCTAGTGTAGACATTGAATAGAATTTCATATGGGGGGAATCATACACGGTCCCCCTTCACTTGGCATCCATGTATGTGATTCCCAGGCTCCTCTGTGACAGCATGGGTCAGCAGCTCCCTTTGGGGAATGGATAATGCTCTGTTCTACGATGTTGCTCGGCTTGCCGCCACCTGACCGACATTTAGGTTATTGCCACTGTTCAGGTGTCACTGTTCTGCCTGGAACACCTGTGTGTCTCTTTGCTTGCTTTTACTACTTCCAACCCTCCCACAATCCTTCTCCCTAGTTCTCCCTCCCCTTCTCTTGAGTGGGCGGGAGCCCTCCAGGTATCCCCCCACCCTGGCACATCCTCTCCCACTGAGGCCAGACAAGGCAGCCCAGCTAGAAGAACACACCCCACAGACATTGCCTCGCTGTGTTCATTGTTCTCGGGACTACGGTATCCAGATCACACGGAAATCTATATTTCACATTGTGAGAAGCCGCCGACTGTTTGTCAAAGTGCAGAGCCATTGCTGCTCATGTAGATAACTTTATCCCGGTCTGTATTCCTGAAAGCAACCCCAATAAAACCTCATGTTCCCACCGCCAGCCGTGTGTGAGGCAGATCATGTTTTCACAGTGAACTCGTTCTGTCTGTGGTCAGCATGCTATCTGGAGAAAAGAGACTTTGGTTCATGTCTCCAGAAGCTGGATAAACTGTAGACCAACTTCTCCGGGAAGGTGAGTGGTGGGAACTAGTGCCTGTGGGAAAGTCAGCTAAGAAACCCGGAGACACACCCATCGTGGCACAGTGGGGCTCCGGAGCTCTTTACAATGACTGCCTATGGGATCTGGCAGCTCATATTCCTCAACAGATATAATTTACAACAAGGTTTAAACCTTAGAATGTGACTAAGGTTTAAAAGGTGAGCTGTGTTTGTCTTCTTAAAGGATTTTCTTTTGTAAATTGTGAGGTTTGTCTTTCTTTTTTTCTTTCTTTTATGTCTGTTCATTTTTATAAGGGGCGTTGGCTAGACTAGGTACTAATACAGTTAAGTCACAAACATTCTGGTCCTGAGTTGGTCCAGTTCACTTGTTTTAAACACCCTTTAAAGATGTCTCTTGGGAAACGGGCATTAGCTCTGTAACTTTGGCTGTATCAGTGGATGTTTCTTAAGCCTTAGGCTGTTCGGAAGGGACATTAGATCCCAAGGTTCAGGGTTTCTCCCCGACTTCTCATGGGCCCTCAGTCTTGTCTGTCTTCCTGTCCTGCTGTAGTACCGTGGTCCCATTCGGAAGACACTGCCACAGCAACCTGAAGCAAGCCCTGAAGTAGCAACAGCTGCAGGCAGTTGGGTAGAGTCTCTTTGGCTGAGGGAAGCAGGTAGCAAGATCCTGGAACCCAAGGACTCATGGCCACTTAAGAGAACTCTGCCACTCTACTGCCTCTGCTCACTTGTCCCTTTGTGAAGGGAGATGGCCCTTAAGCTGCAGCGTCTCTTGTCTGTGGGTAGCCCAGTGTCTGCAGCTACAGCTTAGCTCTCGCGTGATAGATTCAGCCTCCTCACACAGTTCTCCATGCTCTGCTACACCCCACCACAGTCCTCCTGGCCCAGCTTTGGCCACTGTAGGGAGTAGGGAAGCTGTACGCTTCCATTCACAGAAAGGACTGTGAGGGAGACCTGTGACACCTGAGGACCCCAAGCACCCTCAGAGTCCAGTCCCACCGTCTTCATCACCAGCCCAGCATCTCGCCAGATCAGGTTACAGGAAGAGCGTATGTCCGCAGACTCCCACATAGAGAAAAGGCTGTCCGTAGTTAGTCATCCCCACAGGGAGAGGGGACCTGCTTCTGTGGCTCATGTGGTTCAGAGGTCTCTGAGGTTTCAAATTATAAACTCCTTGGGATCTCTGTCCACCTACTTGGGCCCCATCCCCTGGCCCCCACACCGTGTCTTGACCTTGGCCTAACCGTTGTGCTGCTTGAAGTCCATCACTCTGTCCAAAAATCTGGATTTGAACTTGAATTTTTCTGAAACAACACAAAGCAAAAAACAAAACAAAACAAAACCGGAAGGGGTTTGAAGTTGGGAGCGTGACTGGCTGCTCTCGCCTCAGCTTCAGTTGTTAGCTAATTGCCCTCAGCTGCAACGGAGTTAACAGCCCTTTATCCTCCCCTCCACACAGCCCTGAGTCAATGCCGTGCTCACCCTGGGACAGCCGCGCACCAATCCTCCCCCAAATCCCTCCCCGGGACTAGTTCTTAAGCCATTCTCAGGAGAACTGTCACCCTCAGGTATGGCCACCACCTGGTACCCAACACCTCACTGATGAGTTGAGAGCAATCTGGTACACAGCCCTTCTTAACTGTTCTTGTTTGGGCCATCCTGTCCCTGGTTTCCGCTCTCCAGAGAGCAGACCCTGAAGTGACTGGAAGTTTCTTGGGAATCGCATCTTTGAGAGGAGGAAGAAGGGAAACGGGGATAGTGGCCAGGACCTGAAGAAGTCTGAAGCATCTCTCCCTGTGTTAAGAAGCACAGATTGCTGGTAGGAGAGGCCCTGAGGGCAGGAAGACTGCCCACTGCCCCAGCTTCGCCGAGCTGGTCCCTGGAGACTCTTCACAGCAAGGCAAGCTTGTTCTCTGTGTCTGCTACCAAGGGCATGGCAGAGTTCAGGCAAATCCTCCTGGAAGGGTTATGAGTAAGTACTCCCTCTCCATTTCTGGAGATTCCAAGCTGAATATGGCTTCCAGGGATCACCTCCTTGGGCTCCCCTGGATGGGATGGTAATCTGACCTGGAGCATCTCCCTTGGTCAGACCTGCCAGATCTCCAACTGGGGAAGGGTGGGAATTGATGGCTGAAGTCAATATGGTAGACCCCCCACACAGGGGACACTCAATGGAACTGAGTCAAGCAAGGCCTCATGGGTACGTGTACCACGGAGCTGCAGAGAAGCCCTCAATCAGAAGTAGGAGGGAACATCCCACTAGCTGTCACTCCAGATGACAGAGAGGTCATCACTGATGACAAAAGTCCATGCCACCCGGCTGGCAGCAGCATTCAGCCTGCAGTGGCCTTCAATGGCATCTGCGATCTTCACGACAAACTCTCCTGGTCCCAGACCTCAGGCTACATAAATTAAGGACAGAGTTTTTTCTGTGTTGGCTGGTTTGTTGCTCTTCAGCAACACAGCCTTAGGAATTAGATATCAGATTGCCATTCCTGTAATGCTTGAAGCATCCAGGAGCCACAGACTGTGGCGGTGATGGGGGATGTATCCGGCCACTCCTCCTGCACCAGGACTGGGTAGGTCATAGACGTTGGCTCAGGTCTACGGACATGCGGTGGAGGAGGATCTATGACTTTTGCTATTCAGATCGGGAATAGCTTTTCTCCCCATCTCCAGGGCCTAGCCAGCTGGCGAGTAAGACTGGAACTGCATGGGGAATGAGGCCTGCCTCCGTAGGATACACCCTCCAAGTTGACAAAGGCAGACATCTAGAATCCTGTGGGTGCCCCAATCCAGCAGGCCCTTGTCACTTTCATTTTGAGGTCGATCTTTAGGTTGGACCTACGGCTTGTTTCCAGCTGTGATGTTCATTGTCAGCTTGAGGGAACCAAGAATCACCTGAAGAATAGGCTTCTGGGTTGCCTGCCAGTGGGGGGTTATCTTGATTGCCAGGTGAGGACCCCTCTTAGTGTGGGCAGGACTGTGTTCTGGGGAGGGGGTTCTGGACCTCTCGAGAAGGCAGAATGAACACCAGCATGTGAGCTTTCATTGTCCACCTCTACAGAGGTCACATGACCAGCTGTTTGGACCTCCTGACACCTTGGCTTAGTGGCCGTGGTAGACTGTACTCAGAGCTGTGAGCTAAAACAAACCCTCCCTCCCTTAAGTTGATTTTTATTTTCTGGTTTTTCTATAATCTGTTTATTTTTATTCTGTGCACATCAGTGTTTTGCCTGCATGCATGAGAGTGTCAGATTTCCCCTGGAGCAGGACTTACAGTCGGGAGCCACTATGTGGTTGATGGGAATTGAACTCAGGACCTCTGGAAGAGGACCCAGGGCTCTTAACCACTGAGCCATCTCTTCAGCCCCCTTACATTGCTTTTTAAAAATTTGTATTTATTGTTGGACAGTGGTGGTGCATCCCTTTAAATCCTACCACTCAGGAGGGAGGCAGATGCCAGCAGATCTCTTGAGTTTGAGGCCAGCAAGTTCCAGGACAGCCAGGGCTATACACAGAAACCCTGTAACAAACAAAAAAACCCACAAAACCACAAAAACCCTATGTATACACACACACACACATATATACATACACATTTGTTTTTCATATATATGTTCATATATTCCATTTATTTGTATGTTTTTCATATATAAATACATATGTGTTTATATATTCCATTTATTTGTGGGGGTGGGGGCACATGCATTTGTGCTTGTGTGGAGGTTAGTGAATGCCTTGATGGAACTAATTTTTCCTTCTACCTCACAGGTCCTGTGAGAAACAAGATCCTCATTTCTCATTAAGGGTCTGGGGACTCAGAGGAATAGGATTGAAGCAGCCCCCATCAGTCTGTAGATGAGCACAGAACCTCCGTTCCGGTCTTGAATAATCATGGGTGACAATCTCACAGTCCCCATCAGTCTGTAGACCAGAGCACAGTACCTCCATTCCAGTCTTGAATAATCATGGGTGACAATCTTGCAGTCACCTACCTCTTACCTTTCCCTCTGTTGACTTATCATGTCTTTTCCTCAACAAAAGGAAAAGTATCGAGTTCATCTCTGCATTTTACATCCTGTTTGTTTTAAGAGCCAATCAGACATGTGACCTTGTAGTTAAGTGTTGCTGTCTTTTCTACTCTAGACTTCTAGTGTTTTTTTGTTTCATTTTTTATGAAGGGGTAGTTGTGGCTAGACTAGCAGATATTAAGCAAGGGACCTAGTGTTTCCTGCTTATTTGTAGCTGGACCTAAGCTAGCTCAAGGCACATTTGAAAACAAGCCATCAGATCTTATTTCTGACAGTCCCGAGGCTCAGACTCAGGGTATTTGGCATGGTGACCATCACCCTTACCCTCTGAGCTCCTAAAATTGCCCTTTTCAAAGTATTTTGTCATAATAACAAGAAAAGAAACTAAGCCATCAGCCGAGATTCACAGGACAGCCCTCCTGCCACAGCCAAACCTGAGCTCCAGGATTGCTCCAGGACCCTGCCTAACCTAAAAGACTTAAGATGACAACTTTATCAGCATTTAACTCAAATATACAATAATGTACCCCTTTAAAATAAACACTTCAATGTTTATTTTAACCTACCCTCACTCTCTCCTCAGGCCCCTCCCACAACAGGCCCCGCCCACTCATCTACTCTCACATCTTCATGGAGCGCCTCCTCTGGACATTTTGTGTGAAGGGAACCACATAAGATGCTGGCTTTGTCACAGGCTTTTTCCCAAACCATAAAGGTTTCCAGGTTACTCCTGGTTAAGACGTGTGAGCAATCCATTCCTTCACATAGCTGGACAATAACCTATCACATTGATATGGCATGTCTTATTTTGTTGTTGTTGTTTTAGGATTTACTTTTAGTCCAGGCATGGCAGCACACACCTTCAATACCAGCACTTGAAAGGCAGAGGCAGATGAATCTCTATGAGTTCAAAGCCAGCCTGGGTTACAGAGTAAGACCCCGTCTTAACTGTCCCCCCCCACCACCAAAAAAATTCTTTTTTTAAATTGGTACTTAAGTATGTATATCACATGGGTGTGGGTGCTCACAAAGACCAGAAGAGGGCATCAGATCCCCTAGAGCTACAGTTACAAGTTTGTGAGCCATCTGATATGGGTGCTGGGAACCACACAGAGACTATTCTGAACTACTGGGCCATCTCTCAAGCCTCTTGGTTTTTGATGGTATTGAAACTGTGTGTGTGTTTGCTGGTTTGTCTCTTTTTGTGACAGGGTCTTATTATGTACTCCGAGGTGTCCTGGAATTAACTATGTAGTCCAGAGTGGCCTCAAACTCATGGCAATCCTCCTGCCTCAGTCCTTTCAAGTGCTAGAGTGACAGGTGTCACTCCTAACTTCTGTATTTTACTCTCACTGGCTGGTGGCCATTTATTAGCTAGGCAGGACAGTGCTATTATGAACTTGGTACACACGCGTTTGTGTGGACCGTTTTCATTTCTCTTGGGGACACACTGGGGTGCTTGGCAGGGTCAGCTGGTAGCTGACCAACCAGTTGAAGAACCACAGCCTGTTTCCCACGTGGCAGTTCCAGGCCACATTCTCACCAGCGGTGTTGTGCTGGCTGGTCTCACGTTGACTTGACGTACAATCTGGAGTCATCTGAAATGAGAGAACCTCAGTTATGAAAAAATGCCCCATAAGAGCCAGCTGTAGGGCATTTTCTAAATTAGTGATTGATGGGAAGGGCCCAGCCCATTGTGGGCGGAGCCATTCCTAGGCCGGTAGTCCTAGGTTCTATGAGAAAGCAGGCCAAATTCAGTGCCAGAGTGTTTCTCTTTGTCCTCTTGGAAGCCAAATCAGAAGCAGACCTGAGCCAGACAAGTGCGCGGCACATCCTCCCCCCAGGCCAGCCAGCCGGCAGCAGAATCCAGCCCACCCTTTCTCCTCCTCAGGGGCACAGAGTTGGGGGGAGGGAGCAGGCTGCGACTGCCCTGGGGAGGGGTTGGGTCTAGTTGAGAGAAGGGAAAGAGATGGAGGAAGCAGATGGTCACCCAAGTGACTTGGACACGAACAGAGAAGAGCAGGGAGCACACCTTGGTCTGACCCTGACTGGGGTGGCCCCGGGTGTGATGGCGGAGCTGTTGTGAACTAACTTATTAATACCAGATAAAGATGGGATTCCAAATGTGAAGTCCCCGCAGAAGGAAGCACACAGGTGGGAAAACTCGAAGGAGCTCCGAGCTGTTACTTAAGTTACTTCAGGAGGATTTATGTTGGTGCGTGGGTGGTCTGAGGGGACACCGTCTGTTCTGATAGGGAAGTCATGGCGGCAAACCTGGGGCAAACGCGGCTGAGAAGCGGAGAAAGACCTCAGCCCATGGGATGGATGGTGCCAACCACGTGCACTATGGGGTTCCCCTTCTCAGTTAAGCCTCTCTGAAAATGCCCTCACAGCACACACCTAGAGGTATGCTTTCTAGGTGCTCCAGATCTAGTCTAGTTGGAGGTTGAAATCACCCACTGTGAACGCTAACCCAGCGGTTCACACAGCTGGGGGCCGAGGGCATCGGAGATACACAAAGACACACAAGCATCTGGCTATCCAAGGATTGCATTCCTTGAAGGGAATATACAGCCAGCAGGGAGGTGGTGGAAGCAGGAGGTGGTGATACCTGAAAAAAGGGTTTCCTGAGGAAGGAGCCAGGGGTGAAAGGGCTTCTTCACAGAGACAGTCACTTTGGGAACCCAGGTGCTGGGAAGAGCCCAACCTGGGGTGTATACAGAGCTGTGTGAGGCTCTGGGGCGGCTAGCCCAGAGCCAGTGTTCAGCAGATGTGGAGATACTGGACCTCCAGAAGGTTTATACTTAGTGTCCAGCCCACATGGGGCCTGGAACAAGGTCGAACAGATGAGCTGTGGGCTCAGCATACTGTACTTGATCCACAGCCCCAGAACCAACCACCTCTGGACAAGCACTTCACAAAGAGCAGGGTACCCCAAGCAAGCAAGTCTCCTTCCACTTAGCACCCCTTTCCTCCTGCATGTGCAGTGAATTTTCCTGATAGGGACGAAGAGGCACTAGATTGATCTAGCTCAGCTCCCACAGGCAACCTGCAGACCCAGCCCAGGACTGCCCACTACCCAAACTGGTCTGTCCACTGGGTGGTTTTGCTTAGCTCATGGTCTTGTCTGGAAGGCCAGTTTCTCTTCTTCCAGGAAGCCCTCCTTGACTCGCATGTGTGGTGACCTGTGTTTCTCAGAAGCTGGGAGAAGTCGGTGGCTGAAGAAAGCTGCTCTGTCAGGCTGTGAAGTGTCTGCCAAGCTCACTCATTGCCTTTGGTTTTGTCCCAGGCTGTTGGTTGGCTCTGGTGAGCTCTTCGGTAAAGGTTTCACCTAGGTATGTGGTAGCATCATTTCTTGTAGTGCCTGGCACCTGCCCGAGGCTAAGCCTTTTTTTTTCTCTTTCCACCGTGACTGAGTCCTCCCCCCAGTCCTGCCAGTGTCCCCTCCCAACAGTCACCTTTCAGTTTTGCCAGCTCTAACATTTTCTCACAGTTCCCTGGCTAACTTGCCTCATTTCTGATTCCTTTCCAGAAACGCTCCTCCAGGGGCCACAGCGCTCTCCCGTTACCGGCCACCCACCTCCACCGTGCAAAGCTTCTACTAAGTCAGATCTAGCGGTCAAGGTTACCAGTGACCTCCAGAATGCTAAGCCCCTTAAGCCCATCTCTGGGGAGGGAGTGGGTGCCCAAGCATGCTTCTCCTCTCCTTGCTGGCTGCCCTGTCTCTCCTCCTCCTCCTTGGATTTCCCTGGAACATGGTACCCAGTCCTGGCCTGGCTCCGATGCTTTCTGAGGGATCTCTCCTGTGGGCAGATGACCTGCAGCTCCCGGGATGCAGACTTCTCATTCTCATTCGTTGCTGGCACACGAGGGAGTCCCACAAGAACACAGACCTGAACTGTCTTCATTATCTCTTTTTCTCTCCAGGGCAGGAAATCCCAGTGCCTGACTTTTTACCTGTATCAAGAATCCCACGGACCCCTCCAAGGGAAGGCTCTATCCCCACTCTTTGTTTGTATTCTGTTACATTGACCTGGCCTCTGCCCCTCTCCTGAGCTTGGTGTGGGTGGGTGTAACCAGCCAGACCTTTGCTACTTTGTGGGTTCTTTGTTATCACACCCTTTCCCATCCTTTCAACCTCTAAATACCAGATAACAGAAAAAAAAGACCCCCTCCCCAAGATTAGGGTAGTCGAGTTCCTGGGGCAAGTCTGATCTTCACTGTCAGGATATCTAAATTCTTCTTGTTTCTTCTTTGTGTACAACCACTTAACAACCAACCAGCAACCTACACCACCTCGCAGGGCCCTAGCATTTCTATACTCTCCAGAGTCCCCAGAATTTGGAACATCTGCAGCTGTCAAAATCGCAGTCCTGCTAGAACACAAGGCAAATCATAGTCAGCTGCTGTGGACAATCTGAAGCAGCCCCAGATCCAACAACTGGGATTAAAATGAACACATTCTTAAGAAACCAGAATCCCCAAGGTGCTGAGGTGGAGAGGGCGATTGGGAGAGGGAGAACCTTCATGGAAGCAAGGGGAAGGGGAGGGAAGGGGATAACATTTAAAATGAAAACACAGAGACTATCTAGTAAAATAAGTAAAAAAAAAAAAAAAAAAAAAAAAAAACCCAGAATTCTCATTACAGGTGGAGGTGGGAGATTTCTACAAAGGCTAGTTCCCTTGGACTCTTCTCAGTCCCATGTCCATGGGGTGTCCTAGGCTTGGGGACAAGGGCTCTGCCTCTGCTGCTTCATGTGGTGTTTCAGGGATGAACCTCCTTACTGGGGTCCCACCCTTTCTCTACCCTGTTCATTGGCATAGAAGTCCAGTCTGGGCCCCTTTCAACCCATCTAACATCAAGGCTCTGGACATTGTAGCTCATGAAGAAGATTCTACTTAAGGGCTGAAGGATGTTTCAGTCAGTAATTGCTTGCCTACATGCTGAAGGTGACTTTAAACTTCTGCCTCCATGTCCTAAATTCTGGGATTACAGGTGTGTGCCACCAGGCTGAGTTTACATGATGCTTGGCTAGTACTTGACTGAGTACTAGACCCTCATGAGTTCTTGAACAAAATAGTTTGTGTTTGCACATGTGTATGTGTGTATATTCCTGCTTCAAGGTATATCGTACCAAAGCACCCATGGAAGTCAGAGGACAACCTCAGGTTGTCTTTGTCTTCCATCATGTTTGAGGCAGGGGCTCTCTTGCTGCTGCTGAGACGTGTATTCAAGTCTTGCTGACAAGATTCTAGGGGATCCTTTGTTTCTGCTTTCCCTTTTTCCATAGCCATGTCTGGGCTACAGACATGAGCTATCTGATTTTCATGGATTCCTGGAATTGGGAATTTTTACCTGCTGAAACATCTCCCTGGCCCCTTGACTTCTTTTCTATTTTGAATGTTTAATAAAGTTATTATTTTATGTATATGGGTATTCTGCCTGGATGTCTGTGCCTCTTTCTGGGTCTGAGACCTTACTCAAGATGATTTTTATTTTTGTTCTACCTATTTACCTGGGAATTTCATTCATTCATTCTTTTTAAAATTTTGATGGCCAAGTAATAGTCCATTGTATAGTTGTACTATATTTTATCTATTCTTCTATTGAGTGGCATCTAGGCTGTTTCCAATTTCTGGCTATTATGAATAGAGCAGCAAAGAACGTGGTTGAGGAAGTGTCTCTGTGGTAGGATGAAGTGTCCTCTGGGTGATGCCCAAGTGTGGTATAGCTGGATCTTGAGGTAGGTCAATTTCCATCTTCAAGAGGAACCACCACACTGATTTCCTTGGTGGCTGTACAAGTTTGCACTCCCACCAGCAGTGGAGGAGTGTTTCCCTTACTCTGCATCCTCACCTGTATGAGCTGTCATTTGTTTTTGATCTTAGCCATTCTCATGAGTGTAAGATGAAATCTCAACAGGTTTGATTTGTGTTTCCTTGATGACTAGGAATGTTGACTATTTCTTTAAACATTTCTCATTTGAATTCCCTCTTTTGAGAATTATGTGTACATTTGTACCCGATTTTAAAAATTGGGTTATTCATTTATTTGATATTCAGTTTTTTTATTTCTTTATGTATTTTGGATATTACCTCTCTATCAGATGTGTAACTGATAAAAGTTTTTTCCCATGTTATAGCCTGCCACATTGTATGACAGTGTCCTTTGCTATGAAGAAGATTTTTAGTTTCATGAGAAATCATTGGTCTTACTGCTCATGCTGACAGAGTTCTGTTCAGAAAGTCATCTCTCCAGAAGGCTATCCCCTTTCTTTTCTATCAGGTTCAATTTATCTGGTTTTATGTTGAGGTCTTTGATCCATTTCGAGTTGACTTTTGTGCAGGGTGATGAATATGGATCTACTGGATTCTTCTACATGCAGACATCCAGTTTGACCAGCACTGTTTGTTGAAGATGCTTTCAATTTTTTACTGTATATTTCTGCCATCTTTAAAAAAAATCAAGTGTCCATAAGTGTGTGGTTTATGTCTGGGTCTTCAGTTGGATTTTGTTGACCAAAATGTCTGATTTTATGCCTCTACTGTGTGGTTTTTATTACTATGGCTCTGAAATCAGGGATAGTGATACCTCCTGCAATTCTTTTCTCATTCAGGATGGGTTTAGCTATCTTTGATTTTTTTTTTATGTAGAGCTGAAAATTGTCTTTCAGGATCTGTGAAAAATTGTGTTGGAATTTTGATGGGGATTACATCGAATCCATAGGCTGCTTTTGGTAGTTTGGCCATTTTTACTAGGTTAATCCTCCTGGTTCATGAGAACGGAAGATCTTTCCATCTTCTGATGTCTTCTTCATTGCCTTGAAGTTTTCATTATGCAGGTCTTTCACTGGCTTGGCTAGATTTATCCTGAGATAGTTTATATTACTTGGTGTTATTTCAAAAGGTGTTGATTCCTTATTTTTCTCTCAGCCTCTTTGTCATTTGTCTGTAGGAAGGTTATTGATTTTTGGTGAGTTGGTTTTGCATCCAGTTACTTTGCTAAAAGTATTTGTTAGTTGCAGGAGTTCCCCAGTAAAGCTTTTAGGGTCACCCACATTTACTATCATGTCATCTGCAAATAAAGATACTTTGGCTTCTTCCTTTCTAATGCATAGCCACTTGATCTCCTTCAGCTGTCTAACTGCCCTAGTTATGACTTCAAGTACTAAATTGGATAGGTGTGTAGAGTGTGAACACCTTCCCTTGCTCCTGGTTTTGGTGGAATTGCTTTGAGTTTTTCTCTATTTAAGTCAATGTTGGCTACAGGCTTGCCGAAGCCACCTTTATCCTGAGCTATGTCCGTCGTATTCCAGATCTCTCTAGGACTTTTATCATAAAAGGTGTTGAATTTTGTCAAATGCCTTTTTTCAATTCTAATGAGATGATCATGTGTTTTGTTTTGTTTTCTTTCAGCATGTTTATATGGTGCATTACATTTCCACATGTTTGTATATTAAACCACCCCCCCACATCTCTGGAATGAAGTCTACTTGATCATAATGGATGATTTCTTTTGTGTGTGTGTTCTTAGATTTGGTTTGTAAATATTTTATTGAGAATTTTCATATATGTGTTCATGAGAGAAATTGGTCCCTTGTGATAATCTCTTTATTGGTCCAGTCTTTGTGTGGTTTGGGTATCAGGGTAACTGTGGCCTTATAAAATGAATTGGACAATGTTCCTTCTGTTTTTATTCTCTTCCTTCTATTTTGTGGAATAATTTGATGAGTATTGGCATTAACTCTTCTTTGAAAGTCAGATAGAATTTCTTTGCTAAAGTCATCTGGCCCTGAGCTTTTTTTTAATAAAATCATTTTTTATTGGATATTCTCTGTATTTACTGGTTGGAAGATTTTAATTACTGCATCTTTTCATTAGGGTTTATGGGTATGCGTAAATTGTTGATTTTACTTTGGTAAGTGACATTGAGGAAATTATTCATTTCTTTTAGATTTTTTTCAATTTGATGAATTTTTTTTATACGTCTTCAATATTCTCTGTGTACTCCGTGCCTGGTGCTATGTCTCTCTCATCATTTCTAGTTTTGATATTCCTTCTCTGTCTTTTAGTTAATTTGGGTAAGGGTTTGTCAATCTTACTGATTTTCTCAAAGAACTGACTCTGTTTTATTGATTCTTTATAGGTATTTTTGTTGTTGTCATTGTTTCTACTTTATTGATTTCAGCCCTGAGTTTGATTATTTCTTGTTGTCTACTCTTTTTTTGGTGTAATTTCTTCTTGTTGTTCTAGAGCTTTTGGAATGTAATATTAAGTTACTAGTATGAGATCTGTCCAATTTTTCTTTTTTCCTTCCTTCCTTTCTTAATGTTGCTGTTTGATGATAAAGCTCAGAACATTCCATCACCAGGGCTGCATGGAGTCAAAGCACCACACACAGCATGGGTGACCTTAGGGAGCCTCCATGGTAAAGACAACAAGGAAGGCAAAAGCCCAGGATGGCATAGAAAAGCTGCTTGGGGGATGGGTTCCTAACATAGCCAATCATCAAGACGCCAAACACTGTTCCACTGACAGTCCCTGATGCAGCCTCACCAACTGTGGTGGGCCCAGCACCAATAAACTTAGCAGCTGTGTCAATGTCCTAGGAAATAACACTGGTCTCGGATTCCCATCGGGCCACCTAGAGAAGAGCTGCTGCAGGAAGGCTGTTTGGATGAGGCTTTGTATACTCAGGGGACAGGAAGACACAGGCCCTGGTACAGCTTCAGATCAGAACTGGAAAAGGGAGCAGTACCTTGTGGTCTGCATCTTTAAATCTGCAACCCCTGCTCAGTGACTATTTTTTTGAGACAGCGTCTCACTATGTAGCCCAGGCTATGCTGAAACTCACTTTTATAGACTGGGCTGGCTCTGAACTCACAGAGATTTGCTTGCTTCTGGCTCCTGAGTGCTGGGACTAAAGGTGTGTGCCACCATGCCTAGCTTCCAATTTTTTAGGTACTTAGTCCTATTTACTTGCCTCCTTGAACTTGCCTCTTCATTGTGCCCCGTAGATTTGAGCCACAAAGTTGTGTATCCATTTTCATTCAATTCTGGGAAGTTTTACATTTTTTTTTCTTGATCCACTTTTCATTTGGTAATGAGTTGTTCAGATTCTGTGAGCTTGCAAGCTCTCTGTTGTATCTGTCATTGATATCCAGCCTTAATGTGTAGGGGTCAGGAAGGGTGCAGGAGGTTATTTCAATTTCCTACTATCTGTCAAGACTTGCTTTCTGTCCAAGTATATGGTCAGTTTTTAGAAAAAGTTCCATGAGGTGCTAAGAAGAAGAACAAGCCATAGTCTTTTGTGTTGTTTGGGTGTAATGTTCTAGAAATATTTGTTAGGTCCATTTGGTTTATAACATCTGTTAGCTTCAGCATTTCTGTTTAGTTTTTGTCTCACGCTGTCAATGTGTGAGGGTCAATATGTGATTTAAGCTGGAGTAGTGGGTTTTTGTTTTTAACTTGACTGTCCTTGTTTGGTGCATAGTTGTTAACAATTGAAACACAAACGAGGTAGTGGCATATGCCTTTAATCCCCAGACTCATGAAGCAGAGGCAGGCAAATCTCTGTGAGTTCAAGAATAGCTTGGTCTACAGAATGAGTTTCAGGATAGCCAGAGGCTACACCGAGAAAGCTTGTCTCAAAAAAGCCCAGCCAACCAACAAAACAAAAGAATAGAAATGTCCTTTTTGATGGAATTTTCCCTTTAATGAGTATGTCTTCCCTGTCTTTTCTGATTAGTTTTGGTTTAAAGTCTTTATTTTCTCAGATATTAAAATGGCTACATCAGCTTGCTTCTTAGGTCCATTTGCTTGGCATATCCTTCCCACTCCTTTGTCCTGGGGTGATGTCTACCCTTGATGTTAAAGTGTGTTTCTTGGATGCAGCAGAAGGATGGCTCCTATTTTCACATCCATACTGTTAATTTTTTGTTTTTGTTTTTAATTGGGGAAAGAGCAGTGTTTGTGTGTGTGTTTCCCTTCTTGATCTCCTGGTTTTTCTGTTTGTTTGTTTTTTTGTGGGGGTGGTTAGTGTTCTTTCTACAGATGTTGCTTAAATTTGGCTTTTTCATGAAATGTCTTTTTTTTTTCTCCATTCATCCTGATGGAAAGTTTTGCTGGGTATAATAGTCTGTGGTCTCTTAGAGTTTTAAAAACTTCTGCCCAGGTCCCACTTTTATAAATTACTTGGTCTCCTTACCTGAAACTTTTAATATTTTCTTTCTTCTGTGTGTTTAGTGTTTTGATTATTATGTGCCAAGGGGTCTTTCTTTTCCCCCCTGGCCCAGTTATTTGGTATTCTGTATGCTTCCTGTGCTTTGTGATAGGTTCTTCTTTAGGTTGGATACACCTTCATTTCTAGATTTCTGTCAGTCAGGGTTTTCTTTATTGATTTTATTTCCACTCCAGGGTCTTAAACTGTTTTCTTCATTTCCTTCTATGGTTTTTGTTTTCATAGATTTCTTTAAAGGGCTTTTTTCCTCTTTAAGGACCTCTGTCATACTCATAAAGGCTGTTTTAAGGTCTGTTTCTTGTGCTTCAGCTATGTTAGAATACTCAGGGTCTGCTGTGGTAGGGTTGCTGGGCTCTAGCAGAGACATGATGTCCTGGTAATTGTTGTGTTTTTATTCTGGCAGCTAGGCATCTGGTGTTGGGATGAGTGTAATTCTAGTTGCTGACATCTGTTCTTGCCTTTGTTGGGTGGGTGTTGATGTTGGTCCTTGTCTGTCTGTTGATTTTTGTTGACCTCTTTGTCCTAGGAGAGTGTGGTGGCTGTGTGTTGCTTGGGAGGAAATTCTTCTGGGATCCTTATAGGTGTTGCCATTGAGGATTCCATGTAAAACATGCTTCTATGTTTTGGGAGCTGACTTTTAGGAATAAGGATGGGATCAGGGGAATGCTGAGGGGGTCCCCAGGAGGGAGGAAATCAGGGCGTTCCATAGGGTCTGCTTAATCTGGGAATGGGAGTAGAAAATGAGGAAAAGATGAGGCAGATGGTACGTTACAGAATTAGGGATGAGGATGGAGGGTCAAATCTGGAGGAGCAGGATGGAGGGTGGTCTGCCATTAGACTACCTGCTTCCTGGCTAGAGTGGCCTAGTAGGTTCCCAGGCAGTGCTTGCTGGGGTTGAAGTCTGGGATAAAGCACAGTGTGTGTGTGTGTTTGTGTGTGTGTGTGTGTGTGTGTGTGTGTGTGTGTGTATAGAAAGCCCCCTGGGGATGGAGAAGTAAAGGTCTGCACTTAGTCAGCTTACCTGTTTCCATGGCTGGAATGCTATTTTCTAATCTTTTAAAACTGCTAAAATTGTGGCTGTGGTGATGGCTCAGTTGACAAACTGCCACCCTGCAAGCATGAGAACCTGAGAGTGGACCCCCAAAACCCACTTTAAAAGCCTGGCAAAGGGGCTGGAGAGATGGCTCAGCTCTTCTAGAGGTCCCAAGTTTAATTCCCAGCAACAACATGGTGGCTCACAACCATCTGTAATGGGATCTGATGCCCTCTCTGTTGTGTCTGAAGACAGCGACAGTGTACTCACATATAGTAAATAAATAAATAAATAAATAAACCTTAAAAAAAAACCCAAAAAAACAAAAACTGGCAAAAGTTTGGGGTGGAGAAAAAGTTAGTTCACTTAAGCTCATTGGTTGGCCGGCCTTCCCACTCAAAGTGTGTCAGTTTTAGTGAGAAACACATTCTCAGAAACAAAGGTTGAGGGGTGGAAAGATGGCTCAGTGGTTAGGAGCACTTGTTCTTGCAGATGGCCCAGGCTGATTTCTAGAACATACGTGGCAGCTCACAACCATTCATAACTCTGTTTCCAGGGATTCAGTGCTCTCTTTTTCCTCTATGTGCACCAGGCATGCACATGGTACCCAGATACAGATGCAGGCAAAACACCTGTGTAATAATATAAAGTATATCTAAAACATTAAAAACAGATGTAGGGAACCATCAGGGATAGGCAACTGTTGTCAACATTGGAGCTCAACTTGCATATGCACATTCAGTCACACACACACACACACACACACACACACACACACACACACACAAAATATACAGAAAGTTTATCACCTTCACGGTGGCAGTTCAGCTCAGTGGAACTGAGTAGAGCCCTTAGATGGGTAAGGTCTCATATTTGATCCCATTTCCCATACAAGAACAAAAATCCTGGCCAAGTTAAGCATCTAAAATTTTATTGTTGTATTTTAATTGTCAAATAATGACTGCATGTTCTTGGTCGGCAGTCGAATGAACGAGGTTAGTTAACCAGAAGATCGCCTCCTACAGTTGCCATCCTTGTGGTTCTGTTGGGGGATGCTTTTCTGCACGGTGTATTCAGATGTTGATTGATGTGTCCAGAGACCTGCTTGCAGTCGGGCAGTTGGCATTGTCATGATATCTGGAGTGTGTCCTGTCTCAGTGATGTGTAAAACTTCTTTTTCATTACCTCTATTTGGCTAATAAAGAGGTGATTCGGCCTATAGGTGGGCAGAAGAAAATAGGATTGGAATTCCAATCCTAGTCAGGGGGTCCCAAGAAACCGGGATGGGGGAAGGAAGAAAGAGAAGGAACTGGAGGGTTCTTCACCTGGAGAGAATTGTTGGAGTAGAACAGCCAGGGAAAAACCAAGATGATACGGGGCTGGGAAGAGGAAACAGGCATCACAACTGGTTTACAGCAGATGAGTATCTGCCCAGCATAGTGCCTGCAGCTTGTTAATAAATTGATTAGATCTCTGTGCCATTTATTGAGGAGCTAAAATGAATAGCAAGAGCCAATGTAGAAATGTCATCATTGTTTCGGCATGAAAGGGATGAAGACCCCCCCCCCCAGAATTAGATTTACATACTCACACATTCCCTTAGGTTTCTCTACAGGAACAGAATTGATAGAATGAATGTGTATGTAGGTAAACTATATATATAAAATATATAATCACATCAGGGTCATCCAATGATGGTTGCTTCATGATGGAAAGGCTGTGAATCTGACAGTTCAGTTCCTGAGTCTGATGTCTGGAGTCCCAGAGGATTCCTAGAGAGCTGCTGGTCTTCAGCCTACAGTGGAGTCCTGGAGAAGTAGGTTCCAGTACCCTAAGGAATACCTGAGCAACAGGCTGGGTGCACTCACCAGTGAGAGCTGTCGAGGGCAAGCAGGCAGACACAGATGCTGCTTTAGTGGCTTCCAGATGTAGTTGTTAACAACCAAGGTTAGCCATCATATCTAGCTTTCCTCTCTCAGGAACATTCCCTGTAGATCTTGTGGTAGATACATATGGTCTCTTTCTTGGACTGCCACCTGGGAGAGGGATTAGGAGTGTGTGAGGAGAGCTTGCTTAGCCATTTAGGAAGCTTCCAAGTTGTTTATGATCTGGACCTTGCCCAGGTGGGTGTGACTGGATCTTCTCCTCCTTTGGGAGGTGGGTGGGGTCCTCTAGTGTGGGCCCTGATGGGTGTGTAGTGCTGTCATACTGTGGTTTTAACTTGGTTTCCTTACAGACCAAAGGTGTGCAGTGCAGTATCTTTCCATGTGCTTGACTCACCTTTTGAGAAGTAACAGTTTCATCTTTGGCCATTGTTTTAAAAATGTGCTTGTTGGGTTTAGTAAGAGTTTTTCAGATGTACTATAAATCAAGTTCTTTGTCAGGGAGAATGGTTTTAGCAATGCTTCCTCTTAGCCTGTATTTCCTCTGTATTGACTTCCCATATGCCTCAGAGTATAGCACTCTGTCTAGTTTACTGATTTCCTTCCAAGTTGGTAATGTCCTATCAGTTTGTGCCTAATTCAAAGCACAAGGATTTTCTTCTGAGTTTTCTTTTACAATGTCTTATGTTTTTGCTTTTCTGGAATCTTGTTTGGATTTGTTAGAATTGTAAAGTAGGGTGGGCTGCAGTTTCTCCATGGTATGTCCAGTCTAGCCCTGTCTGTTGAGAACAGTTTCTTCCCATTGGTGGCCCACTGGCTACAGAGGGGAATACTTCTTTCCAGGACCCTGAGCCCTTTCTCCTCTGCCTTTTCAAGAGCATGTGGGGCTATTCTGGTTCTTTGTCCTCATGTAAGCTCTAGAATTAATTGGTTTCTGCTCCTCTGTGCTGGGATCAGAGAGACAGACCACCATACCTGGCCTGTGGTTTGCTCATCACCAGGACTCCTGCCTCCTGCCTAGGTGGACTCTGTTCTGGCTGACTGTACTTTGTCACTTTCAGGCGCTGGAAATTCCTTTACAGCCAGTACTCACATCTCAGTGAGGCCCTGTGGCTTTGCTCTGCGGTGCTTGGTGTACTGTCAGCTCGCATGACACACTTCAGACTCATCCGTGTTGCCCACTGACAGAATTTCCTTCCTTCATAATGCTGAATAGTGTTCTATTGTGTTTATACTATAAAGATTTTTTGTGTTTAATTATGTATGTGTGTCTCACTGTATGTGCCTGTGTGTAAGCAGGGGCCTAAAGAAGAGACTGTCCGACCCCCTGGAGATGGAGTTCCAGGCGGCTGTGAGTCATCTGACATGGGTGTTGTAACTGAACTTGGGTCATGTACCAGAGCAGCAAGCAGAACCACTGAAGCATCTCTCCAGCCTTCTGCCCAAGTTCTGAGACAGGGTTTCTCAGTGAGCCTGGCTTGCTGTGAATCCCTGGCATGTGCCTGACTCTACCCCCACCCCCAGCACTGGCTTTTATATGAGTGCTAGGGAGTCAAGATCAGGATCTTGTACTTGCCCAGTAGGTACTTCGCCCACTGGCACATGCACCATTGAGGAGAGTAGTTTGTTGGCCACGAATCCTGAAACTTCCGTTTGGGTCAGTTTTCTGTTTTCTGGAGGCCAAAGGCCAGTTTCATCGCTGGACTCAGGTTTCTGCTTCCTACAAAATGAGTTTATTCTTGACTTTCCAGTTCAGAAAGTCAGTTTGCACAGAAGAGCTGCAGCCTACACTGACTTTTGTCCAACAGTAACATACTCAAAACTGCACACACAAACACACTCAAAACTTCACATACACTCAAACTACACAATACACTCAAACCTTACAAACACACTCAAAATTGCACACACACACTCAAAGCTTCACTTACAAACACACCCAAAACTGCATACACAAACACACTGAAAACTGCACTCACAAACAGTCAAAACTGTACACTCAAATGATATTTACGAGGAGCCACTCACCACAGGCTGAGCAGATGGTTTCTTCCCACTGGCTTCACTGCTGGCAGAGACCTGGGCTATTCCCAGTGTGTGGCTATCAGGAACAGCACTGAGTCTGGAGTGTGAAAAATGCATGTTTGTTGACGATATGTTCAATTGCTGGAGTAGCTATGGATTTATTGGAATCTGACAGGCATAAAAAGGTTTGTAAAATGGTTAAGTAGATAAAACGTAGGCACGAGGACCTGAGTTTGGGACCCCAGAACCCACTGAAGTCAGATTTGGTAATGTGTGTATCTGCAGTCCCTGTGCTCCCATGTTGATAATGTGTGCAATCCCAGTGCTCCTGTGCTGAGGTGGAGACAGGAGGAGCCATGGAACCTCACACAACAACAAAAAAGGTGAATGGGGAAAACAGACCCTGAGATTGTTCTGACTTCACACAGATGCTACAGAAAGAGCCCCCAGACCTACGCACATGCATGCGTGCGCATGTGCACACACAGAGAGGGGGGGGAGAGAGAGAGAGAGAGAGAGGAGAGAGAGAGAGAGAGAGAGAGAGAGAGAGAGAGAGAGAGAGAGAGAGAGAGAGAGAGATTATTTTGAAAGGGTGTGAGGCATAGGAAGACCAAAGGCCTCCGCCCTGGGACCCAGTTTGCATTTGTTGCTGTCCATGAGAAAAGTAGCTGGCAAACTTAAAACTGCAGAGATAGTGCCTGTCCTAGAGACATCTTAACCATGACGAAAGTGGCAAGCCGTGTTTCCACTGGGAGAGAATGTGTGCAACCTGCAACTTAATGGCTAACAGGCTCCTAGACTCTAAGTCTAAGCAGCGAGTCTCATAAAGCTACCTTATAAAAAATACCTTAAAAATTATTTCTGTTTGCAAATGTGGGTGTGTGTGTTGGTACCCAGGGAGGCCAGAAGAGAGAGTCAAAGCCCCTGGAGCTGGAGTTATAGGAGGCTGTGAACCACCCACCCAACTTAGATGCTGGGAGCTGAACTCAAGTCCTCTGTTTTTTCCTAGCTTTACTCAAAGGGAGTTCCTAGGGCTGGGGTCCTTCAGGCTGCTGACAGAGGTGCCGACCTGTGCACTGATGCCCACTGCCATCTGTGGCTGCTTGTCACAGACACAAGCACTTGGGTAACGTAGAACCACTTTTATTCTAGACGTTTGTATTACTGTAACATTACCACAATTCGCTGCTGCTGATTTTGCTTTTTTAAAGCATAAGCATTTCAAAGAAATGAGGAGAAAAGGCATCGGTTTTGCTTATTCTAATATTCAGCATTTCTGAAACTTTTTTTTTTCTGGTCACCAAATTTGTGTCTGGTATCCCTTCAGTCTAAACAGTTTCCTGTAGTATTTTAGGGTCTGCTGGTAATGACCTCTTCATTTAGCATGAAAATATCTTGGCTTGACCTTCTTTTTTTCAGTACTGGGATGGAACACATGGGATGAATGCTTTGCTTCTAGGATATATTCACAGTCCCACTGTTGCCTTTTGATAAGAGTCTTACTAAGATGCTCAGGCTTGAACTTATGGCCTTTCTGCCTGAGCCACCAGGGCCAACTTTACTCTCACTCTTAAAAGGTCTGATATAGCTTATCTATCTGTCTGTCTGTCTATCTATCTATCTATCTATCTATCTATCTATAATCTCCAACACTTTAGTTCTTTTGAGACGGGTGTTACTGTGCAGTCCTCAGTGGCCTGATACTTGGTGTGAAGATCAGTTATATATTTGACCACACTGCACCCATCTCTAGTTTCCTGTGAGTTTACTCTTTGGGAGTCCAGAGAACTTTATAAAAATAGTGTGTATCTCTCACTAGACGGGATTCTAGTCAAGAGTCCCCCCCCCCCCAAAGCTTTCCCTCCTCTTTCTGCTCTCCCTGTAATTCGAGTAATGAACATGCAGACATTGTCACAGAGCAAGGCACATAGACACTGTCACACAGCAATGCACACATAGACACTGTCACAATAGACACTGCCACACATAGACACTGTCACACAGCAGTGCACACATAGACACTGTCACACATAAACACTGTCACACATAGACACTGTCACACGGCAATGCACACATAGACACTGTCACAGGGCAATGCACACAGACACTGTCACACATAGACACTGTCACACATAAACACTTTCACACAGAAATGCACACATAGATACTGTCACACAGCAATGCACATAGACACTGTCACACATAGACACTGTCACAGGGCAATGCACACAGTCATTGTCACACAGCAGTGTACACAAAGACACTGTCACACATAGACACTGTCACACATACACTGTCACACACACTGTTACACATAGACATTGTCACACAGCAGTGCACACATAGACACTGTCACACACAGACACTGTCACACATAGACACTGTCACACAGCAATGCACACACAGACACTGTCACACATAGACACTGTCACACAGCAGTGCACACACTGTCACACACAGACACTGTCACACATAGACACTCACACACAGACACTGTCACACATAGACACTGTCACACAGCAGTGCACACACACTGTCACACACAGACACTGTCACACATAGACACTGTCACACATAGACACTGTCATACTGCTCCAAGTCCTTATCTCTCCTTTTCAGATTAGTGTTCTAGCAATACATGGCCCAATCATTGAGTTTTATCTTAGTTACAGAATATAAACTTAAAATAATTTCTAGTTATGTTGTGAAAAAAACCTTTCATTGGTGGAAAGCCTACTTTTATGCCAGATATTATTGGCCTAGCAGTTGTCTTACAATTCAATTTTGTGTTCACATTTGTGAAGGGTGTGACAGAGGACGTCTCCAGGTGTTTCTCAGGTACTGTCTAGCTTTTAAATTATATTTTAAAAAATGTTTGTGTGTGTAGGGGAGCATGTTCACACGTGTGTGTATGTATGTACACACATGCAGGCCAGAGGGCAACTTCAGGAGTTCACCAGGACAATTTCTTTGCTTCTGCACGCATGTGTATATGATCTGCACATTTACATGCCCAGGTGTGCAGAGGCCAGAGGAGGACTTTGTGTTTGGACGGCATGTGTCTCTAGACCTGGATCTAGTCTGGCAGGTCACAGGCGATATTCTTGTCTGTGTGCCTCAGAGGACTGCAGTACAGATATGCCTGGGGACAAACCTGACCTTTTTATACGGCTGCTTTCTCATGCCAACACAGCAAGCACTCTTACCCACTGACTTCTTTCAGCCTTTGTCTTTTTCTAGGACGTGGTCTCTCGCTCATCTGAAAACTATAAGCTAGGCTGGCTGGCCTGTGAGCCCCAAGGATCTCCCTGTCTCCAATTCCCCAGCACTGGATTGTGAGTTTTTTTAAATTTATTTTTAAAATAAAAAAATTATTTGCTCTTTTGTCCTTTTGAAATGAAGTTTTATTATGCAGACCAGGCTGGCCTCCTAGCAACCCACTTGCCCGTCTCTGAGTGCTGGGATTAGAGATGTGAACCACCATGCTCAGATTACATTTAACTTTCATCTTTTTAAACATGGTTGTTGGGGATGAGACTCCTGCCCTTATGCTTCCAAGGCAAACAACTGGCGGAGCCACCTCCATAACTTACAGCTACTTTATAACCCTTACATACTAATCCTGTAAGGCAAGAAGTAAGGTACTTCTCTTGAGAATGGATGATTTTTAAATTTATTAATTTTTTTTTTTTTCAGACAGGATATCTCTGTGTAGCCCTGGCTGACCTGTAGCTCACTCTGTAGACCAGGGTGGCTTTGAACTCAGAGATGTGCCTGCCTCTGCCTCCTGAGTGCTGGGATTAAAAGTGTGTGCCCCACCTCTGCTTTAGGATATTTTGGTACTGGTTCATTTGGGCTTGTGGCCTGGACATTGTGACAGCATTTTGTCAGCTGATGGCTGGTTTGAAGGACTGAGACCCAAGTCCTCATCTGTCACTTGGACAGCTGTTCATGTCTCCTTTCTTATTCTGAGCTATGCTGTTTGGAATCTTCCCGGTACCCAGCAGGCGATGGAAACATGCCGGACTTTATCTCCCCTTCGAAAGATGCCCTGTGCCTTCTGGAGAGAGGTGACATCCAGCTCTTTGGAGTTTCTTTCTGCATTAGTGGCCTGGACCATGCTCTGACCCTAGTGGCTCCCCAGGCATGGGTCCCTGTGCTATGCTGGCTCATTTCCAGAACCTGCACTTGAGGTCATGCTTTGAAAAGCCGGGCAAATGCTGTATCATTTTGCAAAGGGTTTGAGGTGTGACCCAAGGGAGAGTTACTCTTGCCATGTGGGAAGCACAAGCCCGGCTTGTCAGCTTTTGTGATCAATGATTTAAAAAGAAAAAAAAAAAAGCAAAACAAATGGGGTTTAAACTGTATTTTGCACCAAGTAGCTGATACTGGGGAGAAATGACATCTTTCTTTAATTTGGTATGTCCCATTAGGTATCTACTCTGGGTGCAGTATAAATGCTTGCATGGGTGTGTGGGCCTCACGTTGACGTCTGTCATGGTTTCCTTGATTGCCTCCTGATTCATTCACTGAGGCAGGCTGTCTTGATGAACCCTGAGCTCGCCAATTCAGGCTAGTTAGCCAGCTTCCTAAGTGTTGGGGCTACCGGTGGCTGCCTGCCACACCTGCCTGGCTTTTACAGAAGCCGTGCGGATCTGGACTCTAGCTCAAGCTTGCCTGGTAAGTACCTGGCTCACTCAGGCATCTCCCCTGCTTCAACTTACCTCAGTCACGATTAAGACTGTCCAACTATGGGTCTTGTGTTTTTCATTCGTTTCATACTGAGGTACTTTTTATCTTATGTGTAACTGGTTTCTCTGTGTGCTCTGGCTGTCCCTGGCTGTCTCTGCTGGGCTTCAAGGCATGCCACCACTCAACTTGTATTCTACATTCTAAATGGTCAACATTTGAATGCTTGGTCCCCAGCTGCCGACATGGGTATCGGTGGAGTCTAGGTAAATGAAACAGGATGCTCAGAGGGTAGACCTTCAAGTATGGCAGCCAGACCTTGCTTCCTGTCTTGTCTACAAGCATCCTCAACCTCCTGACACTACAATCCATGGGCTGTTCTCTTGCCATGTCTTCTCCAGCATACTGCACCGAGTAAGCTCTTCTTCACTGAGGCTCTTTTGTCAGGCATTCTCATGGTGAGGTGAAACTCATTTTAGGGTCCATCCTCAGTGATCTAGGCATCTCACTAGCTCTCAGCCCTTCCCAACAGTGCCATGCCAGCCACTAAGCCTTAAATGGGACCATTCAACATGTAAGGACACTAAGTTTTTAGGGATGTGAGTTGGGTTTTGTTATCATTGTTTATTTTTTTTATTTATCTTTCAAGACAGTTTTGTGTGGACCAGCTGCTCTTCACATTGCTATGTAACAGGCTGATCTTGAACAAATCCTGCCTCCACCTCTGAAGTGCTGGGATTATATGAGTGTGCCACTATACTCTGTTCCAGATTGAGTTACAGGATTTTATAAACTAGGCATGTGAGCTGAATGGGGGGCAATCTGTATCAGAAATCAACCAAAAAGGAAACCAAGGGAACTACCGGATAGAGCAGAACAACGCTGTTTTGAAGGAAATATGGCTGGCTTTCCCTGGGAAGTGAGGCTGATGGTGAGGCACCCCGGGGAGGTGGAGGCTCAGGAAGGCAGGTGCAGGCATGCACTGAGTAAGCTCCTCTGAGCTGAACTGTAAACCCGGTCACACAGCTATAGTTAGTCTTTTGTGGGAGTCAGCCAAGAGAATGCTGTCATGAGTCATTCTGGAGTTTTGTAGACAGCTGGCTCTGGAGACCAGGGTCAGCTTCAGAAGGCAGGAGGAGCAGGCACCAGACTCATGATGCCCACTATGTATGACATGTAGATGGAAGGATGGTCAGCCTCAGCATGAGAACAGAGCGCTGCCGTCGTCGGCAACTTTAGTGTTCAAGACTTGGCTTTCTACCCTTACCAAGAGTGAGACCCAGCCACAAATTTAGCCTCCTAACCTCAGTTCCTCTCTGGTCTTGCAGAAAGCACTCAATATGTCAGTTTTAAGACTAGTGGCCACCCAAGCCTGGTCCCAATCAAAGGAATCTTGACTAGGCATGTTTGAACGCTGTTATTTTCGTGGGAATGCAGGGCAGCAAGAGGACTCTGTTCCAGATGCTTCAAGCCTGTGTCCTGCTCCAGCTGCCTCAGGCTTCTGGGCAAGCATGAGACTGGATAGACCAACAGGTGCCTTCTGGCCTTTTCAAGTCTTTCTCTTCCTACAGAGACACACTGGTGTAGAGGGTTGAATAATTCCCCCAACTCACACCCACCCACAACACAAATAAACTTCTTTGGAGGAGGTATCTCTGCAGTTGTAATGTGTTAAAAAAAAAAAACCTTTCAAAATCATCTTGGACTTTGGTGGGTCCCAAATCCAGGGACTGGTGACTTTCAAAGATGAGAGGTACCGGCTATGTGAAAGGCGGACAGGATGGAGTGAGCTTGTCAGGGCTAGCATGTGCAACACAACCAGACAGTGTCAAAACGAAAACGGGGAGAGACCAGAGATAGCTGAGTCACTACAAGGCAAGGGTGCCTGATATAAACACCCAGAGAGCAGGACCCAGCTTGAGGCCGGCTACCATCTAGTGTGTGCGCTCTCTCTCTCCCTCCCTCTCTCTCTCTCTCTCCCCCCCTCTCCCTCTCTTTCTGTCTCTCTCTCTCTCCCTCTCTCTTTCTCTGTCTCTCTCTCTCTCTCTGTCTCTCTTCCTTTCCCTCTCTCCCTCTCTCTCTCTGTGGTTGCACACACGTGCATGGAGGTTAGAGGTCAGCGTCAGGCATACAGGTGTATTCCTCAGTCATGCTTATTTTTTGAGACAGGGCCACTATCTGGGCCAGTGAGACCCAGGAATACTGGGAGATCCCCATTTCCCCATAGCTGCACTCAGCATTTTCATGTGGGTGCTGGGGTCCAGCTCAGATCTCATCACTTCACCAAGTGAGCCATCTCCTCATCCCTCCGCTGTGCACCCCCCCTTTTTAAATTAAGCAAACATTTTATGGAGCTGGTGGGATGGCTAAGCAGATAAAAGTAGTTGTCATATTAGCCTGATATAAATTTGATCCCTTGAACCTATGCTGGGGAGAACCTACTCCCAAAAGTTGTCCTCTGCTTATACAAAATAAGGTGTTTTATACTTCATACTTCATGATTCCTCCTGTTCTTTTTTTTTTTTAAAGTAATAAAAATTTTATTGAGAATTCCTGGCATGGTGGTTATCTCCCCCCCCAATCCTGTTCTTTTTTTAATGCCAGTTCTGGGGTTTTTAACTCCAAACTATGGAAGTCATAATGGCCTGTGGCAATGTATCAAAGGAGAGACATTTAAAGAAAATTTCTCCTCAAGTTTCCAGAGTGACAAAGGTTAAGGCTCTACTAGTGTTTACTGTCCCTTGCATATAGATTTTGAAGAGGGGAGGAAACTTTTATCTCTGCCCACATCAGTCTTAAGGGCAGTATACTTGAAAACAGCTGCCTGAAGTGTGGCTCCCACACTGGGCCCTGCAGCAAGGAATGAAGGGGTTGGTAGGCACAGACAGACCCTAAACCCTACACCTGTAACAAGTCTTGGTGGCTCAGGGGCTGTAAGTGTTATCAGCAGATGCTTATGCATGGAAGGAGGCTGTGTCCTCTTGAAGAGGCTTGGGACCACACTGGAGACACGTCCTGGCCTATGGAGAGGCCAGTGCTTGCCCTCATGAAAGTTCTTAGTACTATAGCAGCAAGGAACATGCAAGGTAGGGGTGTGGCACTGGGAATCACCAGTCACCCAAAGGCCTGTGAGCTCCAGAGCCTGGGTTTTGCTACAGGTGCCCATTGTTTTGCTCCCTGTCACCTAAGGGTTTCAGGGTACAGGCTGCTGTGGTTCCCATTAACCAAGGCATCAAGCCAGCCAGCAAGAACCTGCTGATCATTTGGTCCACTTTAAAATCTTCAAACCATCATCAAGAATGAAAATAATTCTGATCTGGGGCTGGGGGCTGTCACTAAGTGGTGTCCCACTTCCTTAGGGTGCTCTTGGCTCCGAGTGTTCTCCTGTGTCAGAAGAAGACTCTTGGGTTTTCTTTACAACTGTGAATTTCTGTTCCTGGAGTCCATCCTACGCTGGCTTGTAGCACCTAACCTGCTTCCTCATCGTCTCCTTTTTACTGGCTTTCCAAACCTGGAGGCTGATGTTCAAGAACAAAATTTCTGTTGTTTAAGGATTTCCCAAGCACACTTTGCAAGTGAGGGCACTTTTGTGGGGTGGCTTCGATGTGCACAGTTCCTTAGGTAGACGATTGCTTAGAGGACTGCTGGGGTAGGGTGGGGTTTGTATAGCAGTTATATAACTCCTTCAGTTTAAAAGGCTGGGACAGGATCAGCACACAGGCTGAGAGTTATATTCTGCTTTTGAGAGAAGAGTCCTCACCTCACCTTTTTGATATAAGGGACTCATGAGACCCCAGGCTGGCCTCCAACTAAATACATAACGAAGGTTGAATTCCTTATCCTCCTCCTGCCTTCATTTTCCAAGCACTTGGATGGTGAGTGTACGTAGAACAGGCTGGTGGGAAACGTCTCTTCAAGGCAAAAAGAGAAAAAAAATTACAGTGTCAAATTCCTCATTCTCCAGTACTGGATCTGTACAGACTGTGACGGTGCTTCTGGGAGGGTCAGTTGCAGTGAGGTCCCAACTAGGAGCTTTGCCATCTGGAATTTGTTTTTGGGCCTTTTCAAAAAAAAAAAAAAAAAAAAAAAAAGAAAGAAAGAAAGAAAAAAAAAAAGTTAAGACGAAATCCATAGCAACGTCCAATAAGACGGCCTTTTGGTTAAGAGAACACTCAGAAAGGGGCGAAACGGTAACGAAAATGTTCCCACAAAGCGCTTGCAGGCATCAGTTTAGCGGATTTACTACCCCCTCCCCCACGAGAAAAGTAAATAAAGAACAAATCAGCTTCCGGATGTCCAGCTTCGCTCGGGGTGTGCACGGCCCTCTTACTAACCGCTGTAAGTCAGGGGAGCTGACCCGTCGCGTCCGCGGTGTCCTCTGCGCACCTCTCCGCCCCGAAAGCGCCTTCGTGCCAGGACTGCTGCTCCTCACTGACCGCCGGGGCCCCAGGAGCGCCCGCGCAGCTGTCGCCGCCCGCCCTGGCCGCAGCCATTTTGAAAGGGTGTAGACAAAGGGCGAACCCCGCAGCCGGCTGCAGCGACCCGGTCGGCGCCGAGCGCCGCCGCTCTCCCGGCACCGCTGCCATTCTCACCCGCGCTCCAACAGACAACTAGCACCCAGCACCTCGCCTGCTCCCCGGCCTCTGGCGCTCGCAGCCATTGGCCGCGTCTTTTAAGAGCCGGCCGCAGCCAATCAAAAGCCACAGGGGCGCGGGCGGGGGCGGTGCGTGTCGGCGCGCTTGCGCAGTAGGCCGCCCCTCCCCCTCCCTGCGCGCCGCGCCCCCGCCCGCCCCGCGCACCGCCCCCCGCCCGCCCCGCGCCCCGCTGGAACCTCCTCCTGCCCAGGCGCGCTCGGCCGAGCGGCGGCGGCGGCGGCGGCGAGGAGGAAAGATGGCGGCGGGCTCGGATCTGCTGGACGAGGTCTTCTTCAACAGCGAGGTGGACGAGAAAGTGGTGAGCGATCTGGTGGGCTCGCTCGAGTCGCAGCTGGCGGCCAGCGCGGCCCACCACCACCACCTCGCGCCGCGCACGCCCGAGCTGCGGGCCGCGGCCGCCGGCGCGCTCGGGAACCATGTTGTGAGCGGCAGCCCGGCCGGAGCCGCGGGCGCAGGGCCGGCCGCCTCCGCCGAGGGCGCGCCCGCAGCGGCGCCGGAGCCGCCCCCCGCAGGTAGAGCGCGGCCGGCGGGTGGGGGCCCGCGGCGCCCCGACTCCAGCTCACCGCGCCGCTTGCTTGTCCCCGCAGGGCCCGCGCCGGCGCCCGCCAAGCTGAGGCCGCCGCCCGAGGCCAGCGCGGGGCCCTGCCCCGTCGCCGCCGCCGCCGCCACCGCTGCCGCCGTCGCGGGGCCGGATCCCGCCGCCGCCGCCCCGCCCGCCGGCCCCGGCGCCTCCAAGCCCGGCCCGCCTGGCCCGCCCGGCCCCGGCGCCGCGCAAACTTTGAATGGGAGCGCCGCGCCGCCCACCGCGCCGCACGCCGCACCTGCTGTCAGCCCGGTCAACAACGGGCCCGCGCCGCCGCCCGCTGCCGGCTCTGTCATCCAGGCGGCCCCCGCTCCCGCCGCGCCCTCGCCGCCCGCCGCGCCCGCGCCCGCCGCGCCCCCGCCGCCCGCGCCCCCAGCGCCCGTCGCGCCAGCCCGGCCGCCCGGGCACCCCGCCGCGCCCGCGCCCCCCGTGTCACCCGCTGCCGCCGCCGCCGCCGCCGCCGCCGCGCAGAACGGGGCCGCTCCTGCCCCCGCCGCGGCCTCCGGGGGCGCCGCGGGGTTGGGCCAGCCGGGCGCGGGCGCGCAGGGGGCTAAGGCCGAGGCGCCCAAGCCCGGACCGGGGCCCGGGCCGGGGCCGGCGGCGGCGGCGGCGGCGGCGGGGGTCGCGGGCGGGGGCGCGGCGGGCGGTGTGCTGCTCGGGCCCGCCATGCCGGGCGCGCTGCCGGGGCCTGCACCCGGGACCCCAGTGGGGCTGGCGAAGGGCGCGGCCGCGGCGACCCCCAGCCTGCCTCGGACGCCGGCGGCCACCACCGGCGCTATTCGGGCCACGCTGACGCCCACCGTGCTGGCCCCGCGCCTGCCGCAGCCGCCGCAGAACCCGACCAACATCCAGAACTTCCAGCTGCCCCCAGGTGAGTGGCAGCGCGCGGAGGGAGGCGAGGGCGGGTGCACCAGGCGGCCCTGGCGTTCCAGGAAGTTCTGGGCTGCATTCTGGGGCCGTGCCCTGGCAGGGTGGCCCGCGAGGCCGAGGGTCGGCCTCTGCCCAGGTGACCTGCCGGTTTTGAGGGCTTCCCAGTCCTGGAGTGCCCAGAGCTCTCGGGGAAACTCTGCTGTCCTCTTGGGGTGCTGTGGGCTACCGCCGTATGGCCGAGGGACCCTTCTTTCTCCTCCCTCCAGTGAGGTCAAGAGAGGGCGATCTAACTACCCACGGGCAGGCTAATGAAGTCTTGTGTGGAAGGCATGGGCTTCCCTGTCGTCAGGGAAGCCGGTTGGGGACTCCATGTAGGGAGCGGAGGTTTAGTGGTCATCGGTACCTGAAAGGGGATCCTGGGTGTTTTTGTTGTTGCCATCCCTGGAGGTCAGCAGGACACTCAGTGCGCAGGGGTCTGCGGATGCAGAAGATCATGGTGATGTTGATGCTGGGGCTCAGAAGCTGTCTCAGCGCTTGTAGATTCCACACCTGCTCTGACTCTGCTGTCCTCGAATTCCTCAGGGCCCCTTGGGTTTGATGAGTGGCTCCTTTCCCCGCTTGTAGACTGCTTTTGTTTGAGAGTCCTCCGCAGGAGTGTTCCCACTGAACCCTGGGCCGGAGCGAGCCCGAGCGCTCCTCCCGTATTACACAGTGACATGTGCAAGCGGTAGTAGCAGCGCCGCCCGCTGCGGTGGCAGTAGTAGAGAATTAGAAAACATGCTGCTTGCTACTGTGTCTGAAAAGTGGTTTGGGTCCCGCTGAAAGAGCTACAGCATCTTTAGAATTGAAATTTGCTGTGGAAGTCAGTGAGGATCAAGGAAGGCTCATCAAAGGTCCAGAGATACCTGCCCTATCTTTGGGGATATAGGAACCAGAAGTGTTTGTGAGGTTGCAGGGGCTGCCGTGCTCTGAGGAGGCACTGGGTGTGACATAAGGCCTAGGAGCTGCAGATGTCTCTTGCTTCACATCTGGGGCTTGCTGAGAAGTGCACAGGGTGTGTGTGTGTGTGTGTGTGTGTGTGTGTGTGTGTGTGTGTGTGTGTATGTTTGAAAGGTCTTGTTTATTATCTTTGTTCTGACCTTTGGGTCTAAAATATGGCTGATGTTTATAGTTTAAGATGCGTTTTGTGCTTGTAGTTTATAATTCGAAATGGCACAGTGCTTTAATACTACCTTTCCCAATGCTAGTATGTACCCATGTGGTCCTTTTATCAGGTGCCCATGGCATCCTTCCGCAGCGATCTTGGCTTCCCCGGCTCCCTTGCTGTATATGTGAAGCTCTCTCCCCTGGAGAAGGACTTGTCACCTGGAAAGGGCACTGGCTGCTGTCTCCATCACAGCCGCCTCCTTTCCAGGTCAGGTTCAGGGTTGGTGCGTGTTTGAGCAGAAGATAACTCCTTGGGGAAAATGTAAACATGTCGTTATTTGCACTTCTTTGCTTCTGCATCAGCTGAGCTCCTGTTAGAGAGTAGGGCAGAGACATCCCGAGCTCTGCTTCAAAGTAGCGATGTGCTTTCTAAAACAGAAGCCTCATACCTATCTTCTGCACCCTCTGGCTGCTGTGGCTGTTTTGATAAGGAATGCTGATTCAAAACCTTACTCAAAAACACCCAAAGCTAAGCTAATGTTTGGTGCTTAAAACTACCACCACCAGTGCTAGGTTTTTTAAAAAACAAGACAGGCATAGTCAGAGGACGCAAACATTCTAGTTTTGTCCTGTAACTGAGTAATCAGAACCTTTTCTAACCGATGTTCCTCTTTCATTGATAAATTTCATAATAAAATATATTAAGAAAATGTGGAAATAGGTTCTAATAAAACTTTGTTTAGCCAATAGCAGCCTTTGCACTGTCGTGTGTGGAGACAGGTTTCAAGGCCACACATTGGTGTCAAGTGGAATAGCATACCATTGACAGTTGAGAGCAGTGTGAAAGGGGCCGAGTCCTTCCCGGTGCCCTCATGATAGAGGTCATGCTGGGGGAGGGGAGGGACACAGGTTTCACCCTGAGGACTTTGAGATCAAATTTCATCTTCACAGTTCATCAGGAACTTCTCATAAGCATGTTGAACTTGTCTGATCTTCCCTGTCAGAACAGGTTTGTAAAGGGACAGGGATGTTACTGTGTCTGTGATTTGCTGCTAGTTTGCTGGTGCCAAAGTCTAAGTTTGATCCACAGTGAGAGCTTGGGAGAGCTCTTAGAGGACTGGGTGGCAGGTGCACATGTCAGGAGTCCACAGTGTGTCTGACTATAGTTGCCTAAGTGACAGGTGAGAGGACCCCAGAATTAGTGTGTGCTTTGGTGGCTTTGAAAGGTCTGGGTGGAGGATGCTGTCCTGCAGGCTGCCCCCCCCCCCCGGCAAATTAGCATTTTTGTGTGTCTTTCTACCTTCGTATTGAATTTACTCTCCAGTTGCTCTAGAACTTGGCTAAATCATAGGTTCTCTGTCTAGGAGAAAACACATTCCTTCTGGTGGCCTGGAGGCTGTGGCTCTGGAGTGAGCACAGGTGTCAGGTGCTGGCTCCCCCATGTCCTGGGTTGTGGACTAGTGGCTTCACTACATTTGGGCCTGCCTGAGTTGTTGGGCAGATTCTCAGGCTGCTCACGTTGGAGCGCTGCCCGTGGACTCTATGGGCTGGGGTTCTGGAGGCCAACTTTGGCAGCAGCAACCAAAAGGGACGTTCTTGGAACTTTAGCTTTTCTTACTTGGGGTCACAGTTGCTGTTTGCCTAGGAAAAATATGTTGCTTATGGAGCTGCAGTTTGTCTGACTGTAAAGTGACTGACTGCTTTGTGAAGAGGAAATTCTGTCAGAATGGGACATGGATGGTCATGGCTGCTCTTTATTACTAGTTCCCCGATCCTTTCCCTGCTTTGAAGGGTAGTGTTGCTGTAGAAATAAGTCTTTTTAAGGTTAGTTTTATTCCAGTCAAAATTCTTATCCAGGTGGACAAGAAGTTTGGGGCAGGTTGTCTTGCTTTCAGTGGAAGGAACTGGACCATGTGGAGTGGTCACCACCCACAGCGCCACATGCTGTATGCTACCTGTGGGAGGACCTCACCAGGGCCTGGCTTTATTTAGGCCAAAGATTGTAACCTAGTTTGCTTCTGCTGGAGGAGGAAGAAGGGGAAGAAGAGGAGAAACATTTTGGTAACCAGAACTTGGGCAGTGGTGCACGTTGGGAGACTAGGGGTGGGTTTTCTTCCCATCAGACTCACAGCTGGCCTGCCATTATCTTTGGGCAGTGTGGTGACAGGGTGATGTGTGGCACTTGCAGGTGTTTTTGCAGCAGTTCAGCATTGTGTTTTGGCAGTGGTAGAGGGGCCGGTGAACATTTCAGGATGGTGGTCTCATCCACACTTCATGCTGTGTGTTGTTCATGCAGAGGCTCTGAGCTTGAGGAGAGTCTATCAGCTCAGCTCTGTTTTGTTTTTCATGAGGCAGGGTCTCATGAGATTGCCTGGGACTCTCATTCGTATCCTATTTAGGCCTTGCTTGAGGTCCTCAAGTTCCAGCTTTCTGGGTGCTAGTGTATGCTGTCATTCTTGGCTTACTGGTCTCCTTGTGCATGAACTGCACGTCCTAGGCAGATCCCTGTACGCTAAGGCTGCTAGGAAGACTGTCCCTGGATTGGGTGGGAGTGAATGAAGGAGGGTAGGTAGGCCAATGGGAAACCTCTTCACAATTGCCCCAGAGATGTCACTGGATCAGAACCATACCTACCTCACTCAGCCCCTGCCCTGAATGGAGTGGCTTGGTGGGTAGTACTTAAGTTAGGGTGTTCCAGGATGCTTTCAAAGTCTGCCTCTGTGTAAATGTGCACTTTCTTCCACTTACAGTATACATTTGGAAACAGCTTTTATTAATAGCAGGTTATATCTAAGTTGATCAAATCACAATAGCTTTTTTTTTCTCCCCCAATTCTTGAAGCAAAGATGTAAAGTTCTGTAGAAGCTGCCTAGGGTCTGAAGCAGTTTGTGGAGTTTGAAGAAGCAACTTTGCTTTTCTCCATGGGCCTTTGCTCGCCTGGTCTGGGATGCAGCTGCTATTCAGGACCGTTTCTGTCAGTCTTGTAGTCAGGCCTTAGCTAGCAATAAAGCCTAGATTAAGTTACGTTGGGAGAGGGGCTTTCGAGTAGGCAGTCTGGGTGCTAGGCAGCTTTGTACCTGTGCTCGGGCCAGGGTTACCTGGGTGCTGCTTTGAGTGCAGTTGGGCCAATTTTCTTAGAGCATATTGCTTGGCAGTGTTCTGCAAGGCAGATCAGGCACTACAGGTTATGTCTAAGAATTAGGAGTTTTATATTTTATGGTAGGGCTGTGAAAGTTTTGGTTTTTGTATTCTTTTGGATATTTTTGCCAAAGACATAAAAGCTTGAGAATTTTTAAGAGCTAAGATTGCCCACAGTTAGGATCCACCTTGTCCTGTTCTTTTGTTACCATGCCTGTCCAAGCACCTTGTGGCTGCTGTATGGGGCAGTGAGCTGCATGCATACCTGCAGCTTGCTCCATGATCTCGTTCTGGTAGGAACTTAGGATGGGAGGGGTTGCTGGAACCTAGGACCCTTTTGCTACTCTTAGCGTCTGTGAAGGTAGGAAGAACCTTGTCCTTCCTGAAGCTTTAAAATTATTATTGTGTGTGTACATGGTGTGTGGGGGTGCACATGCTTCAGCACACATGTAAAGAGCAGACAAGAGTATAGAGTCATATTTGTCCTTGCCACCTTTCTGTGGGTCTTGGGGACCAAACTCAGGATGCCAGGCTTGCAAAGCATAGCAAGTGCTTTTACTCACTGAACCATCTCTGTGACTCCTTCCTGAGGTTTTGAGAGACCATTTTTTTTAAGGTCCTATTCTCTGTGTATAATAGAGTGGCTCTTGAGGAAGTACTTACTGGTTTCTGTGGCCCCCAAACTTTTGCAGGGAGTGCATCCACAACATCCAGGTGGGAGGTGCTGATGACCTGAGGTTTCAGTCATTGCTCTGAGGGACTAATGGTTCTAGTGACAAACTGAGTATCTGCCTTTAGAATGAGACCTTCATAGTGAGTCTGCTCTGTGGATCTGAAAGCATTTTATTTGAGGGTCTGAGTCTTAGTTGATGCTGAGCAGCAAAAAGAGCTGAGCCCTTCCTGTCCAGGGCTGCTGCCCAGAGTTTCCTGCAGGGTCAAAGCTGGGGTATGTGGCCCAGAGCAGCCACAGGGCAGACAAAGGTTGAGCTTCTCCTGATCTGACAGCACTTTTGAGAAGGTTGCTGGCAGGGTTGAAGGGTTCTTGGCTGGTGACCTTTCACAGAGTGGCAAAGAAGGGAGGGAAAGAACCTGCTTTTTTTACTTCCTGCGTAAAATACACAGGAGTGAAGGCTCAAGATTCGTTTGTTCCCCATGTGTACCAGTTTGTGTTTGTATGTGTGTGCAAAGTATATGGTGTCTTCCCATCCAATTAAAAATGACAAAGTTGGTTACTGAACCTAGAGCTTAGTAAAGCTCTAGATTGGCTGGCCAGCAAAATTCAGGGGTCCTCCTTTCTCCGTGTCACCAGCTCTGAGACTATAGTGGAGGTGCCATGCCTGAATTGTACTAGACCGTGCTTTGGATTAAACTCAGATCTTCCTGTGTGCACAGCAAGTATTTTGCTGCCTGAACTATTTCCCCAGCCCCTTGCTTTTAAATTAACCCATCCCTGCTGTGGCATGTGCATGCGTGCGTGCGTGCGTGCGTGCGTGTGTGTCTGTCTGTCTGTCTGTCTGTCTTACACCTTGGTAGAGAGGCCAGACGTTATTCTTGGGAGATGTTTCTCACGTGCCAACTACCTGTTTGTCGAAGGGTCTCTCACTGGCTAGAGCTCAGCAAGTAGGATGGACTGGTTGGCCAACAAACCCTTGGGATCCACCTGCCAATGCTTATCCAGTGCTGGGATTACAAGGGCATGCACTGGCTATTTATGTGGGTACTGGGCCTCAAACTCAGATAGATCCCTACACGTGTGCAACCAGCCCTCAGGATTAGCTTTTGAGAGATTTTGGGCCTTTCACAGGGGGAGCCCTGATTTGAAGGCTGCTCCTGTAACCCACAAAGCCTAGTGGAGAGGCTCCCAGTCACAGGATAAGGCTGCTTGGTGCTCAGTTGAACCTTGTGAAATGGTCTGGAATACTACTGCCTCTGAGTAGTGGTTATTTGAAGGTGTTTGAAGGAAAGCTGTTCTGGCAGACTTGTTTGGACAGGGTCTCTGTAGCCCAGAGTGTCTTGGAGCTGGCAGTTCCCTTGCCTCTGCCTCCAGAGTGCTGTGGTTATAGATATGTATCACCACACTTGGCTGTTTTCCCCTCCCCCAGTGTTGCAGGGGCTTTTCTGATTGTAAGTTTGTATTTACTATAGGAAGTTGTGAAGTTAGTGGGAAGAAAATAAGTCTTTCTTAAGTGCTCCTTGCTCAGACTTTCCTGTCAGGGCCGATCATTTCTGCCTCTTCTTATGATATGTTTGATTTCATAAAGTTAGAAACTTTTCCTGTCCTGCTGAGTGTGGCTAGCCTTGCCCTGAGCTTTTCTGTGCTCCTCCAGCCCTCTTTTGAGGCTTTGCCTGCACTGCTGATACCTCAGTTTGTGCAGACTCCTTGCTGAGGTGTCCTAGTCTGCTATAATGGCCCACCCTTACTTGCATATCTCTACATACACTGGCACATCTGATGGTTGAGCATTTTCTAGGCCTTGGTAGAAATTGCTTTGCAGGGGCTAGGCCAGTTTATACTTTTACCAGAAATACTGCATAGGGCCTATGTAGTTGTGCTTTGATGGTGTCTGTGACTCGGCTGATGTGGTCTTGTTAGTGTGGATGGTTCTGGGGCACTCTGGCTTACTTGCAGAACTGCACCTAAAAATATGAGCATGCTGACCCACGTGCTGAGGGGCCTTCCCTGCTCTTCTGGCATGGCCCTTGTGTGGGGCCAGGTACTTGACAGAGGAATTTCAAAATTTGTTTCTGCCTGTGATGGGTGCCTGTGGCTGAGAGGCGATGCTAGGCAGGGAGGACCTTCCTGGGAGTGAAGAGAAGGGCAGCCATAATTCTATTCAGGGAACAACTGGGGAAGATCAGGGGAGTGGGGAGGAGGGAAGTAGGAGGTGAGGCTGTGTTGGCTTGGTCTAGGAATTGAGGTTTTTCTTACCTGGGAATCAGCTGTTGAGGATTTAGTCAGGGCAGTGACAGAATCAAACTTTGTTTTGTGGTCCCTTTTGGGTCTGTGAACTGTGGAATACAAGTTGTTTGTTGTGGGGGACGGGCAGAGGCAGGGCATGGGATTGGCAAAATCCTAGTGATGGTGTGAGGTGAGGGTTTGTGGGATTTGCTCATGGCCTCAGCTCTGGGAACTGGCTAGGTAGTCTTGTCAGTTAGTGTGATGCATGGGCCATGCTGATGGATGCCCTCTGGGTGGAATGTGCAGGGTTCGATGTGTTATGTCTGAGTGGGTAGTGAACATAATCCGGAGCCCAGGTAAAGGTAAGAATTTGAGAGTCAAGAGTATTTGATGGCCTATTTGATGGCCTTCTAGTCAGGGTGGGAAGAGCTACGGGCTCCTCCTAGGCATGTCCTGCACCTGGAAGCACTGGCCTGCTCCTGGAATGGGCTGTGGAGTCTCCCAAGCCTGGAGGTGGCTTGGGAGGAAAGCTTCCCAAGCAGGAGGGGTGAAGAACCGACTCTGGGGCGTAGGAGATGGGGGCATAGTGTAGACACTGTGCTGGGACCTTTTTTGGAATGGGGACCAGTGCTTCTTGTTTATGCCACTGACTGTGCTCTTTGATATTATAGGTGGGCTCAGGTCCAGCCAAACTGCCAGGTGTGTCTGTTGCCTTAGGCACCATACTGTGTGCTGATGTTTAAACTTTCAGTCTGGGGCCTGTCTTTAGGAGCTGAAAGTCCCATACTGGGGATATTTCCTGTGAGAAGGTGCTGTAAGCAGGAAAATGCCCTGCCAGGGACCCGTAGGCCACTGTGAGGGGACTTGGCAGCTCAGTGTGTGGGCAGTTCTGGGGACCTACTTGTGGTTCACTTGAGTTCTGTTTTTGTGTTTTACACACCTGTGCAGGAGAGTGGGCTTCTGTGGAGGGGTGTCTGCACTAGCACAGGGGACTTACTTCATACTGTGCTTAAGGTCAGGGAGCCTGTTTGTTTGGTGCAGTGACTCAGTGTGTTCTCTGGCCTTGGTTTCTGTCATTCTGTGAGGGCACTGGTGGGCTCTGTTTCATAAGGCTCCTTTGATTTGAGTTCTTTGAGTTCTGTTCTATTTTGCAGCTCCTTTTTGTATCTGGGGCTCCCTGGCTAATGTCTGTGAGGTAAGTTACAGCTTCAGGAGCAGCAGGCTGTGGGCAGGGGCTTCCCCTTGTCCTTAGGTCTTGTCCCAGAAGCATCATAGCTTTCTGTAATTCAAGCTGGGAAAATTTGGTAACTGGCTGTTTCTAAGTACAAAGGGTATTGGGGAATTAATTGGACCTGTACACTGGGGAAGAAAGGGAGGGGAGGTTTGAGGGACAGGGAGCAGGCGAGGATATGGCTGAGTAGACAAGAGGAGTGGAATGTTCTAGGGAGGTTCAGCTTCAACTTCAGACCCCTTGTGCTAGAGGTAGAGGGAGTAAGAGACTTGTTGCTGGTTGTATTTGGGGAGCAGAGCTCTGTAAGACTGGAGTGCAGTTTGCTAATAGACCGTCCTCTCTCCTAGAGACAGCAGGTCAGCTGCATTCCATACAGGACACTGCAAAGTTTCCCTGACACTTCCTGGCAAGTGGGTGGAGCCACTTCGGTGCCACTTAGGGAAGAATTTAGTCTAGCACTGAGGGAACTTAGATCATAAAATGTGTGTGAAACTTTAGAGTGACTCTGTGAAATTCTGGTCCTGTGAGGAGCTGTAGGGAATTTTTCACCAGGTTCATCATACTGTCTGGTTCCAGGGGTCTCTGACCTCTGTCTCCTGGTTTGGAGGACTTGCCAGGCTTTAGTTGGTTCTAGTTTTACCCCTCAGGTCCTGTGACATGGCTCTGTACATAGTGTTTGTGATCACTGTCTGGGGGCTGATTGAAGATCTCCTTTAGAGTTGAAGAGAGAAATGACCTCTTTCATCCTTGGGATGCCTTGTAGGCCAGACTCAGCTCTGTGGGATCTCTGAGTTGCTGCAGTCTTAGCACCATGGCCCTGGAAACCCCATTGTCCAGTCTGGCTTTCCCAGAATCCTGGCTTTATCCTATGACTTTCTTATCCCAGACCTGGCTCCATCGTCATTGCCTAGCAGTGAGCTGAAAAGGACAAAAACAGTGGTGTTGGTATAGACAGGGTGGACAGCATTGTGCCTGCTGAGGTAAAGAGACTTCACAGGCAGCACCTCCAGGGAGAGGAGAAACTGCTCAGTCCTTTTACTGTAGTTCTCTTGAGGAGACCTGGAGCTGAGACTTGCTGCAGTTTTAACAGCCTTCTGCTCTGGGTGGCTAGCTTGTTCTTTCTTACATGTGTTTACAGCGGCCTCAGCACTGGGAGGGGATTGTGCAACACCTGGGGCAGGTGTACTTCTGGCCATGGTTACTCTGTGTGGTTACAGGTCTCTCTCTCTCTACTGTTGGGACACTTTAGATGCTCTTTGAGCACAAGATGTCCTTCCTCTGCCAGGTACCTGGTCTGCTGAGGGTGCTCTGAGTTCTCTGCTGCCTCTGGAATGAGATTTAGATGCTCGGAGCAGCCTGACCCCCCAAATCAGCCTAGTCTTCCTGTCAGCTTGTGCTTGACAGTTAGGACCTTTCCCCATGGCAGAGCTTGGAGCTTCCTTCACTGTCATTGGGTGAGTTTGTCATTCTGGGTTGGAGACCCTGTGAGGTGTCCCAGGTGGTTGCATTATTTACTTCAGCACCACTGGAGCTTCCTCTTGCTTCAGTGCTGCTCCTGCTGAGTGCGAGTACCATGCAGTCCTACACTGAGGTGGTTTGAATATGCTTGGCCCAGGGAGTGGCACTACTGTGGCCTTATTGGAGTAGGTGTGGCTGTCACTGTGGGGCTCAGCTTTGAGACCCTCTTCCTAGCTGCCTGGGAGGTCTCCTGGTGATCTTTGGAACAAGATGTAAAACTCTCAGCTCCTTCTCCAGCACCATGCCTGCCTGGATGCTGCCATGATGATAATGGACTGAACCCCTGAAACTGTAAGCCAGCCCCAATTAAATGTTGTTCTGTATAAGACTTGGTCATGGTGTCTGCTCACAGCAATAGAAACCTTAACTAAGACACACATCCTCAGCATCTGGCATAGCACCCATGTGACTGAAATGTCCCAGATGTGATTCAAGGAGTCTGTAGGATGCCATGTGGCTTGGCTAAGGGTTGATGGCTGGTGTTTAGGAGACTATTAATTAGCATGGGACGCCACACAGGGGACAGGATGTGTGCTCTGGAATCCCACATATGTAGATCTGGGCTGCTTACTTTTATGTCATTTCACATAGTTTGCAGGAGAGCTCTGATTGAGCCGGCATCCCAGGTAACCATTCATTGCACTGTTGGCCTGGCCTGTGGTATTGGCTTCTCTGCCTTTCCTTTCCTTCTGTGCATTGGAGCTGCTTCTTCAGTATATTCCTAGGCATGGGCGCTTCATCTTGATATTGTAGAGTTCTCTGTTACCAGTGCCTTTGAGGATTGAGTCCTCTGGCTGGTCTGCTTTTTTGCAAGAGCTTTTCTGTTGTTGGTGTCTCACTGGCTACCGTCTCCATGGCTGTGTGGTGTATCCCGTGTGTGGTCTCTGCAGGTTTTTCTGTCATCCATGTTGTTGTCTGTGTGGAGGAGTGCCCTGTCCCAGGGTCTTGCTGTTTGATGGGTAAGTATGGCAGCAGCTGTGTAGCCTTGGGCGTTGTCACGTTGTCTTTTATGTGTCCAGTTGTTGCTGTCCAGCAGTGAGGGTGGCCTTCTGAAAACAGGCTGTTTATAGGGAGTATAGATTTTGAGTATCCAACAAATATAATGCGAATTATTTCAGCGTAAGGACTTCTAAAAGATGGGTGGCTTTTAAACCATGGGGTGTCCCTTTATTTGGTGTTGGGGAAAGGACAAGAAAATCAGCCTGGAGTTCAGCTCTGGTCTGGTGGGGGAGGAAGGGTAGGTGTACAGGAGAGCAGGGGGGGGCGGGGAAGACATGCAAGGCACTCTGGTGCCAGAGTGTGGTGGGAGGTGCTTGCCTTTCCTAAACCTTCTCATAAGGAATGTGGGAGAGCATGCCACTGTAGGAATGGGGTCAAAGGGTGTTTCCTTAGTTTTTTGTTTTGGTTTTGAGACAGGATCTCATTATGTAGTCCTGGCTGGCTCAATACTCTCTATGTAGACTGGGTTCGCCGTGAGTACCAATGGTGTCTGCCTTTGCCTTTGAGTGCTACAGGTAAAGATGTGCACTGCCACACTTGGCTGAGGAGGACGTAGTGGGGGGCAGTATTCCCTAGTAGAGACAGTGTGGGTCACATGGGAATTACTGTTCCTAATAGCATGTGAGTGCATCTAAGAGATACTGGTGGTACATGTCTTTAAGGCCAGCAGTCTGAGGCAGAGGCAGATAGAAGGGACTCTAAGTTCTAGACCTGTCAGAATTACATAGTGAGACTCTGTCTCACTAAACAAAACTACCTCATCAAACCAAACAAATGGTAAAGCCAACTTGATTAGTCTGTCTTGTGACTGCCTTGTCTGCTATATAGTGTGAGCAGTGCCTACCCCTCTGTCCTCTCTGGTGAGCCTGAGATGCCACTTGTGCTTAGACTTTGTGATGCTGTGTAGCAAACACAACTGGGAAAGGGAGAAGCCGATGGCGTTGGAGTGTAGAGGGAAGCCTCAGGAGGACATAGGGAGGGGTGTGTAGGCTAATGTGGGAAGAATAGGGCAGCAGGCAAGGCCTTGTTCTTTCCCTGGGCATGTTGACCACGTGGAGACAGGGATGCTGGTGGCTGACCACTTAGGCCACTGACAAAAGACTGCCCAGAAGAGGAGTGACAGGTAGCTAGGGTAAATGTTGTCCCATGAGTACAAACTTCCTGTACATGGGATCCCTGGGTGTCCCTGGCCTCCTCTGTTGAAGCACTGCTGGACAGAGTCAGCAGTGGCCATAGGCCTGTGAAGGTGGGACAGAAGGACCACAGACAAGGGGAACTAGCATCAGGAGAACAGAGCTAACACACAGTTGGTTCTACCTTTCTGATATGTATTTCTGAGGTGATCAAGTTTGAGGGCATGGAGTGGGGAGCTAACCAAGTCTCCTCATGAGGGTACTGAGGACTGAAGGACTGTCCCAGTGGCTGTGGTGCTCACTAAGTGTGTGTGTAGGGAGACTGAGCAGACAGTAAAGAGGGCCAGGGTAGCCAGCCAGGTGTTTGGCATAGCCACTGGAACAGGTAGCAGAGGTGGGTGGGCCCTTGGCTACCAAGAGCTGGGCCTCCATCCTTTGCAAGGCCAATGTCTGTCCTGGTTTCAGGTCAATGGGTGAAAGAGTTCTTAGCAAGAGTATTCTTGGAAGGGTGGGCTGACAGAGGCACCTACAGAGGGACCCTGTAGCATCAGCATTAGTGTGGAGTGTGGACAGTTTCTCACTCACCAGGAGCTTATGTGAGTGTGAAAGGGGTCACAGATCAGCTGAGCCGGACACACGCTAGTTGGGATGTCATGCTCAGGGCGAGTCTGCCTTGTCATGTACACACAGAGCTTGGACCCTCCAAGGGCCCAGGAAGGACCGCTTCTAGGCCCGCCTCTGTTTCCTTCTACTGCTAGTCTGTGTGGCTTCCGTGGATTTGTTTTCCACCTGGGTCCTTTAGACTTGGGTCCTCCTTGCTTGGGTCCTTTTCACCCAGGTGCTCACCCTTCCTGTAACCCACCACTCCCTCTCTATGGTCTTTCCAGCAGGTTCTCCCTCCTTTACTAGCAGGTCTCAGGGTACTTTTGGCAAGAATTTCAGAATTGCCTGCTAGGTGGACAGCAGTCAGGACCAAGCCAGGGGCACTGAGAAGCCCAGGTTAGTGGTAAGAGGGACCTGTGGGACCTGTGAGGTCTAGGTCACTGTGAGCATGGCAGCACATATGGCATGTGGCAGGAAGTAACAAGGCAGGGATGACCACAGACAGACCTCGCCGACAGCTCTGACGGGTGCTGTACACTGCCCCCAGATGAGCAAGTATGTGGTTTTCTTTTGAAGTTACTTTGTGTTTGTGACCACACTCAGCATGTGAGCCTGTCTTCATGTGACACAAGGGCTCAGTTGTATCTTCTCAGTAAGTTGTATTGAAGTGACTGGACAGGGCACAGGCAGTGGCTCCAGGAAGATGGGCATGTGTCTGATTAAGCAAGATGGCATCCACTTTGGCACTGTGGAGGCTGATGGCTGTGGTCATCTCACAGATGGAGGCGCATAGGTTCATGGAAAAGTTGTGATGTTGGGCTGTAGTTAAAGATTGGGTAGGGGCACAGCGAAACACGGCAGGGGCACATGTAGGCTTACGTAAGAGCCTTGCGTGTGTTGGGAGGTAGAATAGAACAGTGCAGAGGTGTCAGGGCTTAGACCTGAAAGCTTGCAGGGAACTGGTTCAGGGAGTGGCACTGGTTGCCAAATAGCATAGGAAGGTCAGGCTGGGGGGCTGTTGGTGGCATCTCAATGGGATTGTCTCACAGGGCTCCAAAGGGTTCACTCTGACAGGCCTGGTCCTGCCCAAACTCTCCCAGCCATGTGAGAATGGCTTCTAGGGCATTGACAAGCACACTAGGATGCATGAGCCCCGGGATTTTAAAGCAGTTTTTGTGCCACATTAGAGCCCTTCCATTGGTGCTCAGCTAAGCAGGTGCCGATCTGCCCCAGGGAAGGGACTATACAGAGGGCACTGCCTCAGCTCTGTGTCCCTTGGGCTCTCTAGGTTATTCTGGACACTGATTGCTAGTGGGCATGATAGCAGGTGAAAGGAACCCTCTCATGTTGTAGCTCTTGGTGTGGGGACAGGATTTGTGTGTCAGGACAGGGCAGGCGGCAGTGAACCTGGAAGCAAGAGGGAGAGGGGCCTGGGGTAGCTCTTGATGAGCGGCTTCCTTGGAGTAGGATCACCGCGAGCCGCCCCCCCATCTGTCTTTCCTCAGAGGAATCGCAGGTACTTATAAAATTGGTTAGCTGGCTTCTGTGACTGCCACTTTTGGTGTGACTGAAATTTGACACTGTACATGTGGAAACCAGGACGACCTTTATCATGGCAGAGCCTGATTGTTCCCAAATGGACTAAAGGACCTTTGGTTTGTGGCAGGAGCTCTGAGTTGGCAGAGAAAGGTGGGGCTGCCTGTCACAGTGATTTAAGCAGGTATCCTTTCTGCCAGAGCCAACCCTGTTGTGTGGCACACTAGAGTGTGGAGGGAGTACAGTGAACCTTCCCCCAAGGGTGAGCTGGCCTCCTTCCTAGTGCCTTCAAGGTAGACCTCGGAGACATTCCCAGAGGGAGAGGTCTCTGGAAAGCTACAGTGCAAGGGGTCATGTTGGCCTCAGGGGTGAGTGAAGTTTTCAGAAAGATGTGTGAACTGATCCTGTATCTCTGACTGGGCTGAGGAAAGGCCTCAGGACATGGTAACATCTGAAGTAGAGGGAATCAGTAATCTTGACTTCAAAACTGAAAGAAAGTGACTTTTGGCAAGGTGGATGCAGGTCAAAGCACTTTACTAAGGGCTCCTATATTTTCCTGCAATGGTGGCAAGCAGCTCTTAACACAGAGGAAGGCCACAGTGCTTGAAGAGGCATTTTCACTATCTCATCCAACTGCCACAGTGAAAGAGACTGTCCACGTGCAGTGGAGATCCCAGGTCCTGCAGGGGCCTGCAGCAGTGGTGGTGGGGGGTGCAGAATAAAGGTGAGAAGTGAGAACTTACTCACCAACCCATTACCTCACTCCATGTGCCACTCCTGTGGGGATGAGTGGTCTAAAAATACTCTGCAAGGTAAAGCAGGTGTTGTATTACATAGCTCTATGTGTATGAGATTCTGGAAAAAGGTGACACAGCTCAGTGGTAGCTCCTTGGTTAGCATGTACCAGTTCTGGGTTCAATTCTGAACACTGTAAACCCTGCCTCCAAACAACAGGAAACCTGAAGCGAACTGTGGTGGAAATGCTTTCTTGGAGCCTTCTTAGAGGTTCCGTGTGGCTCTGGGGATGCCGGCAGTGCATGAGGGCGTTCAAGTCAACAGCACCTAGACCTAGACCATCAAACTGCCCTTAAGATGGGGAGTTGTATTTTGTGAGCTGTGTTTCAGTAAAGGTGCAGGAAAGTTCATGCTGTCCTGTCTTCTCCTTTGTGCTGTGAACTATTGCAGGGTCAGGAAAGCTGATTGCAGCTGGAACCATGTTTGGGATCAATAACACGCACACGCGCACACAGACACGGACATGCAGACACACACAGCACCCTGCGGCTTCTGAGAAGCAGGTGCAGTACAAGAGCAGGTGCTGCAGGTCAAGCTTGGGCTACCTGCTTAGGGCTCAGGTAAAGGGCCTTGGGGCTGATGTTATCTTGTTTGTACACAAGATTGTATTGGGTGTTAGGAAGAGTCGAAGGAGTTTGTTGTGTGGAGAAGAGTTATTCACACAGATCAGCAGGCTTCCTGGGATCTGTCCATCTTTGTTCCATCCGAGCAGAAGTATTTGTCTTTTATACCCCAGGTTTGATTTCACCTTGGGCTCTCTGATTCCAGTTGTGACTTTTATGTGATTTCTACATTTCTCCCTTTCTCTCTCTCCCTTTCTCTCTCTCCCTTTCTCTCTCTCCCTTTCTTCCTCCCTCCTTCCCTCCCTCTCCCCCCCTCTCTCACACACACACCACACACACACACTCACACACTCACACTTGTTCATGTTCGTGTGCTCTGCAGGAGAGTGTCTAGGAGCCTGCAGCAGCTAGGTGTAATAGTGCCATGGCAGGGCATATAGTTTAACATTTGCTCATTTAGGTGTTTGACAGGGCAGCCTCTGAATTGTTCCCATGTTTTACACAGGAAGCTTGGGTCTGATAAGGTCAGTGTCAGACTCTGAAGCTCTGACAACAGAGCAGAGTAGTCGAGGCTTCAAGGGCCTTTGCCTTAGAGGCTGTCCTGTCTCTATGTTAGCCTGGTCTAGTTTCAAATGTCTCTTTGTTGTTTGTTTTCATTTCTTGTATTACATTTGTAAAACACGTGGGTCCAGAGGGTGTTTCTGAGAAGCACTTTGACCTCTGCCCTTTTCTTCCCTGCCCCCAGGATAGGTTTCCATGCTTCTTTTTGGTGATTTCTAAGCCATTCTTAGTGTTTCTGTGTGAAAACAAGCCTGTGCAGACATGTAAGCATTGACTTGCTAATGTACATATGTGCCTGTGCACACAGTGCACATAAACACGTGCAGACATGTAACCATTGGCTTCTGTTGCTTTTGAGAAAGGGTCTTGTTCAGTAGTGTAGGCTAGCTTTGAACTCTCCTGTCTTCACTTGAAGGAGATGCCTGAATTGCAGGTGTGCCCATGGTGTCTGATGTAGTGTGTTCTCTGTCTTCTTGATACCATTGGGACCAAATAAACTGATGTGTGCCTTGGTGTGTTTCTTAACAGATATAGCTTAGAGATTGTTTTTGGTGACCTTTTCTTGTTAGGATTTACTTGTTTTTGTTCTGTGTGTATGAATGTTTTGTCTGTATGTATAACTGCACCACTGTCCTTGGAGGCCAGAAGAGGGGCTTTGGTTCTTAGGAACTGAAGTTATCCTGGAACCCAGTTCCCCTCTGGAAGACCAGCTAATATTTTTAACTTTTGAGCCATCTTTATAGTCTTGCCATTTCCTTTTAATTGAAATACTTTTAAATTTATATCTAATATACTCAGAGAAGAAATTGCTTTGAGTAGGGATGTGTTTCTGCATAATTCACGCACTAAAACTTGAGACATGATTTCACAAGGAAATAGTTCAAGTCATACTATGTTTTGCTAATGTTAAAAGCATGTAGTGGATTTGGTTAGTTCTGCCTGGGCGGATCTGAGAGTGCAAGTGATGGCTTCCAGGGAAGCTGAGCGAATGGGCCTCTGCACAAGTCCCTCTTCTCTTCAGTCACTGTGCTGATTAGTTTTTGTCAGCTTAGCACAAACTTGGGAAGAGGCAACCTCAACCTCCATTGAAGAATTCTTTCATCAGATTGGCATATAGGTAACTTTGTGGAGCATTTTTTTGAGTAATGATTGATAGGGGAGAGCCCACTCTGCTGTGAGCAGCTGTCTGCAGCAGCCTTGGTTGTGTGGAAAAGCAGGGTGGCTAGGGCGTGAAGGGCAAACCATATACTTTGTTTTTCCATGGTGTCTGCTTCTATCTTGTCTCACATTCCTGCTTTGAGTGTAACCTGGGATATGGGATATTAAGCCAATTAAACTCTTTCTTCCCCTAAGTTGGTTTTTTGTTATTTTATTATAGCAACAGAAACCAAACTAGGACAGTCACTGTGGACTTGTGGGCAGGTGACATGGTCCCTGGAAGGGAGGGGGATGGACAAGGTCTGGCTTTGTGTTATAGTTCAGGAGTCTTAAAATTTGCAATCTTTCTGTTTTGGCTTCCTGACTGATGGGCTTGTAGATAGGTGCTACCACACCAGCAGATACCTTTTCAATATTTATTTATTTATTTTGAGGTAGAGTTTTACATTGTAGCTCTGGCTGGCCCAGAACTTGCTATGTAGACCAGGCTGGCCTTGAACTTACAGAGATGCACCCTTTCTGCCTCCTCAGTGTTGGGATTAAGAGGAGTCATTATGCTCTGAGTAGCTGCTTTTTCTCTTCTCTTCTCTTCTCTTCTCTTCTCTTCTCTTCTCTTCTCTTCTCTTCTCTTCTCTCTCTCATGCCAATGATGGAACCTAAGGCCACCTGTGTGCTAGGTGAGTGAGTCTTCTACCATTGAGCTGTGTTCTGCCTGGGCTGAGGTTTTCCTTTAAATGCAGGCATGTATATATAACATTGTTTTCTGAGGATCATCCTTTACATAGAGCAACATGTCCTCCTTTCAGAGTACAGTTTATTTTGAGTCTGTGTCTACCTGACCACTCAGTCTGGACACAAAGCTTCACACAGCCCGCAGCCCCTCCACTGTCTGTCCTCACATGCTGAATCCCAACTGCCACCATTAGCATGGGCCAGCTTGCCCCCTCAGGCTGAGCTCAGTGGTTCTGCAGAACGAGGGGCCTGTGTGTTCCCTCTCCAGCTGTGTGTCATTGTCTTATAGGTAGCTTGTTGTGTATACTGAGAAGCTTTCCATGTGTGGACATGAGCTGTCTGTCCATTCAACAGGGAGGCATGCTTTAGGGCTGCTTCTAGCACTTGGCTGTTATGAACTAAGCTTCCAGAGATATCCTTGTCTGAACCTTGTGAGGACATTCTTTCCTCTAGCATAACACTGAGAGTGGACTGGTGAGTCCTGTGGAGTCTGATCTGTCTCCTCCATGACTTCCAGGAAATGTGTGTATCTGACTCCATCACTCCACACCATCACTTGTTTTCCAACTCAGTTATTCCCATGGTGGAGTAGCTTCTTATCTCTTTTCTTTTTATTGGATGTTCTCTGTATTTACATCTCAAATGTTATCCTTTCTCCCCCACTCTCCTCTCCCCTTCCCCTCTCCTTGTTTCCATGAAGGTGCTCCCTCTCCCAACCACCTTCTCTGCAACATATGCAACTGGAGCCGTGGGTCTCTCCTTGTATGTTCATTGGTTGGTCTTATCTATTTTCTTTTTAAACTGAGGTATAGTTGATATTGAGAGACACCATTTTTAGTGTATGATTCTCTGAGTTGTAATGAACTCAGTTGGCCCACTAGTGTCAACGTAGAAAAGTGACTGTGGCCCTTGGTTATCTTCCTGCTGTGGTGGGCAGTTCCTCCCCTTGCTCTCCCTGACTGTCTTTGAGCTGATGTTGGCCTCTTGGTTCACATAGTGGGTAGCTGAACACTATCTCCTTTCTACTTCTGACACACACACACACACACACACACACACACACACACACACACAGAGAGAGAGAGAGAGAGAGAGAGAGAGAGAGAGAGAGAGAGAGAGAGAGAGAGAGAGAGAGAGAGAATTAGAAGTGGTCTACAGGTTGTGGTCTAGGTAGTCTAACAATGGCTGTCTCCTGATGTAAAGACCAAGAACCCATGTGCTCAGTTCCTGAGTCTGATGTCTGGAGTCCCAGAGGATTCCTAGAGAGCTGCTGGTCTTCAGTCTACAGTGGAGTCCTGGAGAAGTAGGTTCCAGTACCCTAAGGAATACCTGAGCAACAGTCTGGGTGCACTCACCAGTGAGAGCTGTCGAGGGCAAGCAGGCAGACACAGATGCTGCTTTAGTGGCTTCCAGATGTAGTTGTTAACAACCAAGGTTAGTCATCATATCTAGCTTTCCTCTCTCAGGAACATTCCCTGTAGATCTTGTGGTAGATACATATGGTCTCTTTCTTGGACTGCCACCTGGGAGAGGGATTAGGAGTGTGTGAGGAGAGCTTGCTTAGCCATTTAGGAAGCTTCCAAGTTGTTTATGATCTGGACCTTGCCCAGGTGGGTGTGACTGGATCTTCTCCTCCTTTGGGAGGTGGGTGGGGTCCTCTAGTGTGGGCCCTGATGGGTGTGTAGTGCTGTCATACTGTGGTTTTAACTTGGTTTCCTTACAGACCAAAGGTGTGCAGTGCAGTATCTTTCCATGTGCTTGACTCACCTTTTGAGAAGTAACAGTTTCATCTTTGGCCATTGTTTTAAAAATGTGCTTGTTGGGTTTAGTAAGAGTTTTTCAGATGTGCTATAAATCAAGTTCTTTGTCAGGGAGAATGGTTTTAGCAATGCTTCCTCTTAGCCTGTATTTCCTCTGTATTGACTTCCCATATGCCTCAGAGTATAGCACTCTGTCTGCTTTACTGATTTCCTTCCAAGTTGGTGATGTCCTATCAGTTTGTGCCTAATTCAAAGCACAAGGATTTTCTCCTGAGTTTTCTTTTACAATGTCTTATGTTTTTGCTTTTCTGGAATCTTGTTTGGATTTGTTAGAATTGTAAAGTAGGGTGGGCTGCAGTTTCTCCATGGTATGTCCAGTCTAGCCCTGTCTGTTGAGAACAGTTTCTTCCCATTGGTGGCCCACTGGCTACAGAGGGGAATACTTCTTTCCAGGACCCTGAGCCCTTTCTCCTCTGCCTTTTCAAGAGCATGTGGGGCTATTCTGGTTCTTTGTCCTCATGTAAGTTCTAGAATTAATGAGTTTCTGCAAAAGCTCAGGGCCCTGTTTGTTGATAATTGTTATCTTTTTTTTTTTTTTTTTTTTTTTTTTTTTTAAATTTGTATACAGCATTCTGCCTGCATTTATGCCTGCATGCCAGAAGAGGGCATCAGATCTCATTACAGATGGTTATGAGCCACCATGTGGTTGCTGGGAATTGAACTCAGAACCTCTGGAAGAGCAGTCAGTGCTCTTAACCACTGAGCCATCTCTCTAGCCCCCTATGATTGGTATCTTAATATTGAACTTTCTGACCCATGACATGACCCTTCTCTTCATGTAGTCAGCACTTTCAAAGGCCAACTCTATAATGACAGAACAGGAAGTCAGGACAGTTGTATGTTTGGGGCCCTCATAGGCTACATAACAAGTTTGCAGTCCACCTGTGCTGTAGTGTGCGACTGTATTACAGATAAAGATAAAGCAAATTTCCTCTTAGCATTGTTTTATAGCTTTCATAGTTCCTTAACACACTTTGCCTAATTTGTTTATGTATTCATAGCCTATACAGTACAATGCTGTACTTCAAAATGTCAATATATAGTTACTTGTTACTAATACTTAGAAACATCACTTTTAAACCATTCATCTTCTATACTGTGTTCTTGCAGAAATAATTTATTAACTGTTGCTTTTTAAATTTTACTTTTATGTAGATGAGTGTTTGCCTTTGTGCATGTTTGCCACTTGTGTCCCTGTGTCCACTGAGTCCAGAGGAGGGCATTGGATCCCTTGGGTCATGAGTTATAGACAGCTGTGAACTGTCTGATGTGGAAATAGAACCCAGATGCTCACGGTTCTAGCCGTCTCTCTAGCCTGTTGGTTAATTTCTGTAGCTTTCCTCTGTAGAATCTTATGTTTTTTCTTTAGAGACCAATACACTGTGGTAATAGAGGCCGCATTCCATCCATCTGGCTAGCAGGGACATCTCAGGAAGGGACTCTGGGCACTTCTGGTCAGTCTTTTCTCTAGTTCTCCTGAGTCAGCCCTTTCTCATTATTCTTCTTCTACCCCTTTCTAGGCTGTTTGGTTTGCTGGGATAAAAATATCATGGGCATGGTGTGTGTGTGTGTGTGTGTGTGTGTGTGTGTGTGTGTGTCTTATTAGCGTCTGAAACTTAGCTTTCAGTCATGGACTCTGGAACTCCAAGACCAGGTTCCAGCAGATGGCATGTCTGTTGAGAGCCCTCTTTCTGGTGCACAGAGGGCATTTCTCATCTTGTCCTGATATGATTTGAGGAAAGAGGCCAGGGGTCCTTTTGAACTTGAATTCTATTCTCGAGGCTCTACCCTATGACCTATGACCTCCTAACAGCATCACCTTGGGAGTTAGGCTTTGTCCTTTTCTGTCTCAGTGTCTGGCCATGGTTGATGTGAACAGTACCTGTTGTGTTGGTCTGTGTCCCCCTCTTCACAGCACGTGTAGGGTAGCCAGATTTCAGAGTTCAAATCCAGCCAACTCAGTCCTGAGCTCAGACCCTGACACCATACTGTGTGTTTCTGGCTGTTCCCAGGCATCCTGAGAGATGTATCTTTCTGCCTGGGTTTCATTTAAAATTTTTTTTCCTTCCTGCTTGGTTACTTTGTTTTTGGTTTATGGCTTATCCTCCCACCCACCCACCCACCCACCCACCCACCCACTCACTCACCCACCCACCCACCCACTCACCCACTCACTCGCCCACCCCACCCACCCACCCACCCGCCCGCCCACCCACCCATTCACTCACTCACCCACCCACCCACCCACTCATTCACTCTCCTCTTATCACTTTTCTCACTTTCCACCCCTCCCGCTCTTTTTTTCCTTCTTTCACTTCTTTTTCTTTGCTTGGGTCTTACTTAGTCCTGGTTAGTCTTGAACTCACAATGGAGTTAACCATGACCTTGAACTTCTGATCTTCCTGTCTCTGTCTCCCACAGGCTGGAATTGTAGATGTATGCTGTTTCCCTCAGATTTCTTGATATAGTTTCTGATGAACAGGCATTCTTGATTTTAATGTTTTTGAATTTACCCATTCTTCCCCTGTAGTAAACACTTTTTTGAGATATCTGTGAGTTTTTCTAACTCCAAGATCGTGGGGATCTTCTTCTGCATTCCTGTAAGATTTTAGTTTTTCCTCCTCTCATACAGGGTTTTTCTGTGTAGCCATGGCTCTCCCGGAACTAATTAGACCAGGCTGGCCTCAAATTCAGACAGCTGCCTGCCTCTGCCTCCAGAGCGATGTGACGAAAGGTGTGTACCCTCATCACCTGGCTTAATGCCTTTTTAAAAAAGTGTACGTTGGCATTTTACTTGCATGTATGTCTACTTGAAGATCTTGGATTCTCTGGAACTAGATTTAAGACAGTTATGAGCTGTCCTGTGACTCCTGGGAACTGAAACCCTGGGCTTGGAAAAGCAGTCAGTGTCAGTGCTCTTAACCACGGTGTCATGGAGTTGGAGCCATGGGCTCTGTGTTGGGTCCCAGACTGCATTGCTTTGTACCACACTTTTTCTGTGTTCTTCCAGGCTATGTTATGGAGGGGATACATCTGGCTCTGAGGTTTCCTTTCACTTGTCTGCCTGGCATGCCAACTTGTTCTGCGGCAAAATTCCATATTGACTGCATGTTGCCTAGGATTGGTGTTAGAGCCTCCCACCCCTGGACTTTGGAGCTGAGCTAACTCTTTGAAGGACAGATGTGGGAATTTTTGAAGGAATAAACCAATACCCATTGAACAGTGGTGTCTGCCTTGTCTGTGACTGAGCATGGGCTGTCATTCAGTTTAGATCTCCTGCAGCGACTTCTAGATAAGTGTTACACTTTCCCAAGTTAATCTTGTACATATTTTGTTAGGTTTATTCTGGAGCATTGTTAAGGTTATTGCTTTGATTGTGTTACCCCCAAGCCTCCTGCAGAGGTGGGAACTAAACCCAGGGCCCCATGTGTGCTAGGCAAGTCTCACTAAACCATCAGTTGTATTCTCTAGTTGAAACCCTCCTACCCCACTGAGGTACATAATCAACCCTTGTTTCTGATTGTGTGGTTTTGTTTGTTTGAGACAGGCCCTCACTCAAAGATGGTCTGCAACTTACATTTGTACAGCCCAGGCTGGCTTTGAATTCATGGTAGTCTTCTTGTCCCTGCCCTCTGAATGCTGGGTTCACCCATTGAATTCTCCTTTGAGATGTATGTGTGCATGCTAGGATATGAGCATGTGTGTCGGGAGGTCAGAGGCTGGCACTGGCTGTTCTTTTATTGCTATATATCTTCTTGGTTTTGAGACAGGGTCTAACCCGGAGCTCACAGATTCAACTAGAATGGCTGGCCAGGAAGCCTCAGGATCCTTCTGTCTCCACTCCTGTGCTGCTGCCGTGACTAGGCCTAATCATTTAGGAAGACTGAGAAAATTCTTCCACAAGACTGGTCTGGAGGCAAGCCTTTTTAAGTGAATGATTGTTGGGGGAGGGCCCAGCTCATTGTGGGCCTATATTGCCATACCTGGGCAATTGGTTCTGGAGTGTATATAGAAGTACGTTAGGCCATTCCCCCATGGCTTCTGTTTCAGTTCCTGCCTCCAGTTTACTGCCTTGACTCCCCTCAGTGATAGAGGAAACCTGGAAGTTGTAAGCTAAAATGAACTATTTTCTCTAAGTTGTTTTTGGTTTTTATGTTTTTATGGTGTTTTATAATAACAGTAGACATCTATGACCCTGACATTTACATAGTTTCTGGGACTCATAGACAAGATGTTTATGTGGTAAGCCCTTTACCAGATTTAATATTTGAGAGCTCTGTGTGGTTGTCATGAGTGGTTGTTGGGTTTTATTCACTTTCTTTGTGTCTCCTTACAATCTTAGCAGTGCTGTGCGAACTGCAAACCCTTCTGTCCTCCTTGGCTGCTTTCTTTTAGCCTCATTCCACATTCCAGTCTCTGCAGAGATCACTAGAGCTGTTCCCAGCAGCTGAGGTTGTGACTTAGCTTAGTTGGGGGGAAGTGGAGGTGTGTGCCTTCTTGGTCCCCTGTGTTTTTCCCAGACTATTCGCTTGGCTTCATCAGTTGCTTCTCATCCCTCTTAACAGCCAAGTCCTATCCATTCTGCTTGTGGGCCTTCATAAGAGGTCTAGACAGTTCTTTATTGTACAGAGTGGCTATCCTTCCTACATACAGAAGATACATGATCTATAACATTGGGTACATTGGAAGGGGGTACCACATGTGTGTGGGGTTCTGATGGTTGTTGGAGACTGACCAGTGAGTATGCAGGGTGGTACAGGGCAGGTTGGATATGTGTGTGGTGGTACTTTGTGAGTGTGTAAGACAAATGACTGCTGGTGTTGGTGTGTGTGTTAACTGTCAGGATGATGGGAGAGCCCATGGCTGTCTTTTCCCCATCATGGTTTGTTAAGTGAGGCTGCCAGAGAGTCAAGTTTGGAGAGTTGAAGTTTGGCTGCACATTGTTTCAAATGCATTATACTCAAGCCTGACCTGTTTTCTTGTTAGTGGCTCGAACACAGCACCAGTTTAATACATGTTTGCCACATGCAGAACACAAACACAGGACTGGTGCTCCTTCAGCTTGGTCTCAGATTGCCTCTTCCCCACTTCTAACCTTCTTGGGTAGAGGCTACTTTTAAAAAGTCAACATGCAGAAGGACAGATACACCCTCCATCTAGAAGACCTTTGTCTCCAGTGCTCAGGGACCCCAGAGGATGTCACTCACTGGTCTCTCCATGAGAAGCCCTGTGACTGGCATTAAGTGCCATTCAAACTATTTCAGATGTTTTCTTCAAGTTGCAAGTCAGAGGTATCAAGACATGGTAAATCCTAAATGGTTCAGCAGCTTGGAGAAGGATGGCAGAATGGAGAAGGATGGCAGTGGGACCTGGGTAGGCATCCTCCCTGCCCACATGGAGAGTTTGGACTTTGTCAGAGCAGCATGTAACTGTCCCTGTCCTGTTCCTAAGCCCAGCAGAGATGGCAGCAGAGTGTCCTGGCTGCTCTTTGGGGTTTTCATTTTCATTTAATCAAACACTCCTTGCTTTAGTCAGAATGCAAGGCAGGTACCACAAATACGATACCAGAAGTTAGTGTCACTGGGAGAGTCAGAGCAAAGAGGAGGGAGTAGGGAGTAAGAAATGGCTTCCCTCATGTTCCCTGGCTCCTGTCCGGTTTCAACAGAAGGGCAGTCAGAGTACCGCCTGGAGAGTTCCTACTCCTCAGAGGACAGAACTCCTGCTTAGATCCTGTAGCAGTAACAGGCCCGTGAGGCTGACAGTGTGTGACACTATCAGGACAGACACTGAACAGTGTGTGGCCCATTGTGCTGGTGTAGCCACCCCTGGACACTCGAGCAGATGGTCCCTCATTCTGCCGAGGTTAGGGTCGAGGAGCCCACACAGTGGAAGGGAGGCTGAGAGGAAGGCAACTATGTAGAGGAGTGCAGGCTTCCTTGCTGGCGTCGGTGTATGAACTGTGGAGATGCGATGTATTGAGGAGGGCAGCCCTAGGCTGTGCAGGAGGCAGGGTGTGATGGGGAGGAAGAAGAGTGCACACTCTTGTTTTCTTCTTAGAGTGGCCTTTCTGTGTAGATCGGGCTGTCCTTGAGCCTGTCTTTGTCTGCTGTCAGTGCTGACCAGTCAGACTGTGATGCACACCTTTAATGTTAGCACTTGACACACAGAGGCAGACACATTTCTGTGAATTTGAGGCCAGCCTGGTCTACATGTAGTGACTTCCAAGCCACTAGGGCTACACAGGAAGACCTTGTCTCAAAAATAAATGTTAGTAAATGGTGATCTTCACATGGTTTAAAGAGACATAAACCTTACAAACACACAAAGCTGAAGCATGACTTTGAAGAGTGGCTTTGAAGTGTCTCCTGACAGTCAAAGCCTTGCAGTCAAAACCTTGTTGGGTGACTTAGATGTCATTCTACTGTCTTGAATGAGACTCACTGTGCACCTAGGACTCTTCCCTGTTGGTTACGTGTGGGGACATTTGCTAGTGTTGTGCACCAGGCAGGTCTTTCTGCTGTAAAGAGTTGAGCTTAAGTCATTGTCAGAGGATGAGCCTGCCTCTCTGATGTGTAGTCTGCACATAACTCGTAGTAGAAGCAGATGCTACAAACTAAATGAAGTTTCTGCCAGTAGGGTAGGTAAACTTGCCATCTCAGTTTAACTTGCTGTTCTTGCTTGCTAGCAATGCAGCACAGCCATGCTGTTTGACCTTGGTTGCTTCTGTGGTACTCTTCAGCCAGCTTTTAAAGTAGACAAGATTATCCACTAGCTTAGTGAAGTGTGTTACTTTGTATGTACACACACATACATGCAGATGTGTGTGCTCCTGTAGGTAAGTGTTGGGTGTTAGGACCGGGTCATACTGAACCCAAAGCTTTTGGATTTGGCTAGGCTGTCCAGTGTACCCTCTTCCCAGGGCTAGGGTCTCAGGGGCCTGGTGTGATACCTGGCTTTTTATATAGGCGTGAGGGTCTAACTCAGACCTTTGTACTTTTTATATAGGTGTGAGGGTCTAACTCAGACCTTTGTGCTTGAATAACAAGTACTTTATTGTCTCAGCTACCTCTAGTCCCTTTACTTTGAAAAATTGTTACTATCTGGGTTTTAGTGACTCATGCCTTTAATCTCAGCACTCAGTAGGCAGAGGCAAGTAGACTTCTGTGGGTTCAAGGCCAGCTGGGTCTGCAGAGTGAGTTCTAGGACTATCAAGGTCACAGAGAGAAGCCCTTCTTGAAACAAACACACACACACACAGTTTCTGTGTGTAGTGCAGGTTTTAGCTGCTCTGCTTTATATTCTGGTGGTTCCTGCTTCCAGCTGGCTCTTCCAGCCACCTGCCCAGGGAATCTTTGGATTGTGAATGAAAGACACACACACTAGCTTATTTTTAATATGCCGTGTGGCTCAATGGTTGGGCACATCTCACCCTCCTCCTGTACCCTAGGCACAGTCGGGAAAGCTGCTTATGCCCTGCAGCTCCTACATCCGTCCTATCCAACTGCTTCATGGCCAGAAGCAACTCTCAGGAACCCACCCTATCTCCCTTTGCCCAGCCATTGGTCACTGGCATCTTTATTGATCATTCAAAACCAATTGGGGACAAGGACCTTTAGTGTGTGGACACGCAGATTCCTGATTGAATCAAAGCATTAGAACCAATCTCCAACCACTTTGAGCTGGGTATGGTGGCATATGCGTGTATGCCTGCATATCTGTGATCCTAGCACTGGGGAGTTTGAGGCAGGAAGATCACAAGTTTAAAATCAACTTAGTTTACATCATGAGACTATTTTTTAAACATCACTGGAAGCTCTGGTTCTGAGTGGATATGTGATGTGGGAAGAGACACCCAGTTCTCTGCTGGGTGCTCAACAGGAACATTCAGAGTGCCAGGGACAGCACTTGCCACCCTAAGACTCACTGGGGTTTAGGAAGTTGCTGAATTCAAAGCGCATTGTGCCTGCTCCATTGTGGTCTAGAGGGCATTGAGGGCATTTGTGTGTGGACTTTAGCTTCAGCTTTCAGAAAGCAGAGCCTTGGATGCTGTTGTCCTGATAGACTGTCAGTGTCTTTGTTAGCCATGGTGGCTTTGGCCACTTGGTCTCTTGCAGCCTTTGCATTGCCTGGTTGACCTTCTTGCTTGCAAGCTGGTCTAGAGCTGAGTTTGAAACCTCTTTGCATGCAGAAATAATTCTGTCTTTTTGGCTGAGCACTTTCTGAGAAGAGATGTGGTTAAGGAACCATGAGCGTGGACGCTGCTGGGCTTAGGGTAGAACTGTCATGATGGCCACAGGGACATCTCAGTGTTGTGTGGGCTTTGAATCCTGTGTCTGACACACAACTGACCTTACTTAGCATGGACTCTGACGGGAACAGGCTGTGGTGTGCTCCCTTGGGGAAGGCTCTGCGTTGGCCGTCCTAATGCCTTACACAGAAGGCTAGAAGTTACTTGGCAGCCATTGTATTGCATATTGGTGTCTTCTCACCAGTGTCTTATTTTATTTTTTGAGACAGTATCTTGCTTCATAGCCTAGGCTGACCCCAAACTCATTCCTTTCTGCCTTTCTAGTGTGGGGACTTCCTTTGCTCATGTGTGGCGGTCTTTCTGCTCGCTCTACCGGCTGCTGTCTTTCCTCAGTCCTTTCCTCTGCTAGGTCTTGACACTTGGGCCTTTTTACTCTGCCGATTCTCCATGGCTCTGCTTTCTCGTCCAGGCCCCTGGCTGGCCCCGGATCTTCCCTCTAGGTCATCTCTTGCTTACCTCTCCGACCACAGAGCTGCTGGGTGTCGGAAGAGGTGGAGGGAGGAGGAGAGGAGGCAGAGCATGGGAGTGGGCATTGGAGGGACCTGCAATTTCTGAGCTAGCTGGCTTCCTAGGGAGCCTGGGTCAGCCATGGTAATCGTTGGCTTCTGCTCTGCTGCTCCCTGCGCTTATGTTTGCGTCTCTGCAGCAGACCAGTGCTGGCTTCTTTATCTAGCACTTTCTTTCCCTCGGTCCAGCAGCTCCTGACAGTTACAGCAAGCCACTGTTGATCTGTAGCCATGGGCTTGGTATTTGTGGGAAAGAAGCCTGTGCTTTCGGTTAGATACTGTTTGAGAGTTAGGTGAAGTACCAACACCATAGTCTTGAATATGCAACTGTTTGTAGGGAACATGCCACTTTGAACTGGGTGGGTATTGACGGAAGGATGTTTTGTAGTTTGAACCTGTATACTACTAACATGCACACTCCAGCTTGTGAAAACACAAATTAAGATCTAAAAAGTCATCTTGCCAAAGTCTGTCAACTGTTTAAAGTTGAAGAGAATTTAGGAGCTAATGCTTTGAAGGATACATTTGGCTTTAGGGAACTCTAGTGTGGAGACTGGGCCACAGTGTTGGAGACCCGTGGGTATCAGCCACTCCAAGTGGCGAACTTGGCTTCTGCAGAGCAGCTTCCTGTCTGGGGCTGTAGGCTCCTACCCCAGATCTGAGGGAGCCTCAGTTTTAGTCATGGAGTGTGTTGGGTAGAGGTGAGCTGCCTGCCAACCACTGGCCAGTTCTGTGGCATTAGAAAATGCAGGACACAGTACCTGGGCACTTCCCTAGAGGGCCACTCCCAACCAGGAAAACACACACACACACACAAACACACACACACACACACACACACACACACACACACACAAACACACACGCGCATGTACGCATGCACAAAAGTGCGCACAATCTTTCTTCACAGCCACAGAGTAGCAGCAGCTTAGGGTCACCCTGCCCCATGCTCTGTTTCCCTTTTCGAATGGGTCTCATGAATCTGAGGCTGGCCTCTAACTTTACATGTAACTGCAGATGACTTAAACTTAAGGTCTCTCTGCCCATGTCCTGAGTGCTGAGGAGCAAAACCAGGGTTTCGTACATGCTAGGTACACCCTTATCTGCAGCCCAGCTTACACCTCTTCTGAGATCCATTTTGTGTCTAATAATTGCAGATAGAATTCATAATAAACACTCAATTGAACAATATGCAGTTTAGGTGTTTGCAAACATGGTACTAATGGGTTTTTTTGGGGGGGCAACCAATGTATGAAACAGTTTATTGTCAACTCTATTTATCCTGCTCTGAAGAGCAGTTAGAATGTGGTGGGAAGGAGGAGAAATGCAGGTGAGCAGACGTGGCTAATTGCAGGGAGCAAAGGTTCTGTAAGTTCCAACTCTTGCCCTCAGGGAGCTGACTTGGAGAGCAGGCGTAGCTGTGGCTGTGAGGGACTGTCTGAAGAGGCTTCGAAGAGGGTCTGTGTCTGCAGCTGCACCTGAGAGAGTGCAGAGGACACCCCTGATGCTTGGAGGCTGCTGTTAAAAACGGAGGCATAGGGCCATCTCTGCTCTCGGCAGCTGGAGCTTAGTCCTGTGATGGGATGTTGGCGTTGGAGAACTGTTCCTGACTTAGGTGACAGCTGACAGGCAGTTACAGCTCAGGCAGGTGCAGAAGCTGACTGGTGTGTGACAGTGGAGTATGAGAGGAGGGACAAGGAAACCTGGAGCAGTCGAGACTGGGCAGCTGCAGCTGCAGTGGGAAGCTGGGATGAATGAAATGTGTGGTTTCAGTGGGGTGAAGGCTGGGGAGACTTGTTGGGAGAGAGAAGAGTAGATTTAGGATTCAGGATGAGTAACCAGGAAGCAGCCTGCAGAGAAGAGCTGCTGCGATTGGTCACAGGTCCCTGAGTGATAGGAGCCTGTGGCAGTAAGTCTCTTTGGACGAGTTTGAAAGCTGAGGCAATGAAAGTGAGTGGCCTGCTCAGGGGCAGTGTTGTCCTGTGGGATTCTGTGACCTACCTGTGAAGCACAAAGCTGGATTTCTCACCCCATCCATTCCAGATTTGCACACTGGTCACTGCAATCACCCCGAGATGGGAAAGGGCTGTGAAATGTTGCTTGTGTTCATGTGCATGGCTCTTTCACAGACTGCTAAGTTAAACCCCACAGGTAATCCCAGGTGATCCCAGAGCCATCGCCTAGGGAGAGTGCAGGCTGGAAAGACAAAGAGGCTTGGTTGGGTTCTTCTAGGACCTCCTGTGTGGGCTCCTTGGGTCAGCAGATGCCTGCCGTGACAACTGCAGCCCACTTTCTGGTCTGTTGATACCAGCTTTCCGAAGAGGGAAGAGGCACGTGTAGGAGATAACCTTTTCCTCTGGCCCTCTCAGGGGCACTCTGCCGGGCTTATGTGTGTTCTGGGGCATTGCTGGGATCTCTGTCAGGACTCCAGTGCCATTTGGCACTTCGACTTGGAGCCTCATCCTGAGGTTCTGGGCATCCTTCATGACTTTAATCAGCTAAGCTGTACTACAAGAGGAGTCATTCAGAAGGAGCCCGGAAGGCATATTGCACTACAGGGTCAGCTTCCAGTTCCTATGTGTGAGGGTAGCCGGAGCTAACTCCTGGTCTGTTTTTGTATGTTATGATGACTGTGGGTATGCTGGTTGAGACTGTGCCTTATCTTTAGGGCTTACTTGGTTCTTGCTGTGTGTGCCTGCATGTGTTTGTGTCGGGCTTTATGGAGGTGCAGTTGGCACAGGAACCTATGGTTTCAGTGCAGTTTGCCAGTGCAGCTGTATCCGTGGCTCACTCTTCATCTTTGAACACTTTTCCGTTATGTAGATACCTTATATTTTGACTCTGTATTGGTGCACTTTGTTATTCTGCTTCAGTTCAGGTCTAAGTCTCCTGGAGGTGGGCTAGAGTGAAGGGCTGCACTCCCTCATGGGGCAGGCCTAAGATTGCAGGGTGATGTCAGAGGCTTTGGAGTTTTCTGCCCACATCACCAGTTAGGTTTGGTCTCCTTTCAGCTGGGATGTGGACAGCTCCCCACGGTGGACTTAATTTGCACTTTCCTTGCTGGCCTGTGACACTGAGCTCATTTGTTGGTGTAGGCTTCGTCACTGGGAGGTGCCTGTTCAGATATCTTGCCTACTTTTACTTTCCTTACTGAGATGTGAGAGATCACTGAGTGTGTATTCTGTACACCTGCCTTCTCTGTTTGCTCTGGGTTGAGGACCAGCATTTCCTTTCAGCTTCTGGAGAAGAGCTGCACCTGGAGTTTGGGGTGTGAATCGTCCACTTGTTTCTTTGCTTTGTGGACCATGCTTCTGGAATGATTTCTAGAATAATGATGTCTTCTCTCTCCTGAGCTCTGGTCTGATGTGCAGAGGTAGATCCAAGCCTTACCTGTCCCGGGTACTCACTCACCCACCCACCCACCCACCCACTCACTCACTCACCCACTCACCCACTCACTCACTCACCCACTCACTCACTCACCCACTCACTCACTCACTCACCCACCCACTCACTCACCCACCCACCCACTCACTCACTCACTCACCCACTCACTCACCCACTCACTCACTCATTAACCCACTCACTCACCCACTCATTCACCCACTCACCCACCCACCCACCCACCCGCTCACTCACTCACTCGCTCACCCACCCACCCACTCACTCACCCACTCACTCACTCACTCACCCACTCACTCACCCACTCACCCACTCATTCACTCACTCACTCACCCACCCACTCACCCACCCACCCACCCACCCACCCACTCACTCACTCACTCACTCACTCACTCACCCACCCACTCACTCACTCACCCACCCACTCACTCACTCACCCACTCACTCACTCACTCACCCACTCACTCACCCACTCACCCACTCATTCACTCACTCACTCACTCACCCACTCACTCACCCACCCACCCACTCACTCACTCACTCACTCACCCACCCACCCACTCACCCACCCACTCACTCACTCACCCACTCACTCACTCACCCACTCACCCACCCACCCACCCACCCACCCACTCACCCACTCACCCACTCACTCACTCACCCACTCACCCACTCACTCACTCACCCACCCACTCACCCACCCACCCACCCACCCACCCACTCACCCACTCACTCACTCACTCACTCAACCACCCACCCACCCACTCACTCACTCACCACTTTTCCTTTTTGCAATGTCTTCTGTGTGGTGCTGGGTGCCTGCACTTGGCCATCCTGTGGGCTTTGGGTGTTCAGGCAACATTGAAGGGCATTCTGATTCATTCTTACTACTCCCAGTCAGGCATTTTCTAAAGAGGGATGGCACCAATGCCCTTGCCCGTTTAGGTCTGTCCCAGGTATCTAGGGTCTTTGATTGTTACCTGTTATTTCCTGGTGAACAGCTGGAGGAACTGGGTAATGTTAGCTTTGACACATAGTTTAGTCAGAGGTCAGGGATACAACCAAGGCAGGGCCGTGAGCCACCTTGGGCTGGCTAAGCTTGCCTATAGGGCTCCACTGTACCTCTTAAGTTGGGTATATTTACACCAGGCAGTGGGAAGAGCTTCAGAGCTTTCGAGGAGAGTGGTATTGAGGTCCTCTTAGACCCCTTATCAACTAAGGAAATGCAGAGTCCCTTCAGTCTGTTTTGCATCAGTAGGTAAGATGTGCCCTTGAGGAATTCTGCACGGTGGGCTGGAACATGCTGTGCAGTAATAGTGAGTATGTGTGACAGTAGCCACATGGATAGAGCCTCCTAGGACATATTGCCTGTACCTTGTTAGGTCCACAGAGAAACACCGGCCTACAGTGTGCTGATGAGATTGTGCAAGGTAGTTCTGGAGGGACATTCGCTTTCTTAATGCCAACAATAGGGCTTTCTGGATAAAGAATTTAGTGAGTTGAAAAAAGCTCTGCTTCAAAGAGGTTTCTGGTATACTCAGAGCTTGACAATATTAAAGAACCTTCCTGTAGAGGTGTTCTGGCTTACTCCCAGAAGAAAAGCCCAGGGTTTTTCTCTGTGTGTAACGTTTCAACTCTTTCACCAGCGTCCCCTTCCTCTCAGGTGTGTTACGTTGTAGCTGTGCCCTGCTGGGTTGGGCTGTTGCTGAGGGTATCTGTAGCTCTGTTGTGGATATTAAATTTAAGATAGATTTGTTGCTGTTGCTTCTAGGACTTAGGGTACAATTAGTTGCTACTTTTGAAGTCAAAATTAGTCAAACTTGATTGGTAGAATTTGCTTTTCCAGAGTTTCAAGAACTTTGAGGTTCAGGTGAGAAACTATAGACTGTCTGGTACCTGTTCCTGTGGACATCTATTATGTTGTGGGCACATTCTGGTCACCTAGGAAAAAGCACAGCCCCTTTGTCCGACAAAAATAGTATTCCCATGAATAGAGGGCCACAGTTTTTGGTTTGGGTTGGACATTCTGGGGCACATTAGGCTGGAGGAACTTGATTGCACTCAGAGTTGTGACCACAGACTTCAGCACGTAGGACAGAGAACTATGGAGAAGGCACAGAGTATCACCAGACTCATGGCTGCGGTGAGTGGGTGCCTCCCACTTTGTGAGTGTAGACAAGGCAGAGGCAGCATTTCACGTGTAACTCCACATCTGAAGAGGCTGCAGGGCACACATCTATCTGGGCTGAAGCTGTGCCTATTGAGCTTGTTTGTAAGTTTCTTTGTGAGAGGAGAGGCAGTGTGTTCTTAGTGTATTTGGACAACCCTCCATCCGGGGCTCTGTCTCCAGGAGCTGCTCTGCAGCTACTCACATGTCTCCTGCAGTCAGTAGTTCCCTGGTCAGGGTCTTCTTGTACTGGGGCAGGGAGCACTTCCTGATGTCGAGTCTCATTTGTCCCCAGGAATGGTCCTCGTGCGGAGTGAGAATGGGCAGTTGTTAATGATCCCCCAGCAGGCCCTGGCCCAGATGCAGGCCCATGCCCAGGCCCAGCCTCAGAGTACCATGGCACCCCGTCCTGCAACCCCCACAGGTGCTCCACCTGTCCAGATCTCCACCGTGCAGGTGAGTGCATGCGTGGTGAATAGGCTGGTGTGGGGCACTGCTGACTCAGCCTGGCTCACCCACTGGGGATTGCAAGAGTGAAGGTGTGCCTCGTGTGAGTGGATGCTGAGGCAAGTGTGTGTTTTCAAACCCAACCATCAGGTGGAGACTAGGTTGGCTCTGGTCTCCATTCTTCTGACTGAGACCGTCCGCTCTTGAAAGCCAGCTCTTGTGGGCAGTGCTCAGCTTGATGACTGAGTAGGGTTAAAACAGACACGGGGTCAGCTGCCTTGGCTGAGCCCTGGCTTTCCTCTTGCCACCAGTACCTTTAGACTTGTGTGTCCCAGTCCCTTTCTCTGTAAAGCGCAGATCTGGTCATGTACAGGTCAAGGTACTGTCATGAGGACTGAGCATGCTTGGAGTACCAAGAGTGAGAAGGGACAGCAAAGGCATCCAGGTGAGGCCAGGCTGTGCTGTCCCGGTGTGCAGTGCCCTCACACCCTCAGCACTGTAAGCCTCAGGTCTCCAGCACACGCTTGTATGCTTTGTCGGGTGCTGACAGCTAAAAAAATGGTGGGAGTGATCCTGATACTCCTCTGGGTTGTGCTCTGCCCTGTAGATGGGGTGTCTGTGCTGGAGGTGGGCAGGGCTTCCCATAGGAAACAACAGAGAGCACCTCTGCAGTGTTTTTTCCTGAGGAAGCATGTGGGCTGCTGTGGAAGGTTCTCAGTGGCGGGTGGTGCCTCTGTCTGACCTTTGTGTCTCTACTCACACTACTCTGTGGCCACCTCAGGACTCCAGGTATCTCCATCCTCCTCTACCTTGCCTCCCGCTTTGACACTGTGTCCAGGACTCAGGGCGTCTCTACTTTCAGTTCAGGCCAGTGTCCCCAAGAGCACTGCCACAGCTGGGCATCCAGATGTCTGCTTTAAAAGATGGCATTTTGTAGACTTCACTAAAACAGACTGCTTTGCTTTTAGGATTTTTCCATGAGAGGTTTCTCATCATAATTTTTTATTTTGGGCTTTGAATGATTTCCTTGTAGCTTAGTAGTAAGCAGTGAATTACTTGAGTACCATACTATTTTCTTAAGAGTCTGTGTGTGTGCGTGTGCACACATGATGTACATGTGTTACTTACTGTGGCTCATTTTAGATGATTTCTAACTTATTTTCCAGGCTCCAGGAACACCTATTATTGCACGGCAGGTGACCCCAACTACCATAATTAAGCAAGTGTCTCAGGCCCAGACAACGGTACAGCCCACTACAACCCTACAGCGCTCTCCCGGGGTACAGGTAAGAGGATGCTGCCTAGTGCATCAGTAGGATTGCCTGGCTGGCAATGCATGCTTCTGCTTCAATACAGGGATGAGGCTTTAGGATACCAGGTTGGATTTAAGGATGCAGGTGGTCAGTAAAGAAATGATTTTTCTGTGAATGCAGGCTATGTCCTTTTCCTTAGCATTAGCAACATTCAAAAGCATTTTATAAAATGTAATTATGAATGTCACCTCATTAATGTTTGACTCAGGGCATCTTTGAGGAGGGAGTCTGTGCTGAGGAGCATTGTGTCTGTGCTGTGGCCCCATTACATGCTCATGGACAGTGCTACTGGTGTGTGTGGAAGGTGCCACTTCCTATGGCAAATTTGTAGAGGAGCTGGGGAGGAGATGGAGGGGCATTTTCTCTAGTCTTGCTTTCCTGATGTTAGTGCTCTGGGTAGCAGTTGGGAGCGTGTCCTGCAGACACTGGCCGTACCTGGGACAGGTTGATGCCCCTGATCAACTTGTGCAGCTTCTAGCATATAAAGCCAAGGGGAGCTTTCATGCCAGGGGCTCCTGTTGTGTGAAGCAGATATTAAGAGTGGTAGAAGGTGCTGGTCTGGGAGGACATAACATGTTTGGAGAGATGTACTTGGCTGTGCAAGACATTCCTAGACAGAAAAGACACATCTGATCAGGGAAACAGTTGTAGGGCGATGTCATTGGTTGGGGAGGTGGGAAGTAAAGAGCTCCTGATGTTGAGTTTTGAGCAGTCATACAGTGCAGGGCTTTGAGCTCTGTACTGAAGCACTGGTCATGTGGTGCTGTGCTCACTCATCCTTGATCTTAGCTGCAGTGTTTCTGAACTTTTGGAGTTCTGCTCCATTTTCTTTGGTAGCTGTGGAGAGCAAGAACATCTTGGAGAATGGTTCTGTCCCAGGCAGCTGTAAGCCAGGAAAGAGGCCTATGTATTTCAGAAGCTGGAGTCTGGGAGACTTGGGGTTACCTGAGGGGAATTTGTAGTGCTGCCTGTGTTTGACTCCATGTCTGCTTCTTTGAGGAGATAGTGAAGCACTTGGTAAAATTGTGTGTCATGTTTGGTGGTGACAGATGCTTTGAGGTCGGTGGACACTCTCCAGTCAGGGTGAGTGTGTGCCTTGCTGTAGCTGTAGCTGTCATTCGAAGGAAAGGTGGTGAGAAGGGTCCCTGGATTCTGCTGTCCCTGGCTTGTTGAGTCAGCTCTTTGTTTTTGCATATTATCTTCAAATGATGTTTTAGGTTTGGTGGGCAATAAATACATGCTTATCATAAAGAGACAATTATTACCCCTATTACTGCAGGGTAACTTGGGGGCCAAGAGGCCTGGAGGTGGCTTAGGTCTTGTGCAGCTCCCTTATAAAGCGTCTGTGGCTGGAATACTCCAAGGCTTTGATCTAAGGGAGCTGAAGACTTACTTGCCTAAAGCGCTCTCCTTGGTGTGGGTGTGGGATGTTACACTGCTCCCCGCCCTCAGATTGGGGCCAGTGTTTAAAAAACCTGGAGTGAGGAAATGTGGGCAGCTAGATTTGTAAACTGGAGAGGTCCTAATGTAAAAACCTGTAAATATTTCATCGTGATTATTCAAGAATAGAGAAATCTTAGGAAAGAGACTAAGGGGCCAGTGGTTTGGAGAATCTGAGCCGGTTGACATCTAAGTGCTCATTTGCTTTGCAAATGTTTTTGTTTGACCAAGGAGCACCTTCCCACAGCTGGGCCAGTACCTGTGTGTGACCAGCTCTTATTCCTGTGCTTCTGCATGCTGGGCCTACAGAGCATGTTAATGCAGGTAGTTGTGGGGAGTGAAGGCCCTTCATTTGTCTTGATGGCCTGTAAGGACCATGTGGGAGATGCTACGTGCTGGAAGGCCACAAGTGCTTTCTAGCCAGGGCTCTCTGAACAGATGAAAGGGTTCTCAGGATTAGTGTCTGAGATGGGAGCCCATTGTGTATCCTGTCCTCTGTGCTTTGCTGTGACAGCTTCTGGACAGTAACAGTTTCAGTCAAGCCCATCAGGTTTTATTGTAGATACAAATACACCTCTGTGCTATCACTGTGATCCTCAGGTGCAGGTGTGTCAGGGATGCCCTTGGCCGCCTCACGTGGCTGAAGGAAGTGTGACTTCTGGCACTTGTTGAGCCATTTGCTCTCTACTTTCCGAGAAGCTGTTGTACTTCCCTGGGCTTATGCTGCTGTGGAGATGCACTTACCTGTGTTTTGACCTTCTAGCCTCAGCTGGTTCTGGGTGGCTCCGCACAGCCAGCCTCACTTGGAACAGCCACAGCTGTTCAGACAGGGACACCTCAACGAACAGTCCCCGGGGTCAGCACCACCTCCACAGCTGCCACGGTAAGAACTCCCTTTGGGACCCGGGGTAAAGTCAGCCCATTGGTATTGCTTGGGAAATGGAGCTGGTATACAAAGGGGCTTGAGAATATTTTGGGGCCCACAAACCAACCAAGAGCTTTGATGCATTGAAAGGGCAGGGCCCACGAGAGAGCTTGGGCTCTGTCTTCCCTTATGGGGTGGCCTGAGGGGCCACCTAGGAACAGTAGGAGAGGGCCCTGAGCATTCTGCTTGGGATCTAGGACCCTACAGGTGCCTGTGGAAGCCACGTGTGTAGCTGCTGAGCACCTGTGATCTGGGCAAGTTTGGTTTGTCTCTTTGTCCGTGTCCGTGTGTGTCCGTGTCCGTGTGTGTGTGTGTGTGTGTGTGTGTGTGTGTGTGTCTGTCTTCACTGCTTTTTCTTTATGTACTTGGAGCTTTAGAGAAACTGGGCCCACGTGTGCACCTTCTCTTTTTGTGTTCTTTGCCAAGTACTTTTAACCTGCCTGGGGCTTTATGTGCTTGAGCGTATTTAGGCAGGCAGCAGCCCTACCCTGACATAAGGGCAGTGTCTTGGTAGATGTGCCTTCTCTAAAAAGGCTGGTTGAGAGATGCAGGCTTGGTGGTCTTCAGCGTGGCTGATTGCCCTTCTGAAGAGATTATGGCTTGTGCAAGAAGTAGTGTTTTTTGAAGAAAATGTAGACCCATACACATTTTACTGCAGTGAGATCCTGTGGGGGAAATCTGTAACTTACACCTTTTTTATTTTAATACAGGAAACTATGGAAAATGTGAAAAAATGCAAAAGTTTTCTATCTACATTAATAAAACTGGCTTCCTCTGGTAAACAGTCTACAGAGACAGCGGCTAATGTGAAAGATTTAGTACAAAACTTACTGGTAAGGAACTCACACAAAACTGTGCTTCGAATCGTGCTGTGTGACCTCAGCCATGTTGAGTCTGTGAAAGCCTGTGTAAGGATCTTTAGAGGGAGGGGTGCACTGTTGCCAGGATGTGTGGACTGCCTGGCATGCGTGTTCTGGGGACTTGGCTGACACCCCAGCATTCCTCCTGCACTTAAGCATGCAGATGGGTCACCTGAGGGGTCCTGCCAGCACTAGGAAGGAAGGGTTAAAGGGCTCCTTAGAAGCATCTGCCTGTGCTGGAGAATTGCAGAACATGTCTCTGACAGCCAGTGTTGCTTCAGGAGGCAGCCCACCTTCTCCTTCCTCCCCCTTTTAAAACTGAAGGAAACAGGGTCCTTAAACTCCAGTTTGTAGACAGGTGGTCTCTGCACCCGCCCATGGCCCTGCTCCTCTTCCCACCCCTTGAACATGTGATGATGGTCTCTAGAAGGTTCCGCAGAACTGCCCTCTGTCATTGGTTGGTTTCTGTGTTCCTGGCTGTCCCATGGATATTTTATTTAGGCAACTTGGCTCGGGCCAGGGGCTGAACTGGGCTCCTTACCTTGTGTTAACTCTATTCTTTTTACCCAAAGTATCTACTTCCTTGCTGTTTTCTATCTTTTCTGTTTCTTTGATCAGGAAGCACAGGGATTTTGAGAATGTTGTTTTCTGGTTTTTGGCTGGTGGAGTTTGTGGTTCTGTCTGTTCTCCTGGTCCTTTTCCTCTCTAAGGCCAGGCGGGGTGGCATGCGCTGCTCTGCTGCCCCAAGCACCGTCCCTTTCCCGTGCTGCCTTCTCCGCCCGCTAGTCCTGTTCACTCCTTAGCTGCATTCAGCTTTTATCAGGGCCCTGGGGGTCTCCTAGCTCATTCTTGTGGGACCTCTTTGTGCCTTTGACTTTACAGGCTGCCCCTTCTGGCCTTTGCATCAGTCAGATTGGGACTTCCCTGCCTGCAGCTCATGCCATTCTCAGGATCAGAAGTATTGTCAGCCTGTGTGCCTTACCATGGCCACATGTGCCCTCCTCAATGCCCAGTGAGGGTGTGCACCTCACTCACAGGCTAGCTGATGGCCTCCCTTCTCCGCTATGCGTCACTCTTCCAAGATTGCTGTTGTGAGCCTGCTCTCAGCAGTCTGCCATTGCTCTGCCTGCTGCTGCTCTATCAGGGTTGTGTGAGCCCTGGACAGATGCTGTGGTAGTGTGGTGCGCCCTTCTCGGCAGCACGGGTGGGCCTCTCCCCACTTCAGGTGTCTGAGACAACTGTGTGCCTTACTTGTAGACTCGTATGCTTCTCCATTGGTGCAGTGTAGGCCTAACTATGGTCTAGTCTCTCTGACAGGTGCCCTGCTCCCTCACTGGGCTAGAATCGCCCTGTCACTCTGTCACACACACACTTGTTTCCTAGCCTGGCACTGTAGGTGCCTGGTGGGCCCAAGGGGAGGACACTTGACTGAGAAGCCTGTGGGAGCGAGGGTGTTAACCTGCCAGTGACTAGCTAGAGACATGCCCACCAGCTGCTGCTCAGGGTCCAAGGGGGCATGAGACAGGTGCACCTAGGGATCTGCATCTGTTAACACTGGGCAATGGCATACTGGCACACTTATTGTCAGAAGGGCCACCAGACCAGTGTGATTATACAGTTTATGGTGTGTGCCATGAAGTTGTGTGGAAATGTGTCACAGCAATTGCTATGTGGAGTCACTGCAATGTCCATGTGCTTTGTTTTTCAGGATGGGAAAATTGAAGCAGAAGATTTCACTAGCAGGTTATATCGAGAACTGAACTCTTCACCTCAGCCTTACCTTGTGCCTTTCCTGAAGGTGATTGACAGCTTGTATTGCAGTAGTGTGGTCCAGTCAGGGGTGGGCATCACAGATGCCACCTGGCGTGGGTGGGACAGAAGTGGCTTTCTTGGAGCTGAGCCCCCAGATGCATTACAGCTCCAGCACACTTGTGCTCCCTGGGGGAGGGCTTGTTGCCTCTTAAGTGCACTATAGCCAGTTCTTACTAAGAAAATCCTGGTCAACGAGTGTGTTTGAAGTTGAGTGACAGGTGGGCGATTAGTACCTGACACTGGAGATGTATGTGAGTATATCTAGATGAAGTGATGTTAGCCACAAGGCTTTCCTGAAGAATTATGCTTCTGAATTTTTAGTATACTATAAGCAGCAATGTTCCAGCTGGGCCTGACCCTACATGTCTGTCTGTCCTCAGAGGAGCTTACCTGCCTTGAGACAGCTGACCCCAGACTCCGCGGCCTTCATCCAGCAGAGCCAGCAGCAGCAGCCGCCTGCCTCACAGGCCACAACTGCACTGACGGCTGTGGTGCTGAGCAGCTCAGTGCAGCGCACAGCTGGGAAGACGGCTGCCTCGGTGACCAGCGCCCTCCAGCCTCCGGTCATCAGCCTCACGCAGCCCACACAGGTTGGCGTTGGCAAGCAGGCACCGCCCACACCACTGGTATGAAGGCGCGAGCCTGGCATGGTGCTCTTGCCAGCCGCCATGCCATTAACTCACCAGCCCTGGCTCGGAGCCCTTTCTGGAAAGAGCAGGCAAGGAAGCTCCTGCTGGAAAGACATGTGGTTGTTCTCTTAAGTCATTAAAGTGTGAGCTGGAGGTTGAGGCCCACGACTTTGTATTGTATTTTAATAGAATGAAGTGAAACTTGTTGGCTCACTTACTGGCAGGCCCTTAACCTGTTGTTGGGGTTTCCTTAGGAGGATACTCTCTGGACTTTGAGTGATGCCTGAATGTTCAAACCTTTGGGATTGGGAAGGGGATAGGTCTGCCAGGCTTTTGCCTTCCCAGGATAGAGCTGGCCAGTGGCAATAGTTAGTGCTCAGGGAAAGCTGAGGGCTGCTGGCAGGTGGATCTGGCTTTGTCTGGTTTGTATTCTTTGACTGGAGGCAGGATGGCTCTTCACTGTGAGTTGCGTTCAGAGTGTGTACACCTGCCATGAACAGCACAGCCTCACCACACATAAAAGGCAAACGTCCAAAGGGGGCTGGCTGTACAGTACAGTGTTGTAGGGCAGTTAGGAGGTCTTAGGTTTAATTCACAGCTCTGGGTGGTGAATGACAGATGATTGGAATTATTGTAAATGCAGCTTAAAAGTGATGTACAGTGCTGTATGCAGGGTGGGTGTTAAGGAGGCCAGACTCCTGGGTGCTGGCTGCCCTGTTGGAGCTTTTGTCTTTACTCTGTTGGTGGTGAGAAGAGCTGAGAGCAGGCTGACGGCTCACACGTGAGCAGCTTTGCTCACTGAGCTGAGCGTCATTCCTGTGTCCTTTGCTCTCACATGGTTTTAGCAGTCAGCACCCTGATTTACCCAGAAGGCAGTTCTGTGGGAGAGTATGCTCTCTTTGTGAGGGCCTCAGCTCTGGTCTTGGTTCTGTCAGCATGGCCTCGAGTGCTGGGTTGCATGCAGAACCATTTCCGTTGTGTTGGTTTTAACTGTCAATTTGGAATAACTTAGAATCATCTGAGAAGAGCATTCTTAATGAGAAATTATCTAGATCAGAATGGCATGTAGGAATGTCTGGGGGATTGTCTGGTTTTTGATTGATGTAGGAAGACCTACCCTGAATGTTGGTGGCACTATTTCCTGGGCCCTGAACTGTGTAGGAGCTCAGAACGCTAGCTGCACAGAAGGACACAGGCAGGCAACATGGCCGCATTTGTTTCTCTTGACAGTAGATGTGGTGTGACTAGTCTCCGTTGTTGCCTCTGTGACTTCCCTACAGGGATAGACTGTGACCAGGAATTGTAAGCCAAATAAACCTTTTCCATCAATTACTTGTGGTCAGGCTGTTTAATCAGTGTCAGAGGTTATGCTAGAACAGTGGTGTTTCTTCTCACAAACGTGAACATGGTGTGTTCAGCCACCTGCTCATTGCTGTGTGCTGTCCTGATCCCCTCTTACACACTCATTCTCTGCTTATGCTTGTGTGTGCAGCTGAGGCAGATAGGTCAACTTTGAGCAAACCTGGGCCTGAGGCCAGAGGATCTCAGAACCCGTGGAGTGAGCCACTTTTCTGTATCTTCTTTTAGTGGCTTCTCAGTGGAAAGCCCTAGCCTGAGTTGCTGTGGACTTGCCCATCTTGTGGTGTGAGCACCATGTTCTGTTGCAAAAATAGTTCTGGTACAGGTCTTAGCCTCAATTTTGCAAGTGTCCTGTTACATGTGGTGCTCAACAAAAACACACCCACCATTTTTTTCTTTTTAAAAGTAGAGTTGGGGTTCAAATACTAGAAGGGATTCAGAATCCTGCAGACACGGTGATACTGCGTTACACCACTAGCCACACCAAAAACCAGAATTCTTCAGAAAAGCTCTTAGCCCAGAGATTTATAATCAGACCATTGGGGACTTCTTGTGGGCCAGACCCAGGGCACAGCCAGGGCTGTGGGCTCTTGGAGCCTGTTGTAGGTCAGGACAGCAGAGCTGAGCAGGCCTGAGTATGGACCAGCCACCCTTGGGCTGCGTGTGATTCAGAGTGATGAGGGGACAGAGAACCAAGTTCAGGGCGGGACGTGGAGATCCATCTTCACTCCAACAAAAAAGGAGTCTGACCCTATAGGAAACTGATTAGAAACAAGTCATTCCACATACGCCATCAGACAGCAGTGTCGGTCTGACAGGTTGGGAGAAGTCCACGTTCCTTGTGGGGCCTGGGCTTAGCAAATTTTGCCTCACCGCTGCCCTCTAGGGTGGATGTGTGCGGTCCACTGCAGGTCCTAAATGCTCTGTGTACTTGCTCTGCTGTACTGTGGCCTGGTGTGGTACCATTCTGTCTTTGTCTAAAGCTTTTGAAGCTGTGTACAGAGGCTTGTTGGGGACTCCTTGGGCCAGGCTTTTAGATCTGGAATGAGGTGTACATCTGAGCTCTCTGGAGCCTCTGGCAGGGCAAGGTTGGGGTAGCACTGGTGAAGCAAATAGAGCTGGCTTCATGGGTCAGCGTGGTGGCCCTAGGATGTGTGTGCTCATGCACTATGCTGGCTGTGCCCCAGGTGATCCAGCAGCCCCCGAAGCCTGGAGCCTTGATCCGGCCCCCGCAGGTGACCTTGACGCAGACACCCATGGTCGCATTGCGGCAGCCTCACAACCGGATCATGCTCACCACACCACAGCAGATCCAACTGAACCAGCTGCAGCCAGGTGAGGCCCCGGCTGCTGCCACCCAGGACTGGCTAGTCCCAGAAATGGCCAGTTGTGGGACTGGTACTTTATTTCATTTAATCATTGTGATAAAATTAATTCACGCACATCGCTCAGTGGCTTCAATGGTTTGTGCAAGCCATTACCCTTGTCGTTGTGGTTTATAAATTATCTGAATTCTATACATTACACTGTTAGTATCTACTAGATACTTCTAGCTGCCTGTCTCCCTCCCCGGCAGCCAGGCTCCTGCAGTGCTCAGACCCTCTCACACCTGTGCCAGTGAGTTGCCTGTTCTCAGTCCTCCTCCCCCTCCCCCTTCTTCTGACTTTCTTCCTTTTCTCCCCATCTCCCTGTTTTTTCTAAAGTTAGTCTAGATTGTGTGGCATAAATGTTGTTCCCACCCTCTACAAGCCTATAAAAAGTGAAGCCTGCTTTGTTCTTAGGGTTTGGAGGGAAGGCCTTCTCTCTCTTCAAGGCCCCATCAAGCTGCCTGTGGTGAGACACTGCCTCTTCTGAGGCTCTTCCCATTTCAAGGCCTGGCCATAATGAAGTTTATTCTGAAGTGTAATTCCGTATCAGCTCTTTCCACCAGACTTAGGCCTTTAGATTATAATAATATTCCCCCTCGATCCCTTTTTTCCAAGGTAGCCTCACTGTGTTACCCGGTCCTAGACTCCTGGGCTTCAGGAATTCTCCTGCTTCAGTCTCCTGGTGAGACTTTGAATATCTAGCACATGTCTGCTTTACTCTTAGTCCCTCTCAGGAGCCATTCCTGTTGGAGGGAGCCGGGTGTGTGGTACAGCACTCAAGGGCAGTCCCATCTTCAGAGCGAGTTCCAGGACTGCCCTGGAGTGCTAGATACTTTTATAAACCACCCCACCCCCCGCAAAGAGTTTGAAGAAATACAGTCGAGTAGATGCTTGAAGGATGCAACTAAACCTTAAAAAAACAAAACAAAACAAAAAAAACCCCTTAGGGTTTAAACATTACTTAACAGTAAACTTTTATCTTTAAATCTTGTAAATGATTGTATCCTTTGAGATTTCACTTAGAAAGCTGCAGGGAGCCCCCCCCCCCCATACTTGTTGTAAAGACACATATGAGTGCTTCTTTAGAGTCTGTGCTAGTGAGGAACGGACACAGACAGGGCACAGGATGGGTCTACCGTGATCGGTGGTGGCTCCATCTTGGATTTGCACTGTAGTTTTCCTAAGACTGCTTTTCTTTTTCTTCATGTGTATTCTTCCTTATCTTTCTGAGACTTCACACACACACACACACACACACACACACACACACACACACACACACACAGCATGTTTAGATAAAATCCACCCTCCTGCTCATCTCCTCCAATTTTTTTAGACCCTCCATCTCCCTCCCAATTTTATGCATTTTAAAGAAACCCCCCCCCCCCCAATCTGTTGATGCTGCAGGTTATGTGCATGGGTCCAGGACTATCCACTGGAGTGTGAGCAGCCTATCCAGGGCTGTCCTTGGAGAAGCAGCTAGGAGCCCATTTCTACCCATGCTAGAATTAAAAACAAGACTAACAAACAAAACACCACAACAACTTCATTATTGTTTCCTGTGTGGGGGTATTTTGCCTGCATGTATGTCTGTATACCATGTGCGTGCTTGGTGCCCTTGAAGGCCAAAAGAGGGTGTTGGATCCCTTGGAACCGGTGTCAGCCATCGTGTGGTTGTTAGGAATTGAACCTAGGTCCTCTGGAACAGGAAGTGCTCTTACTGAGCCATTTCCCCTTCCCCTTTATGCTGGGATTTTAATGGGCTTGATCTTAGCAGATGTTGAGTAAGCAGCTATAGCTGCTTTGAGTTTATATTGCAAGGGCCTTTCATATCTAGAAAACAGTTTCCTAGTTGTCTTCCAGTCTCTTGGCTCTTAGTGTCTTTCCACCTTTCCCTTCTGTGACGATCCCTGAACCTTGAGGGGAGAAGATGTGGTCAAGGTGTCCCACATCTGCAAATGTCTCTGAGTTTTCAGCATTCTGACCAGGTGTGTGTGTGTGTGTGTGTGTGTGTTCGAGTGTGCGAGCATGCATGTGCGTGTGTGCATTTATGTACATACAAGTGCCCACAGAGTTCAGAAAATGGCATTGGATCCCTGGGGCTATAGTTTCAGGTGTTGTGAGCTGCATGATGTGGGTACTGGGAACGAAGCGTGGGTCCTCTAAAGAGCAGTGTAAGCACTTAACCACTGAGCAGCCAGCCCTGTAACTTCAATGCCTATGTGTCACTGTGACAAGTGCAGAGATGGCAGTTTCCCTGGGCTTGTAAAGCAGCAGAGCCAGTCCTCCAGTAACAGCCTCTGTGTCCACTGTGTTTTTGACTTTGCAGTCCCTGTGGTGAAACCCACCGTGTTACCTGGAACCAAAGCCCTTTCTACTGTATCTGCACAAGCAGCCGCTGCACAGAAAAACAAGCTCAAGGAGCCCGGGGGAGGCTCCTTTCGGTAAGGACTGAAGCCCTGTATGCTTTAGGGAGAGCACGGGAGGGGCTTGGGTTGCCTGCCAACTTCACTACCGGGGCTTCCCTACTGGCTCTTGACACTGGTAGTGTCAGGACTGTTGTACTTGGGTCTGAGCACTCATCTGTCAGTGTGAGCTCCCGGTGTGGATGCAGAGTAGCAGCTTGCTTCTTGCCCTCCGCAGGGATGGAGAACAGGTCAGCTGACTTGGTGCCAACAGAGTACACAAAGGTGACTACATTTATAACACAGATGGCCCTTGTCACCCTGGTCACTTGTGACTCTTGATGAACAGAACAGCTTTTCTGGACATTGCTGTCTTGAGATTCTTGTGTTTGCTCCCCAGAGGCCAAACTGTTACCTTCACTGTGACTGAGCAATGGGGGTTGTTTGAATTTTAGGGAGATTCTTCATCCCCAAAGCTGTTAAATGAGGCTGGAGAGAGTTGGGAGCTATATTGGCTTTGAAGGTTAAGGAGCAACCAGGCAGAGCAGAACAGGCCACCAGAGTGGATGGGGAGAGAGGTTAGGTGTGAATTTAGAGCGGAAATGCCTGCTCTGCAGGTTCTCGGTGCTGTGGCCAGTGTTGATGAAGGAGCTGGGGATAGGTGTGTGGGTAACCTAGAGCTGGCCGCAGTCTTGGGTCCCAGCTGGGCATGGGAGGCATGCTTAGGAACTGCAGTGGAGGTTAGGGCTCCTATTTGGTCTCCTGGAAGAGCCTAGGTACACCCATTCCCAGCACTCATATCTTACCTACTAGAAGCCATTTTTCTGTATAAGGACAGGGCTGTTCTTCAGGGGAGATCAGGAACAAGCAAAAGACAGTGTGAGCTGGGGCCACCTCCTCATGTCAGGACAGGGCTCAGGTAGTGACATGAGCTGGGCTGGACTCCTTCCTATAGCCCATGCTGAGGTGGTCATCCGGACGGTCAGCACTGAAGCAGAGGCAGGACCAGAGGGCTGAGCAGAAGTGAGCTGCTTAACTTGTAAGCAGGAAGGCTGAGTGTGTTCAAGCTTCAGGATGCCTCCAGAGTACACTCTCACAGTACACACGGTAGCAGGTAGCTGGGTGGGAAGGGCAGCGTGGCTCAGTGAAGACCTCCAGAGGTCAGGCTGTGAGGAGGACAGTCTGCACCAAGGGTGAACATGTTAAAGACAGGCTGACGGGTGTTCAGTGAGAGACACTGGAGGGCCTGTTGCTGGATGTAGACCTCCCCAGTGAAGAGGTTGGTCTTGGGACAGTGGTCACATGTGGCTGGGTTCTTATGCTGGGCCATTTTCATAAGGAGACATGTATCTGGGACTGGCTGGTGTTGCTCTGTGGAGGCTCTGAGTGAGTTTTGTACTTGCTCCTCTTCCTCTGAAAGCCGTGGCTGAGGGAAGACAGATTTTCTTTCCTGGAGAAGTTTTTAGGTAATACGGCGTCTTCAAAGCAACAGATGGTGTTCAGGGTTTTGTTTTCTTGGGAAATACTGTGGACATACTGTGGGCACATAGTTCTCTGTGGACTCAGTTTAGCTGTGACCCCACACAGTTCTTCCTTTGAACATTTGAATTTTCAAACAAGGCAGCAAAACACTGTCAGACAACAGGACAAGGCCAGTGTAGGAGCCTCCTGTTTGTGTTTGTGTTTGTGTATCTGTTTGTGTGTCGATGTGTGTGTTTGTCTCTGTGTGTGTGTGTGTCTGTCCATTCATCCATCTCAGTGCCCTTCTACTGCTCCCTGCCCCCTGCATGCTGACACTGAATTGGAACCACTTGAGTGAGCTGTGATTTCCTTGTGCCACAGAGCGTTCCTCTCTTCTTGCAGGGATGATGACGACATCAATGATGTTGCCTCAATGGCTGGAGTGAACCTGTCTGAAGAAAGTGCAAGAATATTGGCTACAAACTCTGAGTTGGTGGGGACGTTGACCCGATCCTGTAAGGACGACACCTTCCTCCTCCCCGCGGCTTTGCAGAGGAGGATACTGGAGATAGGTATGTTTGCACCAGATGATGCCCTGGGATGCTGAGTGTCCAGACCTCTGTCCGCTGTGTTCCATGACCCTGTGAGACTCAGTCCAACCCTTCTGCAGCAGCTCCACTGCCTTGTCTTGGGCTCACCCCATAGAGGCGCCGCTGTTGGTTGGCAGGTAGTAGAAGGTGGGCAGTGACCATCTGCTTCCTGCTTAGATTGCCTTTGTTGTACAAAGCAGTAACTAGTGGGTGAGAGAAGCCAGGGCCGTGACAAAGAAAAGCTGGGTAAGTACCATAAAGTGCTTTTTTTCTGCATGGCCTGCAGGTAAAAAGCACGGCATCACGGAACTGCATCCAGATGTAGTGAGTTACGTGTCTCATGCCACACAGCAAAGGCTGCAGAATCTTGTAGAAAAAATATCAGAAACGGCTCAGCAGAAAAACTTCTCTTATAAGGTAATGAGGCTGTATTCCTGGGGAGAATGTTGGTGTTCTCACCTCGTGACCTGGGCTGTCTGGAAGCCTTGTTGTCCTGGTTGCTCCTGTGCTCACTCTTAGCGACAGCCACAGGTGCTCTCAGGTGCTTCTGCATCTGGGCTGGAGGTACTCTGAAGCTGTCCCGCTCTGGAAGACGGGGCTGTGAGTTCAGGAGATTATGGAGTCTTGTACTCTTAGTGCCCAGTTCCTGCAACCTGGCCCATTTGAGCCCCACCTACACACTTACACAACTACTATTGATTCTACAACTATAGGCTTTCTGCCGTGTGGTGTGTGTGTGTGTGTGTGTGTGTGAGAGACGGGGGGGGGGGGGGGGGAGGCGGAATATGACTTGAGCAGTCGCACAGATGAAGGAGTTTGTGTCTGAGCCTTCAGAGCAGCTCATGGTGAATTGTCAGCTTTAAAACACTTCTAAAGTTATGCTTGGTGGTGCACACCTTTATTCCTAATACTTGGGAGGCAGAGGAACATGGGTCTCTTTGAGTTCAAACCCAGCCTGGTCTACAAATTGAGTTCCAGGATAGCCAGGGCTACACAGAGACACCCTGTCTCAAAAACAAACACTTCTACACAGAAGGACTTAAATATGATTTTAAAATGCTAAAGTGTATCAAGTGGAAACCTTTTATGGGGCTCCCTGTCCTTGTGAGGTCACGACTGGAGCAGTGAGGTGTGAGCAGCTGCCACCGCCACGGAGCTGTGTGCACTGTGTTCTCTGTCCAGCTGTGCGAGGCTTGCTCATGCTTGTTGAAGTTCCAGACCCAAAGTGGACAGAGCTTTTACTAACTCTTTTTTTTTTTTTTTTTTTTTTTTTTTTTTTGTAGGATGATGACAGATACGAGCAAGCAAGTGACGTCCGAGCTCAGCTCAAATTCTTTGAACAGCTGGATCAGATTGAAAAGCAGAGGAAAGACGAGCAGGAGAGGGAGATCCTGATGAGGGCAGCAAAGGCAAGTTAAACCCTGCCTCCAGCTCAGGCCCAGCTTGCAGTCACCCCTCCTGCTGATCGCCAGGCGCACTGCCTTGTCCTGCTCACCACCGTTTCTGGATAGTGTGGAAGAAGGGTTTTGAGTGGAGCTGGGTAGGTCAGGAGCCTGGCCCCCGTGGTGGATGTCAGCTGCGGGAGGGTGCACTCTTTAGAGATTTCATATAAGAGGTGTGGCTCTTTCATTTGTTAGTTAATTAAAAATGTTTCATTTTATTTTTGATAAAAGGTCTCTTTATGTAGCTCTGGCTGTCTTGGAAGTCACTGTGTAGACCAGGCTGGCCTTGAACTTACAGAGATCTTCCTGCCTCTGCCTTCTGAGTATGGGGATTAAAAGTGTGTAACACTATGCTTGGTGGTGTGGGCCTTCTTCCCTTCCCTGTGGGTTCACGTTGCCCTTCAGCCTAGAGCACTCATGCTACGAGTAGGAACTTTGTAGAGCCATCTAGGGATGTTAATTCCAGTGTCAAGTCCTTTGCGGTAGGAGGAGTGACAGTTGAGTGCCAGCCTCACTAGCCGCTGAGCCCAGTGTGTCTGGAAGCTCTGTCAGGTTTTCTTTCCCAGTCAACACTGAGTCAGACGTATGACAAACGGGTAGCCATATGTCTAAGATTCTCTTACTGCATCTGGATGGTAGCAAAGACATTTTTTTCATGGCACATTCATTACCTATGTTTTTGTCGTTTGGATGTAAACCTTTATAGAATTAGCAGGAACTCTGTCTCCTGGCTAGACGCTTCTGTAGATTGGGCATGGTCCTGTGGGTTCAGTGATGCTCATGGAAGGCATGACTCTTCCCTTTCTCCTTTCAAAAATAGTCTCGATCCAGACAAGAAGACCCAGAGCAATTAAGGTTGAAGCAGAAAGCAAAAGAGGTGAGTTTCTCTGATTCCTCACAGCACTTGCAGCTCATGTTCATCTCAGTGCCCACAGAAAAGAGAAAGAAGCCTGGGTTCCTGAATGTGGGCATCTGTTGTGCCTTCACGCTGTCGGGTGGCCAGTCAGCACAGGCTCTCTGTGTGGTCTGCATTTGTCTGGAGAGCACCCGTCACTTCTCTGAGATCAGGCTCCCTAAGTCTCTTCTACCTTCCCGGGCATTTTAAGGAAAGCTTCTGTTTAAAAATTTTAAAATATTTTTGGTTACAGACATGTCCTTAGTTTTAAAAGCCTCAACTTTAAAGAAGTGGTAACTTAGGAAACTTGAGAGAGTTTTGGTAGTAAGAACTCTCAAGGCAGTGATGGTTTTGTTTCCTTCCCAACATGAAGATGCAGCAGCAGGAGCTGGCACAGATGCGACAGCGAGACGCCAACCTCACCGCACTGGCAGCGATTGGGCCCAGGAAGAAGAGGAAAGTGGACTGTGCCGGGCCAGGATCCGGAGCAGAGGTACTGCAGAGGGAGAGAGCACCTCCCTGAGTAGCCAGGGGAGCTCCTGGCCTTCCGTGGAGGCGTGGCCTTGCATTGGACACTTGATTTTCAAGTCCCCTTTTAACATGAGCTAAAACGTGCTCACATGGTCGGCTCTGCTGAGGTTCAGCTTGATTTGGAAAGGCCTGGGGCAGAATTCAGGGTTGGCTCTGGTGCAGACAGTGTGAGGTGACCTGCAGGGCGTGTGACCCAGAGAAGTAGCCATCTGTCTTAGCATGCTACCCTAATGGTTACGTCTGCTTTAAACCGTTGCCTTTTTATTTAGGACAGTAGCAGGCCTGGTATCTACTGCTCGGTTGTCTTCACTGTTGCTGTGACCATGCTGGGTCTCTGTGTCGCTGGGTTCATGGCTTGGAGGCTGGCAGGGTTGGCATCTGAGCCCGCACGGGGCAGGCCCCCTTCTCGCCTGTGTGCTGTCTGCACTGGTTATAGAGCTCTAGAGTGCAGGTGTGTGTCACTTTCCCTGTCCTTGCCTCTGTCTGACTGCTGACACTTTGGGCTTTTCTTTATGAGGTTTTCTGTGTCTTAGGTTCAGTCTCTGAACCTTCCTGTCTCTTCCATTTGCTAAGCTGCTTAGACTCACATGTGGGACTGTGCCTTAGAGTACACATTGGCCATTATTTTCTTCAGGTGTGTTCTGTCCCCATTTCTCTTCCTCTTGGTCTCCAGCTACACACACACTAGACTGTGCTATGGTCTCCGGTCTCACACACACATACACTAGACTATGCTATGGTCTCTAGTCACACACACATACACTAGACTATGCTATGGTCTCCAGTTACACACACACACTAGACTGTGCTGTGGTTGTGCTATGGTCTCCGGTCTCACACACACACACACACACACACACACTAGACTGTGCTATGGTCTCTGGTCACACACACATACACTAGACTGTGCTATGGTCTCTGGTCACACACGCATGGGACTGTGGTGCGGCTGTATTCATTCAAATCACCAACTTCTTCTCTGCCCTTCAGACTGGGTCATGTTCCTTGGCCAAACTGGAGTTGGGCCAGCTCCTGGTGGCTGTTGAGCTCCAGTGCAGGCTCCATTCACAAATGTCGATCTTAGTTGAGAGTCTAGAGCAGTGGCTCAGTCGCCCTGTGCCAACCGTGGGGTTGCATATCAGGTGTTTACATTATGATTCAGTTATGAAATAGCAGTGAAATAATCTTAGGGCTTGGGGCCACCACAACATGAGGGATGTTATGTAGTCTATTTGTCTATAGGCTCTAGTGAGGGGGAAGTCTGCCACTTTCTGATGGCTAGATTTCTCCTCTGTCATTGAACATATGTATTGAAGCTTCCAGCCTCAGTTTCCCCTCACTGTTCTCCCTCAGTTGTGGACTACTTTTCCTATTTTAGTGCATGTCTAGTGCCTGTCACCTGAATGCCGGGTACCTTTGATCTGATGTGATGAGGCTCCTGGGTGGTTTTCCTCTGAAGAACGTGGGCTGGACTCTAGTTTTGGCAGCCATGTTGGTCCACTCAAGTGGACTCATCTGCTGTTTATTTTCTTATGACAGCTCTGTGCAGACATGGGGCTTTTTTTTTTTAAGTCCAGTACAACACAGCACCCCGTCAGTGTGTGTCTTTGGCGATTTTCACATGAGTCTTAATGGAGAATGACCCTTCATCCTGGGAGGCTTGGCCAAACCTCAGCTGCACTCTCGTGTTGCTACCAGGCCTCTTAGTCTTATTTTGCCTTTATCCCCATAGAAACTGCTGCCTGCTTTGCTTGGGCAGTTCTGCCCTGCTGTGGAGGCATGCAGGCAGATTGTGACGTCAGCAGGGCAGTGACCTCCTGTGCAGTGCTCTTCTGTGTGGAGACTGTACCCTAGAGGTACAGAGGCATCCCTCTCAGTTCAAGGGTAGGTAGGAAGAAAACCTCAGCCAGGATCTTTATGTAAATGAGTTGTCAGAAAAGTTGCAGCAACTGGGTCTGCTGTTCAAGTGTGCAGGCCTCCAAAGCCCACACAGAAGTGAGGCAAGAAGGGAGTAAAACCTTGGGTAGCAATTGCATACCTTCATAAGAACACCAGGGGAGTTAGGAGACATTAGTGGAATTTTTCTGCTGGGGGTTTTTGTGGGGTTTTTGTGGCTTGCTGGATTATTATAAGTTGTAATTTATCACCTGGTTGAGGCATAAAAGGCAGGTGCATTGCAGTCCCTGGGTGGGAGGGTAGAACCCAGGGCTCCAGGACTGGCAGCTGAGTCAGTGAGTGAGAGACATTGTCTCAAATATGTAACAGATGTGTTAACTCCTTAGTGGGTTCTCTTTTCTTCCACCCTTCTCCACCCCTTTCCCACCCTTTCAGTCCCTTAAAGCTCAATGGAGAGACAAAAGGACAGAGGGAAAAGGGTAGCATTATTGTTAGACTACTTCCTGCTGATCAGGGCATCAAGTTCCTTAGGGCAAGTTTGATCTTGATCAGAATTTCTAATTTCTTTTTGTTCTTTACACTTGACTACTTAGCATACTGTGACCAACAGCAGTCAACAGCAACCAGTAACATGACAACAGCAACAACCACCTCTTGGGGGTCCTAACATTATATACCCTCTGAAAAGTTCCCAGAATTCTAACTGTCCCACAGCTGCAGAGACCATCTGTAACTGGTTGAATCATGCCCTTGCTAGAGCACAAGGCAAATACCTGCTGTGGTCAGTCTGAAGCAGCCCCACACCTGCGATTAAAATGGAAACTCCCACAATATTTCTGTCTTTTTCAACAGAACCAAAATTCTCACTACACAAATAACGTAGCCATTAACTTGTGGCCTAGCATGCATACACATGTGTGCAGGCAGTGCATACACATGTGTGCAGGCACATTCATGTCTCCTTGGCATCTTCTGTTTCTTTACCTGTGCTTGTGGCTTTTGTTTGTTTGAGACAGCAGCTCCTGCAGCCCAGACTGGACTTGAACTTGCTTTGTGACTAAGCGAGACCTGTGCCCTCCCTACCAAGTTTGGGGATTTCTAGTATGTGCCATGGTAACCCACCTTGTATTCATTTCTATTTTGTTGTTCTTGTTGTTTTGGTTTTTGAGACAGGTTTTCTCTGTGTAGACCTGGCTGTCCTGTAAGGCACTGCAGACTAGGCTGGCCTTGAATTCGGAGATGCATTCGAGGGCCTCTGCCTCCGGAGTGCTGGGATAAAGGTGTGCACCAGTGTTCCCTGTTTCTTTACAGTGGGTTGGTTGCACGGCTGGCCTTGAACTGTCTTTCACCTCCCAAGTGCTCATGGCCACTCCTGGCTTCTTTGTGAAGGCTGTTGTGCTAAGGATGGTTTTTGTCTGTGTTCTGTGGTTACTTTCTCCTTACACAGTTTGTAAATGACCCTGGTCTCATGGTAGTTTCTGTAATATAATGGTGTCTTCTCTTCACACCTTCTGCCTTCCTTCTCACTTTGGTACTGTGAGGTTGGCCTCCTGGAGATGTTGCTTTTCAGCTTTAGGCTAATTGAACTGTTTGGGCTCTTAATCTGTTTGGGGGGAAGATGAAGCCAGCCTCTAGCAACTCAGCCATGCTTCTTGCTGCTGCCATCCAGTGGTGGCTTGGTACATTGTCCTGGCTTGCAGATTGGTTAAAGTCAGAGGTGGCATGCTTCCTCTTGCTTTGGTAAGTTAATCAGTGGGAGCTGTTGTAACTGCTGTGGTGCCCTGGGTCCTCACTGTACTGCAGGCCTTGGTTTACAGAGTGTACAAAGGTCGGAGCTGCTTTTGAATGAAGGCCTTTCTGACTCTCATCACTTTTTTCCTTCTCTTTTCTGACTTTCCTTCTCCTCCTAGACTTGCTTAGCACTCCTTTTTGTGTGTCCACACTGGCCTCTTCTGTCTCTCCTCTCTGCAAGGGCAGTGCTTCTGAGCTCTGAGCGTCTAGGGCCTGTGTCTCACAGGCACAGCACTGCCCTTGGTCACTTCAGCTTGAGCAGGACCGTGTCTGTGGGTGTGCTCTACCTCCAAATGTGGCACCTGGGTGTTTTGTCACTTGTGGAGTGATAGCACCCTCTCCTGGCAGTATTTGGAACTCTACCTAGGTTGTACAACATCTTGTGATTGCTCAGGATCTGCTGGTGTGTACTGACTCTGTGGCCACTTATTTTGTAGACCCTGAACCCCCTCATTTCTTTCCTTTCATTCCTCTTTGTGTGGAAGGTTCTATCCTGCCATGTAAGGACCCATTGCCACTTGTGAGGCTCCTACCTTACTGCCTGTGTTTGGAGCACTTGGGTACATGACCAGATTCCTTCCGTTCTCAAGTCCCCTGTGTTAGAAAAAAGATGGGGCTGGGTATGGCCCATGGAGGTATGGCGAGGCCTGGAGGGGAAGGAAGAGGCCTCTGGGGGGCCCATGTTGGGAATCCCTTTCCCCTGAGGAACCAGCCACATGGCGGTATAGTACAGAATAGAGTTTATTCAGGTCATGGGGGGGGGGGCGATTAAGAGGGTAGTAGAGGCAGAGAGAGAGAAGAGGAATAGAGGAGTAGATGCCGGCCACGAGCATGTGGAAAGAGGGGGGAAGGGAAGGGGAAGAGAAGGGGTAAGGGTGGGAGAGCAAGAGAGAGAGAGGAGGGGGGGCAAGCAGCCCCATTGTATAGTGTCAGGTAACTGGGCGGAGCATACCTGGCTGTTGCCAGGTAACTGAGGGGTGAGGTTAGAGAATTCCAACACCCTGAGTGTCTCCACCTGCTGTTAGAACTTTATTGAGAGTGTGGTCATGCTGTAGGGGTGGCATCCTCTCTTCTAACACCCCTGGCTTTGCATGGGGGCAGTTTTTCCCAGGGGTTTCATTAGAGTTTTGTACTGGGGAGGTAACCAGGCTGCCCTGGTGCTGAACCTCTTAGAATTGATGTCATTTCGTAAGAGTTCTGAGTGTCTGTTAGTGTTCCTCAGATGCTTTGCCAGGTGAGCATGGCTCATGTGGGGCAGTTCACAGAAGGGATGGCAGAGACCCATCTGTAAGGATGGCAGCCATGGATAGGTCTAGTCCTACACTGGCTGCTCTCCCAGTGCTCCTCTGACCTAATGGCTGGTAGGAGACAGCGGTGCAGATTCGTGGTCTTAGAGGTTTGCCCAAGAACACCCACTCTGTTCTGAGGTGCGAGCTCTAGGCTGTTTCTGAAGTGGGTCAGAAGAGTCAGACTGCAGTCTTGTGACCCTGTGACCTTGGGGAGGAGCAGAAGCCTGCCCAGCACTTCCCTTAGGACATAGAACTAACTGCACAGGCCCTGTGTATAACAGGCTGGCCTTAATAGGCAAAGCTAGATAGACAAGAAATAGACCCACCTTTTTATTTAGTCCTTTTGATAGCCTTGGATGGGGCTGGGTGGGCAGCCACAACAGTACAACCCAGGAGGCCCAGACTCATGTACCAGGGAGAATTTTCCTGGTATTGCCACTGTGTGTGTGTCCATGTGTTTGTGTGTGTTTGCGTGTGTGTGTGTGTCTGTCTGTCTGTGTCTGCCTGTGTCCATATCTGTGTCCACACCCAGCCTTGAAACACCTCTGAACTGTAGTTACCATGTTAAGGTTTCAGCTTTCCTGTGGGTGCTGGCAGATGCCTTGTTCCTGTGTATCCCTATTGGGCTCAAGTAGTACCAGGAACACACTGACTGCACCCATGACCCATCCTAGAGCCTCAGCTAAGGACTCCACAGGCTGGATGATCTGTGTGCTCCCATAGCACATGAGGGTTTTGGACAGTCTTCTGAGGACCATTCCCTCAGGTCAGCTGGTTGTAGTTCTGAGGCTGAAGGTTAGGTTCTTCTTACGGTGGTCAACCCTGAATGTGCTCACTGTGTTGTGCCTCTGCTGCACTTCCGGTTTTACAACTGAGTCACATCCTGTTGCTTATAAGGCCCATAGAACACAATTGAGAATCTGTGTCCTGTTCTCACCTGACTGCTGGCTCCGCAGGTGACAGTGACCTGTCCTGCTGAATTGGAAGCCCAGGCTGCTGTGTTTACATGAAGCTGTGGCCTCATTAATGTCAGTACTTGCTCATCAGAAAGTGTGGGTGCCAGGTTGATCCTGTTTGTCTCGATTTCTAACCTTTGTTACTTCTTAATATTGTGCCTGAGATGAGTGCTCCCCGCTCTTCTCAGCCCTGGTGTTGAGGCATGAAATACAGCCTGACCACTGGCCACACACTCCCTGCTACCCAGGCAGGGTCTCAGTGGGCCTGTAGTCTCAGTGACTCGGGTCAGGTATAGCAAGCACAGAAGAGTGAAGCCCACAGAAGAGAGAGGCAGTTTGATCTCAGCCTGACGCAGGCTCCAGAGCCTGTGGGCTCTGCCGCTCTCAGCAACCCGTCTTGCTGCCTCCGTTGCAGACCCTTCTCCTCTACAGGCTTTCTTCCCAGAAACTAGCTTGTTGCTCCTTGCCAGATCACCAAGACCCTCTTGAAGGAAGCTCATGTGTGTGCTGGCCCAAGCACAGCCTGAGTTGGCTTTGGGAAGACTGACAGATTCCCTCATTCCTACCAGCTGCACATTTTTGCTGTGGCCCTTTAATCTCAGGATGAAACACTACTTAGAGCTGTTTCTGCCAACAACATCCAAGGAAATTATTCACCCAAAAGGACATGGCTACTAAGGTGATGGTGGAGGCCAGGGCCACAAATGGACAGTGGTGACTCCCAGCATCTGAGGAAAAGTACCCTCTCTTCAGTTGGACTGTCATATGCATGAAGAAACTGGCCAGGTCATGTAGGCACTTGTACCTGGCCTGCCTGCCAGCTTCCTATGACTGCCATCTACTGGCCCTTGGCCCCTAGGCCTCATGGGCAGCTTCAGTTTCCTAAGCTTTGACTATGGAGGCACAGTCAGGATGTAGCTGCAGCATGTGTATATCACACAAGCAGTTTAACCTGCAGGACACAGACCTGGTTCTCTACTGAGAGACGAGAGCTGTCCATGGGGATCTTGTGGTTTGAGTCCAGCAGGGGTCAGATGGAGGCAGTGATGAGATCAACTGCTGGAGGCAGGAAGGAAGTGGGCTTGGCTCAATGGATAATTGGTGGCCCAGGGGATGGATGGGTCTACAGTGGGGCCCAGCCAGCTAGGGGAGCAGAGAGCCTCCTTCCCTTGGCCATGGATTACTGTCATGACTGCTGAGCAGTTGGCTTCTCTAGCTCACCCCCACCCATGAGTTCAGACCTAGTGCCTCTGTCAGCCAAGGAGGGATGGCACAGTCCTAGATGTGGCATCAAGTGTGTTCTTTGTCCCCTTGCCTGAGCCTCTTGGCCAGTACTTTCGATGTGTGGTATGGAGAATGGGGGTTGTGTGCTTTAGAGCCTCTGGGTGGGAGCCTGGGCTTTGGCTTTCTCCCACTCATGGCCAATCCTATGGGGACATTGGAGGGTGGGTATCCTGAGTGTGTTGTAAAGTGGGGAGTGGGGGGCTTCTGCCCTGCTTAGGGACTTAAATGACAGGACTGTGTTGGCCATACATGTTTCCTTTAAATCCTTGGGATACTTGAAACCCCCCCCCCCCAACTGTTGTACGATCACTAATTCATGTCTTTTCCTTTATCCTTACCAGGGCTCAGGCCCAGGCACAGCAGTCCCAGGCGGCTCCGGCGTGGGAACCCCCAGACAGTTCACACGGCAAAGAATCACGCGGGTCAACCTCAGGGACCTCATATTTTGTTTAGAAAATGAGCGTGAGACAAGCCATTCACTGTTGCTCTACAAAGCATTCCTTAAGTAACAGGATGAGCCGGCGTTTCTGATGGGATGCTTGCGGACGTTTTTATATATTTGCAGATTACGCCTTTTTGTAACAAGCAAATGGGATATTGTTTGAAAACAGCCACCTCTTTACAATGGAGCAGTTTTATACTCCTGTTTATAAATCAGCTCTTCAGTGCGGCAGAAACCGTGTCTGCAGCAGAGAGAACACAAAGGCCTGTGGATGCTCTCACAGGACAGCTGACCCGAGCTCATCCTCGGCTGAGTGGCCTTCTTGCCAAACAAGCCATATTTAAAGACTGATGAGAGCGCTTAGCAAATGATTAGCAGTCGCTCATCCTCTGTGCGTTTCGGTTCCGCTCACCTGACTCACCCGCTAGGTGTGTGTCTACAGCCGATGACCTCATCTCTTATTTTACGTTGTAGCAGTCAGTTGGCGAAGCAAACTGATTTTTTTAGACTATTTATCACCCCACCCTTCCCCTGCCCCTCCCCTCCCTTCTACATGAAACTCCCCAGGAACACAACCTCCAAGCAGGGTCCTGTTTCTGCCAGTGGAGGCCGGGGGCAGCACTGTACAAACATGTTTTATTTGCTGCAGTTTGAAGCTGTAAAGTGGAAGGAAATGAGAACCTTTTCAGCATAAATATATTTTACTTGCACTGTGTTTTTAGCTCAGAGTGAAGACTTAGATGAAATCAGAGTTGAGAAGAATCAACAACAGACTGTTTCTCAGTGTGGATCAAGTGTTGGAAATGGTTGTGTATTTTGTCAGTAATTGTACATAATTTTTGGCACATAACATAAAATGGTATGTAAACTATAATTATTTTGCTAAGAGACTGTATGCAAGCTGTGGCCAACCTTACAGGCGTCCAGAGCAAAGCCCCTTCTTTGTACCTATTTTTTTATTACAAATATACTAATTGGTTCTTTATATTTTCAGAGGTTATTGTATTAAATTGTCTATTGATAGTACTTTTATGACTGTAAATACCTGGCTTTCTCCGTGTGGATTCTCATGTTAGACTTCAATTCGCACGTGTGAACTGAACGCTGATCAGTATTTTTTACAATACCCGAGAACTGTTACACCTTTCATTTTATCTTTTAGGAAATCCCCGTCTTTCCATTTTTTCATGTAAATTTTGCACAGTTACTTGTTAATATGTAAATATTTTACTTTCAGAAATGAAGTTTTTAATTGCTATTGTTTTATATAGGATTGAAAGAAAATTAACTCCTTTATTAAAAACAAATTTATCTGTATTTGTTGTGCCTCTTTTTCCCATTTCTGAGTCTCTCTCTGGTCCTTCTGAATCTAGGATTTGACCAAGCACAGCCCCCCTTCTGGGCTGGGGGTGGGGCCAGTCCTCTGTCCTGTTCCCCCAGAGAACACCAGAGGGGCTGTGCTTTTCCCATTCAGGCCTTATCCTAGACCGTTGTGGGTAGGTATGGGGTGTGTGATAGACCCCTGTAAGTCGGGGTGGTGGCCGTGAAGCTGTGTGTCTGTCTGTGCTGAGGGTTCTCTGTCAACACACCAATCAAACCTAAGCGACATCATGTTTACTGCCCCCCCCCCCCCCCCCCCATGCAGGCATGGATTTGGGACACAGTTGATCACAGAGCGTATGTTGTTGAGCAGTGTGAAGGATGAGACCTGAAGTTTGAGGGTGGAGACCGGATATTGTGGAGGGCAGTGGCTGTGTGAGGTAAGGTCCCTATGGTCCCACTACTTATCTCTTGGCTTCCTGGCCTGCAGTTGGCTATGCATGTGAAGGGCACTGACTTTCTATAAGTGTAGTCAACCGTTTTCACTTTCTTGCTCTCCCTGTTGTGTCAGGACAGCCACAGTGAAGATTCATGCCTGTGCCCAGGCGAGATGATCCTGCAGTGGTGGTTTCGCCCCCAGGCTTTTTCCACAATTGGGTTCTTAAACCTACTTGATACTTGGTCCCAGCAGCATGGCAGGAGACGTCCCAGGTCCTGTTTGGCTATTTGTACAACAAGGATGGGGATGCAAGACTTCCCCTCTCAGCACTCCATTTCAGGACACTGGCAGCTCCCGTCAGGCATGAGGAGAGAAAGAAAATGTAGACCAGTTTGTAGAGGAAGAGTGTGAAGTAGGAATTGATGGTTGTAATCCTGCACACTAGGGGTGATGGTTAGAAAACTTGAAACAGGCTGTTAACGGTAGCACCCAAGCAGTACGTGTAGAGTGTCTGTGGTGAAGGCTGTGTAATAGCTTTCTGTTGCAGTGATGAAACTGAAGGAGACAGGGTTTATCCTGGCTCACAGCACAGAGGTACAGTCGGTCATGGCGGGCAAGTCAAGATGGCTGGAGCTTGAAGCAGCTGGTCACCTATCCACAGTCAGGAAGCAGAGAGTGAATGCACGCTGCTACTTAGCTCCCTGTCTCTTCATAGTCCAGAATCCCAGCCATGGGACGATGCTGCCCACTTTAGGGTATTGGTGAAATCAAGATAACCATCCACAGGCATTCCAAGAGGCGTGTCTCAGGTGACTGACTCTGTCCTGTTGATGAAACCACGAGGTCCTTAGGCCAGATTTGAAAAGATCTGCCCAAATCCCTAAGTCAGAGGCTCTCAGTCTGCTCTCGAGACTCCCACGGGGGTTATATATTAGATATCATGTATATCAGATACAGTATAGTTTATACTGACAAAGTTGGAATTTCATTTTCCTTCAAAAACACAAACAGAATGTGATTCTGTTTTACCCCAGGTGTGGGGATGTGGGGCCACTTCAGACTCCGCAGCAGCTGACTGGTTTGTCGAGTGTGCTAGCTGAAGTGTGGTTTTGCCAGCTGCAGATTGTTTCTGTGTGACATTTGGTGTTCTGGGAACTTTTTAAAGGTATGTAAATGGTAGGGCCCCATAGGCGGGGTGGGTGGTTGCTGGTTGTTAGTGTCGGGGTCCAGGAATTACCTTACAAACCACTATCCCTGTTTGACTAAGATTAGTGTTAGGGTAGTTCCCAGGGAGGTCTTGGGAATGTAAACTTTACTCCATCATTACTCAAAATGGACGTCTTATTTTAGATAGTTTCTTATATCTCTTAAGGGGGTCTATCCCAGGGGAAGCGCCTATCATACAAACTTATACACATGTACAGGAAGTATTGTTGGGTGGTTGGCTCAGGTCCAAGCGTATTGTAACTATACAGTTCTATCACAATTGGTTTCAAAGGGCACAGAACATAATAAAATAAGTAATCAATATTGGTTTCCTAAGAACAGCAGAAACATTATGAGAAAGTTTTCTTATGATAGCAGGCCAGCCAGGTAACAGTTACCTAGGCACTAACATTCTCTCTAGGCCTTAACATTTTACTTAGGTCCTAACAGTTAGTAGCCATGGTCAAAGAAGAAACAAAAGGAAAGAAATCAGATTCAGGGATTTTCCTAATTTCTCTCTCCCTCTTATCCTTGTCTCTCCCATTAACTAGTGTTAGGAGATGTACTGGCTGGTTTTGTGTCAACTTGACACAAGCTGGAGTTATCCCAGAGAAAGGCACCTCAGTTGAGGAAATGCCTCCATGAGATCCAGCTGTAAGGCATTTTCTCAACTAGTGATCAAGGGGGGAGGGCCCAGCCATTGTGGGAGGTGCCATCCCTGGGCTGGTAGACCTGGGTTCTATAAGAAAGCAGGCTGAGCAAGCCAGGGGAAGTAAGCCAGTAAGTAACATCCCTCCATGGTCTCTGCATCAGCTCCTGCTTCCTGACCTGCTTGGGTTCCAGTCCTGACTTCCTCTGGTGATGAACAGCAATGTGGAAGTGTAAGCTGAATAAACCCTTTCCTCCCCAACTTGCTTCTTGGTCATGATGTTTGTGCAGGAATAAAAACTCTGACTAAGACGGGATAAAGGGTGGGAAAAAGAACCTGCAAAGTAGCAAAGATCAGTTACAACAACTCATAACAACGAAGTTACAGTTAGGAAGTAGCAACAAAATAATTTCATAGTGGGGGTCAACACAACATATTAAAGACTGTATTAAAGAGTCGAAGCCTTAGGAAGGTTGAGCCATTGCCCTAGATGAAGTAGTGGCTTGAGATCTTACAGAATCGCAGTCTGGACTAGAAATTCTGGAAGTGGGGCTTAGAGTAGCTGAGAAGACCTCTCCTCCCTCATCACAGCAGCCTAATGGTGCTGTGATGGTTGTGTTTAGTGATGGGGTGGGGGGCCCTAGGCTTGTCTTGTGTGGGTCACAGGACTCTGGGTAATTATGGCCACCCCATGCAGGGCAGTCAGCACCCAGCCCATCACGCCTTTGGTTTCTGTGTCAGTTTACTTCTTAGTCTTAACTTATGTGTGGTGTCTACTGATACATAGTAAACAATTCAAATACTGGAGACTTAGGGACAGTGGACACATTGAGTTTCTCTGTGAAATGTAATTATTTCTGAAAAGGCAAGCATGCCTTACTTGGTGTCTTGAGATTGTTTTATCATTGAGAAAGGCTAAAAATGAAGTGGAACATGATTCCTTTTTAGAATGTGTTTAAAAAAGATATCCTCATGAAAATACGGCAAACTACAGGCTTGGGAAAGTTTATGCCTGGCAAAGCCTTAAGATCCCACAGCTTGTGGCAGATAGGCTGGCTGAGCGGGAAAGGTGTCTCTGCCACCAAGCCTGCTGACCTTGAGTGCATGTGTTCACCTCCCTCCCACACACAGACATAGACACACAGACACACAGGTACACACAGATATACAGACATACCCAGACATGCATACACACAGAGATACACAAGACACAGACATACACACAAACACACACACATAGAGATGCACACACAGAGACACAGATATACAGACATACCCAGACATGCATACACACAGAGATACACAAGACACAGACATACACACAAACACACACACATAGAGATGCACACACAGAGACACAGATATACAGCCATACAAACACAGGCATGCAGACACAGATATACAGACACACACACATAGACACTTAGGCACAGATATACAGAAACACATACAGACACACATACATACAGATAGACACACACAGATACAGATGCAGACACAGATGTACACACAGACATGTACACACAAACACAGATACATACACACAAACACAGATACACACAGATAAGCAGACACACAGGCACGCAAACAGATATACAGATATATGCATTTGTGCACACATAGGCATGCAGACACAGACACACAAACATAGACACACACACACACACACACACACACACACACACACGAGCCCTCAAGAGTGGTAGATTACTTTTTACTCTTCTCATTGCTTTGGCTGCAATACGTGACAAAAACTGATTTAGGTAGGGGAAAATTGTCGTCTTAGGGTTTTTCAAACCCTACTTCTAATGAGGGTTCTTAAATGCTTTAACCTCCCTTCTAGCCACCTGAGGTAGTGGAAAAGGAAGGTTATTAGGATACAGGGAAGGAGACCTGTTTTGAAATGGTTCTTTGGAGCAAATTCCATCTGCGTTGTCAGGAAGTCAGCAGTTTGGTTCACAGGTCAGCGGCAGCTCGATCCACTCACAAACACTTCAGGGATACACCAGCAGCCAGTTCAGTAGTGTCGGGACAGCAGCAGTGGTGTCAGGGCCTAGCAGAGACGAGTCAGGAGGGGTGACCAGGAGAAGTTCTCTGCCGTGTCTCTCTCAACAAAGAGAAGATCATTGAAGACGGGGACTTGATGCATTTCAGAGGTCGCTACGCAAGCCCGCCATCACTGTCCACTGGGTCCCACTCATACTCCCTCCAAACATCAAGTGTCCTCCTCAGGTCCTGCCTTACCGTGTGAGACTATCTCAGCAAAACTCCATGAGTTTTGACGTGCTTCTCTCTATGGAGTCACAACAACTGATGACCTTTAGACAATGGTAAAGCTTTACCAGTACCCCCCAGCGCTGTCCAGCGTCGTCTGCCGTCTGTTGGGTCCCGCTTAACTTCATGTGTCCTTTCACGTGTCTGCTTTCACTGTGTGCCCCAGCGAAACATCGTTTGACAGGACTGGCTTTCTAAAGAAACCAGAAGTTTCCACCTCAGAGTTTATTTTGCCTTAAAGTTTGTGGGTGTGTTCTATCATGGTGGCAGGAGCCGGGTGCCGCTGGATCTAGTCAGGAAATGGGGAAACACAGATGCTGGACTCTTTCTCCCTTTTATTCATTGCAGGAATCCAGCGCATGGGATGGGGCTACCCACACTGAGCAGATCTTGCTACTTTAACCTGATCTAGAAACCCCGTCAACAGACAAACCCTAAGATTCACCTTCTAGGTTTCCCTAGATCATCCTGTGAAGTTGACATTATACAATCTTTACCCAGCTCCTCCCCCATTGGTGGGCCAGAGCTCACAAGTCATCAAAACCTTTTGTATTTGATAAAGCTCAGAGGTTCCCAAAGGGCTGAAGATGTTCAGGTCACCAAAGTGTCTCATAGCAACACCCAAGAACATTTACAGGGACATAAAAATATCCATTACTGAAGAAAGGTGGAAGTCACAACATCTGGTCGCCAGCCCAAATTCCCTGGTGGTCAAAGAAGAAGAAACATCTACAGGGAAGAGAAACAAACAGCCAGCTAAGATGAACCTAGAAATGTGACAGGTGTAATGCTGCACAAAGAAATACAGCTTCTGAAAGATCTCAGTGCTGGAGAAGCAGAGAGCAGGCTGAGGTAGGCAAGGGCTTCCACGAGGCCTCCTCAGCTGAGCAGTACAGCATCTGGAAGGAGCTGAAGACAGGTGGGAGTGGACAGAGCCACAGAGTCACATGACAGCCAGCACTCTGCTGGAGTAAAGCATGTTTCGAGTGGGCGGCTCCAGGTGGACAATGGCAATTTCCAGGATGCCTTTTTAAAAATCATGTGTGGGGCTGGAGAGATGGCCCAGTGGTTAAGAGCACTGACTGCTCTTCCAGAGGTCCTGAGTTCAAATCCTAGAAACTACATGATGGCTCACATCTATCTGGAATGAGATCTGATGCCTTCTTTTGGTGTTTCTGACAGCTACTGAGTACTTATATATAATCAATAAATCTTTTTAAAAGATTATGTGTGCAGAGAATATCCAATAAAAAAAGGAAAAAAAATCGTGTGTGACCCCCCCAAAAGTTCCCAGGCAGCTCATAGAGGCAGGGGAACGAAGGGGGGATAGGGGGATTATGTAAGGGAAATTGGGCAGGGGAATAACATTTAAAATGTAAATAAATAAAAATAACCAATAAATACCATGTGTGTTACATCTATCTGTCTGGGCATGTGGGCACAGCAGCCTGAGGAAGTCAGAGGTCCAATTCTCCTGGGGACCTGGGAACTAGAGGCTCCAGCTCCAAGAAGTTTGGTTTTTCAGATTTGATGAAACCCAAACTCAGTAAGATTCAAACGTGTGAAATGGGAAGGGAAAAGCAATAGCAAGGTGTGTAAGACATTTTTGTCAGTAGAAATGAAAGAAAACAAATCTGGGTTTTACTCAACAAAATGTCCTTTTCTTTCCTTTTCCTTTTTTTTTTTTTAAAGATATATTTATTTTATGTATATATGTGTCTGTCTTCAGACACACCAGAAGAGGGCATCAGATCCCATTACAGATGGTTGTGAGCCACCATGTGGTTGCTGGGAATTGGACTCAGGACCTCAGAAAGAGCAGTCAGTGCTCTTAACCACTGAGCCTGAATCTCTCCAGCCTGAAATGTCTTTTTCAAAAAGGGGTGAAAGGCTTCCAGAAATGGAAAGACTTTCTCACACAAAAATTGGATGTCATTTCAGATATCGAGTAGCATGGTGTCCTCTCAGAGTGGGGCACAGAGGGCTGGAGAGATGCGTTTGAAGATCACTGGATATCAGACAGTAAAGAGGAGCACTGAAGTCAAGATCTGAGCAGAAGAGGCATCAGAGAAGTGTGCTGAAGGCAGCAAGCTTACATAGAAAGATGCTTGGCCGCTGACTAAGGAAATGCCCATTGAGGTCTTAGCAAGGTGGCTTTGCACAATGAAGAAAGATGCTAGACAGGCTGGCGAGGTGCTGGATGGAGGGCAGCTCTGTGTGTTCCAGGACTGTGGAGTATGGAGGGAGGGTTCCTGGGAGGTTAAGCACAGGCCACCCCCCAAAACACCGCAGGTGGATGCTCACTACCGGGAGGTTGAGTCATTGGTGCCCCACACTCACGGCAGCCAGGTGTCTGTCAGCAGGTGTGTAGGACACATGGTTAGTGTGTTCGCAGGCTGGGAAGCACAGTGAGGGATGCCGTGCACAGCAGCCTGGACAGCTCGTAGGGTGTCCTGTTTACAGAGGTCAGACGGTCTGAGGATAGGGGGCCGCGGTGACAGCAAGTACAGCATTGGCTCTGGAACCTGGCCAGGGGTGACTACAGGGGACACAGCCGAACATGCTGGGCAGACAAGAACGTGCTATGCAACTGTAGAGGTACCCAGCAGTACATAGCCAGACACACTCAAGACTGATGTGCTGACCCATGTCTGTGATCCTAATGCTTAGAAGACTGAGGCAGGAGGATTTCTGCTAGTTGGAGGCCAACCTGACAGCCAGGGCTACAGAGGGAGAGCCTATCTTAAAAAGTTCAGGGGGTTGTAGAGATCGTGCCTTGGGTTTCATTACTGTGAAGAGACACTTTAATCACCATCTTATAAAGGGAAATAGGTAATTGGCTACTTGGAGCTGGCTCACAGTTCAGAGTTTTAGTGCTGGTCCCTACAGATATACAAGGGGCCGTTTTTATTTAGACCACCAGAGATGGCTCAGTGTCTTTTTTTTTTTTTTTTTTTGGCTTGTTGTTTCTTTGTTGTTGTTTTTGTTTTGTTTATTTGTTTTGAGATGGGGTTTCTCTTTGTAACTCTTGGAACTCTTTCTAGAACAGGCCAGCCTTGAACTCAGAGATCTGCCTGCCTCTGCCTCCTGAGTGCTGGGATTAAAGGTGCGCCACCTCCACTCTTCAGTAGCTGAGCCGTTAGGAGCATTTGTTTTGAGAGCATAGATGGGACTCTGGGTTGGTTCCCAGCACCCACATGGTAGCTTACAATTATCCATAACTCTAGTTCTAGGGAATCTGATGTTGCCCCACTGACTTCTATAGGCAGCAGACATGCATATGGTACATACACTTGACATGTAGACTAACCACTCAAAAGAATCTAAAAAAAAAAAAAAATCTTGTAAGTAAAATAAAATTGGTGAATTTTGTTATAGACACATTACATCTCAAATACAGCTGATTGGAAAAATCAAAGTGAAGAAAGAGCCAATCTTTCTGTTGCTGGCTCAGCAGTGAAGAGCACTGGCTGCTTTTGCCGAGGACCTGGCAGCTCCACATGGCAGCTCACAACCACCTGTAACTCCAGCTCTAGGGGCTTCTGGCCTTCCTGGGAATCAGGCAAACAAGTAGAACACAGACACACTGCAAGTAAACACCCACACACATAAAGTAAAAAATAATTCAAAAGGGAGAGGGAACTGAAGCGGAAATAGTTGGTTTCTTTGGAGACTCGGTTGCATCATGGGATGCTTTTCTGGAAACTGTCTTATGAGAGGATGCTTTTGCTGAAGCAGACACGTGGGTGGATATTTTGCTAAGAACAGACATGTGGTATTTTTCTGGAGTCAGGCAGCCTGGAGAAAAGGCATGTGATGTTTTGCTAGAGGGGATGCTTGAGAGAACAAGTGTTGTTTGGAAAGGGTGTAAATATAACCCAACAGACAGTGGGCAATGTTGGATGGTATCTGTTCGCCTTACCAGTCTTTGCTGGTCATTGTTGGGCTTTATTGATGTTGGTCTTCGCTGACTATGCAAGATGGTATTGGTTCGCCTTACCAGTCTTTGCTGGTCATTGTTTGTTGTGACTTCATGGAAACACACCAAAAAGCTTCTGGTAGTGTTGTGGCTGCTTCTTGCTGCTTCTATGGTCTCGGACCGACTGGCAGAGCCCATGGTTTCCTCTGAATTGGCCTGCCATGGCTGATTTGTGAGTGGTGTTTGCAAGTGGACCCAGCTGCCATTGCGGATTTGTGTGAACTGAACTGCTGGTATCCTGACAACAAGGATGGTTGTGTCAAGGAAATATTTCTAAACAGGTCCACATCTTCCTTTGCTCTATTAACCTTTCCTTTCCACTATGGTGGGTGGTGGGCTGAAAGGGATGTTAAAGTATTTAAGAACCTTATTAAAAGTAGGTTTAAAAAAATCTAAGCCTACAGGGAACCAGTCTTGAAAGCAATTCACCACAGGGAGTATTACATCAGGGGAGCCACAGAGCAGCTTCAGTGCCATAGCTCCATATGGATGAGAAGCCAATGTCATGAGCTGATTCCTACCGGTGTGAGGAATGTGAAGGGGTGTGAGGGGGTGTGAGGGGGTGTGAGGGAGTGTGAGGGGGTGTGGGTGGTGGGAGGGGGTGTGAGGGGGTGTGAGGGCGTGTGAGAGGGTGTGAGGGTGTGTGAGGGGGTGTGGGTGGTGGGAGGGGGTGTGAGGGGGTGTGAGGGCGTATGAGAGGGTGTGAGGGGGTGTGGGTGGTGGGAGGGAGTGTAAGGGGGTATGAGGGTGTGTGAGGGGGTGTGAGGGCGTGTGAGAGGGTGTGAGGGGGTGTGAGGGGGTGTGGGTAGTGGGAGGGGGTGTAAGGGGGTGTAAGGGTGTGTGAGGAATGTGAAGGGATGTGAGGAATATGAAGGGGTGTGAGGGTGTATGAGAGGGTGTGAGGGGGTGTGGGTGGTGGGAGGGAGTGTAAGGGGCTGTGAGGGGGTGTGGGTGGTGGGAGGGAGTGTAAGGGGGTATGAGCGTGTGTGAGAGGGTATGAGGGGGTGTGAGGGCGTGTGAGAGGGTGTGAGGGTGTGTGAGGGGGTGTGGGTGGTGGGAGGGGGTGTAAGGGGGTGTAAGGGTGTGTGAGGAATGTGAAGGGATGTGAGGAATATGAAGGGGTGTGAGGGTGTGTGAGAGGGTGTGAGGGGGTGTGAGGGCGTGTGAGAGGGTGTGAGGGTGTGTGAGGGGGTGTGGGTGGTGGGAGGGGGTGTGAGGGGGTGTGAGGGCGTATGAGAGGGTGTGAGGGGGTGTGGGTGGTGGGAGGGAGTGTAAGGGGGTATGAGGGTGTGTGAGGGGGTGTGAGGGCGTGTGAGAGGGTGTGAGGGGGTGTGAGGGGGTGTGGGTAGTGGGAGGGGGTGTAAGGGGGTGTAAGGGTGTGTGAGGAATGTGAAGGGATGTGAGGAATATGAAGGGGTGTGAGGGTGTATGAGAGGGTGTGAGGGGGTGTGGGTGGTGGGAGGGAGTGTAAGGGGCTGTGAGGGGGTGTGGGTGGTGGGAGGGAGTGTAAGGGGGTATGAGCGTGTGTGAGAGGGTATGAGGGGGTGTGAGGGCGTGTGAGAGGGTGTGAGGGTGTGTGAGGGGGTGTGGGTGGTGGGAGGGGGTGTAAGGGGGTGTAAGGGTGTGTGAGGAATGTGAAGGGATGTGAGGAATATGAAGGGGTGTGAGGGTGTGTGAGAGGGTGTGAGGGGGTGTGGGTGGTGGGAGGGGGTGTAAGGGGGTGTGAGGGGGTGTGGGTGGTGGGAGGGAGTGTAAGGGGGTATGAGGGTGTGTGAGAGGGTGTGAGGGGGTGTGAGGGCGTGTGAGGGGGTGTGAGGGGGTGTGGGTGGTGGGAGGGGGTGTAAGGGGGTGTAAGGGTGTGTGAGGAATGTGAAGGGATGTGAGGAATATGAAGGGGTGTGAGGGTGTGTGAGAGGGTGTGAGGGGGTGTGGGTGGTGGGAGGGGGTGTGGGTGGTGGGAGGGGGTATAGGGGGTGTGAGGGGATGTGAGGGGGCGTGAGGGGGTGTGGGAGTATGGGAGGGTATGGGGTGTGTGGAAGTGTGGGAGAGGGTATGAGGGGGTGGGAATGTGAGGGGCTGTTTGGGGATATGTGGGTTTGAGGGGCTGTGGGGTTATGAGAGGGTATGGGGTGTGTGGAAAGGGGAGTGAGTGTAAGGAGGTATGAGAGGGTATGAGAGGGTGTGGGGTGTGTAGGGTGTGTGAAGGGGTGTGGCCTCCCATGCTGTGGATTGGCCTTGAGCCTTGAACCCATCTTGGTCATCATACATATCCACGCTGACTGTGGCATGCAATGGGGGTACAGGGACAGCACTGGGCTGTGGAGAAGGAGGGTCACAGAGGCAGCAAGACATGCTTCAGTGAGTAGCAGCTTCACGTGGCTTTCTGTGCAAGTTGACCTGTTATGACCTGGCGCTCTTTGTAGGGTAGCCGTGTGTGTGTGTGTGTGTGTGTGTGTGTGTGTGTGTGTGGAGACACTGAGAGACCTCTTGTCTTATTACCAGGACAGAGCCTTTGATCACACTGGGTGGCAGGGATGAGGCTATCCTTTTTGTGTCTGGCCATCTTGTGAGAAGCTGGAGGCTGGCTCCCACTGGCCAGGCAAAGGTGTGGATGGGGAAAAGGGCTCACTTCCTACCACTTCCAACCAAGTGATCCAGGCAAACACCAGCTTCATGGCACCAAGGCCGCTGGCCCAGAGCCAGACAAGTTCCCTCCAGGATGGTACAGTCCTGAGCCCGGAACCCGGGCAGCTGACAGTGCCATTGCTGGTTAATGTCCTCACACTTGTCATCACTTTGCCTATTTCATGATTTGCAGAAATCATATTAACAGATTAATACATAAAAACAGAGTCCAGTGGCTGGGGAGACGCCGGGTTAATCAAGGGTCTGAGCACAGGGGCCTGACTTTGACCCATCCCCCAAGCCTGTGGGAGAAGATACAGAAGATGTTAGCACATACTTTGTAAACCCAGTGTAGAAAGGTCCTTTACCAAATAAGCCATCCTCCCAGCCCCCAGGCTTTAAAATACTTTGTAACATTTTATTTAGTATTATGTATGTGCATAGCATGACACCCATGCAGAGGTCAAAGGGCAACTCTGTGGGCTCTATCTAGTCTCTCCTACTGTGTGACTTCCGGGGATCAAGCTCAGGTTGTCAGGCCTGAAGAACAAATTCTACCTGCTGAGCCATCTCAATGGTTATGATTTAATTAATTAATCAATTAATCAATCAATCAATTAATTAATTAATTAAATATTGATGATGTGGCTGACTGAAAAAAATGTTCCCTAAAGATGTCAAGTCCTGGTGCCTGAGCCAGGGGACTGGATCTTGTTCAGAAGCAAGAATTGTGTGGATGAAGTCAGGTTCAGGGAGGGCATTCTGGACCGGAGTCGGGCTTGGCGAGGGCATTCTGGATTGGCCACTGACAAGTGTTCATACGAGAGAAGGAAGGGAGTATAACCCGAGAAACTGTGGCATGACCCTACGTCTGCAGGATTGCGTAGCTGTTTAGGGGGCCCCATGGTGGTTACCAGGAGGTAGGCGCAGAATGGCCTTGGCAAGCCAGAAGTGTCCACACCACCTCAGTAGCACCCAGTCTGCCATTGCCATCTCAAGTCAAGCCAGCCAGTGTGCCCTCCTGTCACAATGGGAGGGGAGAATGTTCTGACCCTCCATTCTGCTTTTCTTGGTGCAGGAGAAGCTGGGGAGACCAGGTGCATCTGTATGTGTGTGTGTGTGTATGTATGTGTGTGTGTGTGAGTGTGTGTGTATGTGTGTGAGTGTATATGTGTGTGTGCCTGTGTGTGTATATGTGTGAGTGTGTGTGTGTATGTGTGTGAGTGTGTGTGTGAGTGTGAGTGTATATGTGTGTGTGTATGTGTGTGTGAGTGTGTGTGTGTGTCTATGTGCTGAGCGCTGGACCTGCCATGCTTTTACAGTCCAGCCCCCATACACCTCCAGTGAGTCTAAGTTTAAGGGACCATTTTCCTAAACATGTGGGGACTGAGAGATGAGGATCATGGGGTTTTTAAAAATTTCAGCTGGGTGTTGGTGATGTACATCTTTAACCCCAGCAGTCAGGAGGCAGAGGCAGAGGGTCTCTGCATTCAAGTTTACAGAGCGAGTTCCAGGACAGCGGGGCTACACAGAGAAGCCCTGTCTTGATAAACAAAAATCAAAAACAAGAAAGAAAAAGGTATATGCCTGGCTGTCTTGTCTGCATGTATGTCTGTGTACCACATGTGTCTAGTGCCTGTGGAAATCAGAGAAGAGCATCTGCTCTCTGGGAGCTAGAATCACAGGGGGTTGTGAGCCGCCATGTGGGTGCTGGGGCTGGAACCATGGTCCTCTGCAAGAGCATCAAGTGCCCTTAGCTGCTGTGCCGTCTCTCCAGCCCCTGAGGATTGAGCTTCAAGATCTCGATTTGTAACGTTAAAAACATAGAATGGAAATCTTGTTGAACAGGGACTCTGATTGTCTTCCCACAGAAGACTGTGACTCAGGCCCACGTGGATGTCTTGGGCATGGCTGGGCCCTGCAGAGGAAGGCCACTCAGAGAGGGTGTCCCAGATGAAGTGTCCTTCAGACTGAGGTAGGTCTAAGTAAGGGAGTGTGTATGTGTGTGTGTGTGTGTGTGTGTGTGTGTGTGTGTGTGCATGTTGGTGTGGGTGCAGTGCCTGACAGCCCGTGATAGGCTTGAGGAGGGCAGAGAGAGTGTGTGCATGTGTACATGGTCAGTGTGTGAATGCAAGCATGTCAGTGTGTTGTACTTGTGTGCACATCAGTGTGTGTGTACATGTGTGCATGTCAGTGTGTGTGTATATGTGTTGCAGGTCAATGTATGTGTGCACGTCAGTGTATTGTACATGTATGCATGTCAGTGTATGTGTACATGTGTGCAGGTCAGTATGTGTATACACATGTGTGAGTCAGTGTGTGTGCAGAGGCAGGCCTCCATCACGTTTGCCGCAGCTCAGTTTGTTGACAGCTGCCTCTGAAATCAACCCCACAGTTAGAGAGGCTGGGCCCAGTGCAGACCTGTAGCTCTGACCAAAGAGGACAGGGACCTTTGTCTAAGGAGATCTAAGAATCTCTGGACTTTTAGAAAAAAAGGCCTAAGCTGGACTTCACAGGTCATATCCTCACACTCTGTCTCTGGACCAACCAGTCCTCTGCCCCAGGGCTGGAAGAGGGTCCCCACCAAATTCTCCAATTCAATCTGTATCCTGTGGCTGCACCCCGGGATGCTGGCTGTAGGAGTGTGCTCCCACTGCCTTTCCCAGCCAGAGCAGTTGCCTCGTTGTAAATGTCATTAGCTGCTCAGCACATGTGGCTAATTGCTCCTGCAATTGTCAGCGGCACCGGAATTAACCATGTGAGTGATGTTTTATTATGCAAACCTCTGTGAATGCAAACCTGTACCCAAAGGCTGATCTCAGGTCAGAAGAACGCCCCTTTCCCAGAGACTGGGGATCCCTCTGCTCTAGAAGGCACCTAGAAGGAGATATTTTTAAGGGAGGTTACATCTTCTGGAAGAGACTTCCAGGGGTTGAGTCTGAGGTGTCGGTACCCAGCAGCTGATCCTGGTGGGGCAGGGTTCTGACTCTGAGCTCCCTCCAGGCAGGGCCTGTAGGTTCATACAGCAAGGTACAGTTGTGTGGCTATGAAGGTGTGACTTGGGTCAGCAAGGAGCATACACATGGCTGGGTCACTTTGACCCAAAGTCAGTTAAAGAACCCACAGTGGGAATCAGAGCCGTGTCAGCGAGCCTGAGGTCCAGGAAGAAACGTGTTGATTTTCTCATCAGTGACACACAGTCTGCGCTTGGGAGCAGGGTGGTGGAAAGTCTTCTTCTTGATTTTGGAGGACTCCATGCTACCCAGGAAGGTGAAGCTTCTCGAGCCGGCCCAGTGGACTCGTATGTTAGGTGAGGTCCAGGATGCTGCGAAGGGACTCTGGCTGGGAAGGCTGCTGTGTCAGGGGCCCGGAGTGGAAGAGAGCCACTTACGGCTAACACGAGAACACGTGGGACGTGCTCCGGATCTCACCCTTATTAAGCTATTGACAAAGAGCCTGGCTACACTGGTCAGGTGTGGTTTGCTGTGGCTACAGGCTAGTTTTCCAATCGAGGAAGAGTTGGAGTGGAAGCCATGCCATGTCTCCAGCCAAGATCAGGGCAGGACTCCAGGGCTTCTCCTGATACTGTAGAAGAGACTATGGGTTTTGCACACACAGGCCATGTTATGAATTCACATCCAAGGGGAAACTTGGGAAACTTTGGTCCAGCTCACAATCTCCATCTATGCATCCACTGGTGGCCCACGGGCAGCTAGGGACCAAGACTACGTAGACATGTCATGGAGGTAGCAAGGCCCCTCATCTCCAGGGCCTGGGACACTTGTCTTTTCAGGGAGGGATACCTGTTGGTGTTTGTCTCAAAGAGATGAAGCTTGGGAGTGAATATTTCTGTGTACAGGGGTCCTTGTGGGGACAATGACATGCGAAATCAAGCACACACAGAGGCTGACTGCTCAGCTCTGGGACTGGCAGACGAACAGGTAAACAAAGAGAAGAGCAAGACAAAGACCCCTCAGAGTGCTACTTGGGGCTGCCAGCCGTGGGTTAGAAGACATTCTAGGATCTGCTTCCTCAGTGATGCTCAGGTTTCTGGTTCTCTGGCTGGGGTTGAGGAGGAAGGAAGAGAAGCTGAAGAGATATCATTATCAGGTAGACCCTGACTGTTGGGACACTTCTCTGCTGGATGTGATGCCACCCGGGAGTCTCCACTTCTAGTGTGACATCCACAGAGCGGTCTGGCTGCAGTCTGTGAGTGTGGATGGTGCTCTGGCCTCCTGTGCTGCTGCTGGTGTCTTTGTGTTGCTATAAGGAAATGACTGGAAATAAATCCTCACAGTTCTATCGGTTGCCAGTTCTAAGAGCAGGTCCGGCAGGTTGGTGTTTGGCAGGATCACTGTGTGCTTCCATGTTGGCGCCTTCTGTGTCCCCTGGTGTGACACTTTGTCCTTCTGGTAAATGGTGTGTGAGGTACGTTTGCTAAAGTCTCTGTACTGTGTGGGAACAGACCCTGGTCTGGTGACTCTAGTGAACTCTGTGGGTGTCATTTAGAGCTGGAAGCTGTCAGTACCTCTGCTGGCTCCATCCTTGTCTGGCCACCAAGGGCCACAGGGAGGCCGGTTCTGTGGGGCTCACTGAGGAGCCTCACGTGGGTGGACAGAGGTGTGAGTGTCTGGAGTTCTTGGATGGGACTGGAGTTCGTGAGGAAAGGCAGGGCATCCCATCCATAGAACATCATGCTGGAAAGCTCTGGAAGCTACAGAGAACAGGGCCTGGATGTGGCTCCTGAAATTGGTCTCTGGAGACCAAGAGTGACAGCCCCAGCTGGTAGGAAGCTGACTGGTGCTAGACCATGTCCCTGCTATGGGGCATGTCGGCCATCTGTCCTACTAGTAGGGGTGTGACTAGCATGATGTGCTGGTCCCAACAAAGGCAAGCCTCAGATTCTAATGGTGGTCAGAGTTCTGCCTGACCTGCCCAGGAAATCCTGCCTGGGAACGCAGATCAGATCTGTGTCTGGGACAAGGCCGTAACAAGCAGGAAGTTGTGGGGGAAGAAAGGTAAGAGCTAAGGAGGAAAAGAGGGCCCAGGAGCAGGCTGAGAGCAGTTAGGTAAAGGGAGGAGGCCACCTGGGTGTAAGGAGAGCTCAGAGTGAGGGCAAGAGATGTTCATGGTGGTCAGGCTTGAGCAGAATTCTGGGTTGGGGTTCCTGATAATGTCAGTGATAACAAAATAAGGGCTAGGATGGGCTGCCTGGATAAATGACAGGGGCTTGTTTGTGTGCACACATGTGCACACCTCCATAGGCATGTGTGCATATATGTACACACTTACATATGCATATGAGCATGCATGTGCATGCACATATATATGCATATGCACACCTCTACATGCATGTGAACATGTGTATGCATGCCTCTATATGCATGTGCACATGCATGCACACACCTATATATTCGTGTAAGCCTGCATATGTGTATGCATGTGTACATGCAAGTGTGTTGGCACTTGAGGGCACATTTGACTCCTCCCCATGGCAGTGGAAAGAATCTACAGTACTCAGGGGCCGTGCATTTTCTCCTGCAGTCCGCTGTGGGTCTCAGGACCTGGGGCTCATCACCGACTACCCTCAGCCTGTACAAGCTCCCACACAAGACACGATTTAAGATGTTTTACAAAGTGAAGCTGTCCAAAGCTCCAAGGCGTTTTGGGGAAAGGAGTGCTTAGCCACGAGGCCACATGCAGACTGGAGTATCTGTCCATGTGCAAGCCCCAGCTTCCTTGCACATCAGCCAGTGCTGGGGCAGGAAGGCAGGGTGGTGGGTAGGCCATATGCCTAGTGTGGTCACTCTTGCCTGCCACACACTGCCTGTGAGAATTCTAAATTTATGCAAGGGTTATGGTCCAGTGGCAGAGCATATTAGAGGCCCTGGATTTGACAAGCAGCACCCAAACCAGAGCAAACTGCTCTTACTCTAAGGGGCATCTGTGAGGCATATCTAACCGTGTTTGATCTACCCGCCCCAGTCACCCGCCCACAGCCCTGACTCCGTCAGATTGCGCAATTTGTGGAAAAACACAGCAAGTTGAGGGCCGACTATTTCAAAGGGGACTTTATTTACTCCTTTGGAGCAGCGTGCTAACGCCCGACTCCACTCCTGGACACGACAATTCTGCAAAGCTGCTGTTCCCCTCGGAACCAAGACTTCCTGGCACTAAAAACACATCGAAAACATCAACTCTCTTCCCTTTTTGTTTTTTGTTTTTGTTTTTTTTTTTTCCTTTTTTTGTTTTCGGTACAAAATGATACAAACGACAATACAAAATATTTGTGCTGTTGACGATTACAAAAAATGTCGGAACGTCCGTCTCACCGCATGGCGCTCAGCTGCAGTGCGAACACATCATACTCCGGAATCTTTCCCGAAACAACCACAGTCATGCGGGCTGCTACACATTTGTCCATTTTCAAAAATAAACATGCAAAAATTAAACCAGAATGGAGAACAGGAGAGGAAGGAAAAGCAAGATGCATCCCCGGTGGACACAGAGGTGGTGTATACGAAGGTGGTTTCCACCGGCCGACTGGTGTGGCAGAGCCTGGTGGGTATTCGGTCTATGGACGACCACGCCCAGTGCTCTGTGCAAAGCAATTCTGCTGTGAGTTTTTGGTTTTGCCTTTCAGTATGGGTAGAAATAGATTCCCCTCCTATTTACCTTAGAGAGCACAAAGTATCATCTTAACAGATCACATACTCACTATGGGGAAACTGAGGCGTCTCCAAGGACCTGACATTTGGCCATTACTCTGACACTTTGGCGGCAGGAGACCCAGCAATTTGGATGTGCTGAAAGACATGAGACAGAAAAGCTGCTGGCCGGAAGTTAGGGGTGACTGAGGCTGACCATGGCCAAGTGTTTTTCCAAGCCACTCAGTGGTGTAGGCTTTTTCCTTAAAGGAACCAAACTACACCCTCGTACTGCACAGAGCTGGTTACCAGCCTAGGCTGGCTGGGCCCTGACCACGGACACATTGTATCTACAAGCTACAGAAGAGAAACATTGGACACTGGCTGTATGCTTGGCTAATGCTAACTTGTTGGCCTGGGAACAGAGTTCCAAGATGGGTCTGGGGGTGTGTAGAACCCTATTTTCCTCTAGCCCTAGGGGCTGGCTGGGGTGTAGGGTGAAAGGGACAAGCTGTCCAGCTTTTAGGAAACCCCATGGATGTTCCTACAGGGGCCTGGCAGTGACAGAGGCCTTGGGGCTGGGGAGAAGGAGGTGGAGGCAGGTGAGACATGCCTCCGGGTTCTAGACTAGACTTGGTTCTTCTCAAGCCTTGGGATCTCAAGAGAGTTCTTGGCCACGGTGCCAAACATGTGCACACTTCCAAGAACTTTCTTGGGTTTTCTAAAATAAAACCCAGAAAATTATTCTCAATTCCCTAGCCCTAACCCACGACAATCCCTCCAGTGGCCATGCCAAGCTCAGCAGCGCCCGAACTGTCTGATGGTTCGAGCAATTTGCATAGGACAAGCCCTCCCAACCCCCTCATGAGCACAGGCAGGGGGACTCCCAGGAAGCTGCACAGGCCCCTATTTATCCCCCGTCCTAGGACAGCTTCGTGAGCAGTAAGAGTAGACACAGCTGAGTTTGCAGACCAGCTCAAGTCCAGGAGTTCAGAGGTGGGGATGGGTTTGGTTTGGGAAAGAACCCTGACATCCAATGGGTCACACCCATGAGTTGGGCACTCGTGAGTTCATTCAGGTGTGCCCTTGAGACCAAAGCAGTCTGGAGAAGGGGATTTAGCCACGGGGGATAGAAACCAAGAGGAGCCATGAATTGGAGACCTCTAGTTAGGGAGCACGTGATCTCCTGGGTACCCCCAACCCTTTTGAAGCCTTCCTGGTCCCCCAGTAGTAGATATGAGTTAGAGACCTGGAAGAAACCTATTTTCCATCAATGCTGGGATTTCCGTTGTCTCCCCAAGAAGACTCAAATGTCAAGGCCTCCCCAGCTATCAGTATTCTTGAACCTCTTTCTCGGGGAGCATTTTGTAGTGTGGGGTAAGCCGGGAAGACTCAGCACAGGATGCCCCTTCAGTGCCTGCCTTTCTGTCCCATCCCAGGGCTCCTTTGAGCCCAGACATGTGAATGTCCTAGGTCTGTTTCCCCTCCAACGAAAAGGACAGCTTTGCCATCTCCTGTAGGTCCTTGTACACAGCCTATGCTGCTGTCCTGCAGAAGTGGTCACATGCCCAGCGTGCCCTGTGTCAAGCTGCCATGGTGAAGTGTCCCACCAGCTCCAGAGAACAACAGAAACACAGGTCCAAGTCGGAGCATCTGTGGTCACAGGGCCACAGCGAGATAATCTCACCAGCCACTTGGTAGGTCCTGACATCCATAGTGGTTCATGGGACCAGGCTGGAGCTCAGGTTAAAGGGGCCCAGGGAGGCCAAGCAGCTGCCAGAGTCTGCCTAGGCTTTGCTCTCTGTGGTCTGCACGGCCTGGGGAGGGTGCTGAGCGTTCGTTCAGGGGTTCCATTGAGGGGAACTTGTGATTGCCTTCAACAGGATCCCTCAGGGTTTCATCCTGAAGAGTGGAGGGCTGAGTCAGGGTTCTGCAGGATGCTGTGACTTCTTAGACAACATACTGTCTCGAACCAAAGCAAAAAGGGACCTTGGTGGTATTGGGGGTGACAGCTGGTCCAGAGAGAGGCTTGAGGGTGTGGCAGTGGCCAAAGTGGAGAGGTGGGGTCTGCCGGGAAGGTCTCCAGGCATTACACCTGTCCCAGCTGTTTACAGGATGTTGGGGCAAAACTTCAGGTGAAAGCTGAGTCTACACAGAAGTGGCTCCGCTGATGGGGTTGGGCTAGCCCAGTGTTTTTTGGTGCTGAAAAGCCTGGGTCCTCACCTCACAGGCTTGGGGAGCCCAAAGGGCCCAGGAGACCCCGGCTGTGCATAACAAAAGCCGGTTGAGATCTGGACACCATACTGTTTTTGCAAATAAGTTACCTACTTTCTTTTTCTTAATAAAAGGCTTAAAAAACAAGACAAAACAAAAACAAAAATAAAAAAAACCAAGACATATTGTCTCCCACTGCTTATCTCCCTCAGAAGGTACCAGGTGGGGCTGGGGCTGTGGGGCAGGGGGAACAGAGGTGGGGGCCTCGGGCTGTCTCTTCTCCTTCAGTCACTCCTGAGTTAGGGAATCTGTCATGTACCAAAAGGCACTTTTGTTTTTTGTTTTTTTTTTTTTTTTTGTTTGTTTGTTTGTTTTGTTTTAACAGTGCTTTTGTGGTAAGAAATTCAAGTTAGGGCTGTGCCTCTGGCTCTCCCTTTGCGGTACGTGGCTGTGGCTACTGAGGTGCCGCAGCAGTGGGTGCCCGGTGGCCTTGGTCCACACTGCAGAGCTCCACACGGGGGACGGCAGCGGGGAGGGACCTCTGACACCAGACAGCTCTGGCACCTTGGTTCAGCTCTGCTGCTCGGCCTCCAGTGCCCTTCTCACGTTGGTGGTGAGGCCGGTTAGTCCTCCTCACCACCCCCATACATGTCTGCCAGCTTCTTGAACCGCGGCCCCCAGTCATTCAGATAGTCGTAATCTTGATCCCCGGAGCTGGAGGAGTTCAGGGAGCTGACGGAGCCCGCGGTAGAACCACTGCCCTCATAGTCGAAGACCAGCAGGGAGTCATAGGGGGGTGCGGTGGGGTCGTTGTCAGCAGCTCGGAGTCCCTGGAGATCACAGAGATGGGGGGTTAGATGTGTGTGCTATGCCTGCCCTGTGATCTGTCAGAACAGAGGCAGATGGACTCCATGTAAGCAGGTGGGATGGGGGGGGGGGTAGGGCAGGATCTTGCATACAGTAGGCACTCAATAATCGCTGCATGTGTTTATCTGTAGGGTATTTCTAAGGACCAAATAAGGATGCATGTTTATAAGAACAGACACAGGGGCTAGGGAGATGGCTCGGTGGTTAAGAGCACTCTTTGCTTTTGCAGTACCTGCATGGTAGCTTACAACCACCTGTAACTCCAGTCCTAGGGGTGATGACCCCATCTTCTGACCTTCGTGGGCACTGTACACAAACATACATGCAGCCAAAGCACACATCCACATAAATAAAATAAGATAAAACATATAAATTTAAACAGCAACAACAGCACAGAGTGTAAGGGTGGGAAGCTCAAAACTACTGGCTGCCCCACCAAGGGTAAGACTGGGCTGGGCTGTGAGTAGCGTTCTGCCCCACCAAGGGTTAGGGCCGATGTTAGGCTTAAGGTAGGGCTGCTATTCTAGGGTTTGTATTAGGGCTAGGTTTGGGTTAGGATTAGGGTTAATGCTAAGGATAGGCTTGTAAGGTTAGGGCTGGGGTTAGAATCATAGCTGTTCTTTGGCTAGTATTAGGATAGCTATAGTTTGGGCTGGTGCCAGGGCTAGAACTGGGATGAGGAGTAGGTGTAGGTTCCAGGCCTCCGCCTGCCAAAAACCAAACAACAACAACCCCCCCCCAACCAAACAGGCTAAAAGCAAACCAAACTAGCCCCCCTCCCCCCCAAAAAAAAACAAGACAGACCCAAAACAAACTCCAAACTGTGCTGTCTTGCAGTTGTCTGTTTTCTTTTTGAAGACTTTGTAGGAGGCAGGGGTGTGGTGTGACATGCAGCTGGCCTTCCCTGACTCAACTCTAAGAGATTAAACTTCTCCCACAGTGTGAAGGCCTTGGTGCTGGGTGGGTCTTTTATGCAGCCAAGCGCTGAGAGGGCTCTGTGGAATGCTTGGGTTTCCACCCTCATGTTGTGTTGGGGACAGGGGGCAGAGGTGAGACAGGCAGGTCAATTTGCTTGGTTACCAGGGCTCCAATGCGGGCTGGGACAGCCATTCACAGCTGTACTGGCTTAGTGTGTCCATTCCTCCTGAGAACAGTTCTTCCTCTTGTCACCCCACTGTGGCACAGTGGCCCAAATAGCCCCTAATTCCCACTGAGCATCTGCTGAGAGTCTTAGACCTCCAAAAAGTAGCTGACTCAGGAGCTAATGTGCTCAAGGCCACCAAAGCAGGAGGGCAGCAGGCCTCAAGTGCTAGTCTGAGCCGTCTCACAGCTGTGTGTGTGTGTGTGTGTATGTGTGTGCACATGTGTGTGCGTGTGTGCGTGTGTGCGTGACAAGACAACTTTTAAAGGAGACACTTTTGCTCAGGTCCTCCTGAGGTTCATACCTCATTGATGAAGTCTCCAATGTCTCCTGGGTGTGGCACCACAGGCCTGACTGGGTACTGGGGTTCAGCACCTACGGGCCGTTCGTCCACCCGCCGCACACCGGGGGCCTTGCTCAGCACATGCTCCATGGCTTCTGGCTGCTGTAGCTGGCTGAGGTCGTAGTCCTGAGATGGAGACAGAGTGAGTCAGGGAAATTGCAGTGTGGGGACAGCAGGAAGGGGCACAGGAGAGTGCTGAGAACACCCTTGCTCAGTTTTGTCACCTGCCCAGAGGGTGCCAGTCTCCAAGCACACTGACTGTCCTAGTCTATCCCCTAGGCCTGCCCCTCCCCTCCCAACACTGCCTCTTCTCCATTTGCCCCTCCCTGCCTGAGCTCAGGGTTGCCATGGACCTGCCAGCTGCCTTGTGGGGGCCTGGACCTCCGCCCTGCTCCCCCCACACAAGTGACCTTCCTGCCTGCAGCTCAGCAGCCTCGTGCAGTCAGCTGCCTGAGAGAAAAGGGCTGGGTCCTCCTTCCCCATGAGGTAGCTCTGTGTACTCTCCCCATCCTGAACAGAGCCCCTACCCCCACTGGGAGTGTCCACTAGGTGGGTGTAGGTGACCCCAGAAGACTCGGGACTGCTTTCTTTAGGGCACAGGACAGCAGTGGGTTGGAGAGGGAGGATCACATGAGGAGGACTGATCCCGAGGACAGTCAGCCCAGGCCTGAGCACACATGGGAGAGGATGCAGCCTGTACCCAGCCTGTGCCTCTGGAAACAACTATGCAGTACCCATCCATAAGGAACAGGACAAGGCAGGTAAGGCTAAAACCCCAGCAGGAGCCAGGCTGAGCCTGTGGGACGCTTGCTCACTCGCTCGCTCACCTGGTCCTCCTCGCCACCACCCTCCTCGTCGTACTTGAGGATGTTGTCCCTCACGTCGTCCTCAGGGTCGATGAGCAGCTGCTTTGTGTGCCTCTCCTTTTCCCTCCGCTTCATCCACACAACGAACAGCAGGACCATGACTGCGAGAGGAGAGGCCACACTATGAGCAGTGTGTGCGCACACGGGCACATCTGTGCATATGTGCTCACACAGGTGTGAATGTGTGTTCATGCCTGGGCATGTCATGGACCTAGGATGGTTGGATGTGTGTGTATTCTGTGTTCATCTACATAGCCGGTGCGTGTACATGAACGTGCATACGAAGTCTTAGCTATAGGGACTGGAGAGATGGCTGAGTGGTTAAGAGCAGTGAAATCCCAGCAACCACATGGTGGCTCACAACCATTTGTAGTGGGATCTGATGCCATCTTCTGGTGTGTCTGAAGACAGCTACCGTGTACTCATATACATTAAATAATTAATTTTTAAGATTTATTTCTTTATTTTTTAGAGGGCATCAAATCCCATTACAGGTGGTTGTGAGCCACCATGTGGTTGCTGGGAATTGAACTCAGGACCTCTGGAAGAGTAGTCAGTGCTCTTAACCACTGAGCCATCTCTCCAGCCCCAATAATTAATTTTTAAAAAGTCCCAGCTATAGAATAGACGGAGGTCACAGGAGACATCTGTCCTGATCTTTTTATCCCTCACTGTATTCCTTTGAGACTGGTTCTGTCATTTAACTTGGATCTTGGTTGTTCATTCACCTGTAAACTCCAATAATCCCGTCTTTGAGCCTTACAGTGGGGTTACAGGCATACATGGCTATGCCTGGGGGGGGGAGGTCTTAGGATTCGAACTCAGGTCCTTATGCCTTTGCAGTAAGTGATCTTAATACTGAGCCATCTCTACCAGCCCCTGCTACAAAATTCTCTTTGTGAACATTTTAACTGCAGTTGGTTGTGTATGCAGAGGTAGAACCTGGGGTTGCAAATGGCCCTTTGGTTTAGTTTCTTCTTTATGGACATAATAGTGACACAAATGTCAGGAGGGTCAGGAGGACAATTGGAGAGGGTGAACTAAGAGACAGTCATTCCTCAGAACTATTGCAAGTTGAGACTCTGGGTCCAGAAGTCAAAAGAGACGGTTTTAGGGTACCATGTTCTAGGCAGGAGCCATGTGGGATGATGTTCTCATGATGGAAGGAGACTGGGGAGGGGCAGCCCAGAAAGGGCCTCCAGCAGGTAGGTCAGGGGTGAGTGGAAGCCACATCCTGCACCCCCAGAGGCCCCCTGCCACTCCCAGGAACACACCAGGATAGGCATGTGATGTGTGATATGTATGCATATGTGTATACCATGTGCATGATAAATGTACATGCACATGTGTATGTCAGCACATATGTGTGTGTGTGATGTGTATGCATATGTGTACATTGTGTGCATGATGTATGTATATGCATCCCAGGAAGGAAGGAAGGCTGACTGGGGAAGGATCCCAGAGGTCCTTTTATCCAAAGGACTCGGGTACAAAATAAGAAATTATGTGTGGATGTGCTTCCTTTGTCACCTGCCTTGGCCACTTGTCTGTAGCTTTCTGCTCATCTCTGGGAGCCTTTGCATGGTCCTCCCAGACAGGTCTCTGCTCCTGCCTGGGTTCTGAGGGCAGAGCTTTTGTGACTTGGAGATAGAGACCCTAACTATCATAAAGGTGTCTCTCCAGGTGCTTCCTGCAGCCCCTGCCATCTCTTCACCTTTAAACATGGAGAAGGAGGAGGGGCCAGCCAAGCACTCCAAGGCACAGGGAAGAGAGGTGAGTGTCAACAGGGAAGGGTGGCCCATTTGATCAGGTGGTTTGATTGGTTGCTGGGATAAGAAAGACTGCAGCTAGCGCATGCTCGGTGGCCAGACCTCTGCAAGTGACAGATAGCATTCCTTTCAACCATAGGACAAGGTGGTAGCCAGGGGACCTCTTGATGTGGCCCATGTTGAGGACAGGGAGAGAGAGAGAGTGGGAGGTTCACTGTGTGAGCATCGAACCAGAAACCAGACACCTTGGGCCACTTTCCGCCAGATCAGTTTGCCAGAGAGGCAGCTGTGCAGCTGGTGTCTCATGTCACCTGAGGAGACATGTGGAAGGAGTTTGTGGAAGAAGGGACGTGTCCTCCCCATATGCACCACTCTCTGTTAGGGCCACCTGTATTCTGATCCCTAGCTTCGTACTCCCTGCAGGCTGGAGAGGGAGGCAGCTTCCCTTTCTGCATGGTAGGTGCACCCACTCCATCTGGGCAATGACTGTTCCCCATCCCTGTCCCTTGTGCCACCCCAGCTCTGCCTCAGTCAGTCACCTCCTCCCACATGAAGAAGGTGTCACACACTGAATACTGAATACTCGCCGACACTCACTCAGCAGGATCACGATGCAGATAAGGATGGCCACGATGGCGCCTGTGCCCAGGCCAGCTGCAGCCACCGCGCCAACCGTGGTACAGTCGCCGTTCTCATCACACGGGCACACCTTGACCTTTATGATGGATGTGTTGGACAGGGGAGGGTTGCCAGAGTCCGTGACGATGATGGGGACATCATACACCCCTGCTTCCAGGTACAGAATGCGCAAACTGAGCTGGGCGTAGTCACCTGGAGTGAGAGACAGCAACATGCAGCCAATGGGAAGACTTCCACAGGCACTGAGATTGATGGCATGAAAATCTCTCTCTCTCACACACACACATACACACACATGCACACACACAGATGCATGTACATACAACATACACACAATGTACACACATGCATGCATATCATAACATACCATGCAGTCACACACACGGACATACACATGTGCATACACACACATCATATACATACATTATGCACACAGTGTGCACATATGTGCACACATGGACACATACACACATGCACATACATATATCATATACACAGTATACACATATGTGCACATACATCACACATCACCACATACCATACAGACACTTATGAACATACATTATGTACACATGCGGACACATACACATGTAATACATTATGCACACAATGTGCACATATGCACACACATCATAACATGCCATGCAGGTACACACCCAGACACACACATGTGCATGTACATACATCATGCACACAATCACACATCACAATATACCATACAGATGTGCATGCACACACATCATGAACACACACATACACACACACACACACACACAAACATACACTCTACCATCATGCCATTAAGTTAAGATAGTTGGGGAGATAGTTTCATTGGTGAAGCTCTTGCCATCCAAGCATGAGGATCTGAATTGTACCCCCAGAACCCATCTAAAATGCCTGCCACAGACTGCATACTTATAGTCAGATCTGGGGAGGCAGAAGCGAGCAGATCTTTGGAGCTTGCTGGCCAGCCAGAGGGGCCCTGTCTGAAAAAAAGAGTGGACATCTCCCAAGGAACAAGAGCAGAGCTTGACAGTGACCTGCAGTGCACATGCACACACACACACACACACACACACACACACACACACACACACGCCTACATACACACAAAGCTAAAACATCAACCATTTCAGAACTGAAATCGAGTCAGCATTTAGGATGAAGAAATGATTTCCTGAGTGTACAGTGTTCTATAAAATCAATTAGAAAAAAAGATAAAAACAAAATAAAAACAAAAAACAAAAACCTGGGTTGGAGAGGTGGCTCAGCCATTAGCAGCACTGACTGCTCTTCCAGAGGTCCTGAGTTCAATTCCCAGCAACCACATGGTGGCTCACAACCATCTGTAGTGGAATCTGATGCCCTCTTCCAGTGTGTCTGAAGACGGCTACAGTGTACTCACATACATAAAATAAACAAATCTTTTAAAAACAAAAAGAACAAGAACAACAACAACAAAACAACAACCCCAAAACCTCAATTCTTCCAAAGAACAAAGGCAAAGTCGTTGAGCGGGAACCCAAACCCCCGTGAGCATGTGACCGTTCTCCACCAGGAGCCCAGAGGCAGAGGACAGCAGTGGCTTCGCTTACTGAAGCAACGCCCTGTCATGTTGGCAAGGGCCTGAAGAATTGGCAGTTTCGCTGGTGGAAGCATGAATGGGCATCACATCTCTAGTATGGTGTAAAGCTCCAAGCACTGGCCACACAGGAGAGGTACCTCCTAAGGGGTGTGGTCCCCAGGAGCCAGACAACCCACAACGGCTGCCAGCATGGTTGAGCTAGGCTCTTTCTAGAACAGGGAGGCACTAGGAAGAACTGGCTTTGTGGTGCAGACAGAGACAAACAGGGCTGTATCTCCAGCCTTGTGTGTGTACCGTCTGGGAGGCAAGGACTGTCTCCCATCTCTGTGGCTCACTGTTCTTTGGTGATGGGTCTGGGGCTGGATCCTAGGGTGAGAGCACTGTTGGGTAGGCTCACCATTTAGGCGGGTGATGGTCCAATTCTTCCTCACTGTCGTGGGGATGAAGGGCAGCTCAAAGACGTAGGGGCCAATGTTGGGGTCCATATCGGTGTCGGCTGCGGTGATGTTGATGGCGTTGAGGCCGGGCCGCTCACAGATCTGTGCCTCCTTGGGCAGCAGCTGTGGTGCGTTGTCATTGATATCGATGAGGTAGATCTGCAGGGTCCCAGTGCCGCTGGCTGGGGGGATCCCTGCAGAGCAGAATGGGGTGAGCACACAGGGCTATACACGGGGCAGACAGACAAGTGAAGTCCTCAGTGAGACACACAGACGCACGTTGCCTGGAGTTCATACGTCATCAGCAAGGCTGGGGGCTCACCATAGGTTGCACGGCTTATTTAAGATTATTTTGGGGATTTATACTTTTAGTATTGTGTGTATGGATGTTTTTCCTGCATGTGTATCCTGGCACCCCATTTGTGCAGTGCTCACAGAAGAGGGTGTCGGACCCTGGAACTAGGGTTACAAATGGTTGTGAGTTGCCATGTGGGTACTGGGATTTGAACCCTAGTCCTTTGTTAGAGCAGTCAACCCCTCTTATCTATTGAGCCATCTCTCCAGTGCTCGTACAGCCAACTTTGTGGACCACAAGGTGCTCAGGACCTGGGGGAGCTGGTTGGATTAGGGTTCAGGTTTCTGAGCTGTTCACTTGCTATGGGATCAGCTTTGGGGCCACAGTAGTGTTTGCTCGGTTTCCCAAGAACCCACCACAGAGTCCTGCCTTGGGGTCTTTCACATGTTCCTTTTGAGAGCAGAACTCTTTCTCCTTCCCTGGCTCCCCACCCCCCGACCTTTGCTCTCTCCCAGGTTCTCTTGCTACTAAAATGGCCTGGGTTTCCCTCTGTCCTTGTCCTCTCTCTCTTCTCTTTAAAAGAAGAACCAGCTGTGACTCCGTGCCTAAGTCTGAGCTGAGACCTAGTGTGGTGCTTCCTGGAAGTCCACGGGAGAACACGGGTGAGCACGGTGTTCTTCTTGCTCTTCCTGTTTTTGAGAATGTGATCGTGACACCTGGGGTGTCCATCCTGGACCAGGACGTGGCACAGAGTGGGCAAGGTGGGAGTGGAAAGAGTCTGGCCACCAAATCTCACTCTGACTTCCACACTTTGCTTTCTTAGTTCCCGAGGCTGGCTTGAAATATGTTCTCTAACCCAGGCTCCTTGAGATCGTCATCCTCTCGTCTCGGTCTCTTGAATAACTGAATCAAGGTACGTATCACCAGGCCTGGGTACTCACTCCTCTTTCCCCTTCCCCCTCTCTTCTTTCCTCCCCTGCTGACCCCTCCTTTCCCCTGACACTTTCCTAGACTAGGCGTGAACTCGGCCTCACACATGCTAGGCCAGCACTGTATCATTGAGCTATGACCCCGACTCTAAGCCTCCGTAGTGTGAAAGAGAATCCCTCTCAGTCTTGACTGCGATACACAGCCGGAGTGATCTCTACTGGGAAACTGGCTTTGCCAGGTTTCTTGGTCTCTTCTAACCTAGGTACCAGATCCTCAGTGAGTTCTGCTGGGTGAGGCTCGTCTCTTCCGACTCCAGGTAGGTGCCTGGCCTTCAGTGGGTGGCAGGATAGCCGTGGTCAGAGCATGGAGAACACTGGTGCTGGCTTGCTTACAGGCCTGCCATCATACACGAGGGACACACCTGTCAGAGCACTAGGCTCCTCCCATTCTGCCGGGGCAAAGGCTGAGGCCCAGAGAGGCCATGGCTCTTCCCAAAGCAATGGTGATAGACGGATGTCTCCTCAGAATCTCCTTTACACCCGACCAACCAGCACCACATGGAACACATGAGAGCGCTCAGCTAGACTTCAGGGTGCTCTGGGTCTTGAAATGGGTCTCTTGGTTATAGGTTCCCTCTGCCCTTGCTCCATAGCCCTCAGAAGCCTCCTGAGAACCTGCGCTGTCTCCCTCAGGATGACCAGCGTCCTTCCTGCTCCACTCCTCAAGCTCTTCCATGCTGTCTGCCCAGAACCCACCTATTGCCCTCCCTTGCTCTAGGGTCTCAGGGCTAGGGTAGACATGGACCTTCTTGCTTTTCCTGGCTAGGGTGCCAGCTAACTGTGTTGGAGAATGGCAAATGTGTTCTCTTCACCCCGGTTCATACGTGGGGGAAGCTAGGCTAGCTAAATTCCCTGGCTCATGATTACCCTGGAGCCGCAGGCGGATGTGTAACGGCTGGAACACTGTGGGGACATGGGCAGGTAAACGAATAAGCAGGCTGTTAGGGGAGTAACTGAAGTTTCTGAGGTTTGCATGATGGGACGCCGCGGGATGGGGTGTTTGTTAGGCGTTCATTAGGCTTGTACAGACTTCCTTCCACTGGGCCCTCTAGACCTCTCTGTGGCTCTCTGAGTGCCCCTGGCCTCCCTCGGCAGCACCCTCCCTTGCCCACAACCCCAGAACATGGGAAGCTGCTATGGCAGAGCCTCCCTGGAGTGGGACTTACCGTTGTCAGCAGCCAGGAAGGTGGCCTCGTATACATTGTTCTTGGTGTAGAGGGACTCTCGGTCCAGGACTGCGGCCGTGGTGATCTGCCCGTTGGATGTGTTGATGTGGAGCCAGTTGGCGGGGTCAGACAGTTTCGAGTACCTACAGACAGATCAGAGGCGGGGTCTGCAAGGCCTCAGTGTTCTCCCAGCCAGCATCCTGGGTCTAGCATCCTGGACCGTAACCCAGTGGCATTTTTGTTCTTCCAGAGTGCTCAGGGGCTTCACGTACCTTTATACCCCCTACAGAGGGACAGGCCACACCAGTGGCTCATGTCCCTGTGGTGGGTGGTCTTAGATTCTGGAGGACTCCAGTGGGCTGTGTTCGCATCACCTACATTTTGCATGTGGGTGGGTACTTTGAGGTACAGAGATGGTCAGCGGCTAGCTCAAGTCACTTGCCTCTGTCAGGGAAGCTATGGCTTGCCCTGGCTCCACAATGGTGACATTGGTCACTGATGTCCAAGGTTATCCTATTGGTTGATTTTCTGGGGTGGGTTGCATCTAGATAAACCTCAGGTCTGGACATGGTGCCCCTGTCCTGCTCTCTCTACTGGGCTTCCTAGCTTTCAGGCTTCTTTGGGCATTTGGGGACTCCTCTGCGTGGTACACAGGACTGGATCCTGCTTTGAGGGTCAGACGGGGCTAGGCTGTGCTGAAGACTCACCTCACGGCTTGCTGCATGAACCGGTCAGGGTCCACTGCGGAAAAGGTGGTGAGTGCCGTCCCAGCAGGCACACCCTCTTCCAGGCGGATGAGTTTGTGGTTGGAGGGGAAGTAGGGGGCTTCGTTGACATCGGTGACAGAGATGGTTACCCCCGCTGTGGACTGGAAGGACATCTGGATCCCGCTGGCCAGGGGCGCCTGATTGGACACCATTACGGTCAGCATAAAGGCACGGTTCAGCTCGTAGTCCACTGCCTGGAAGAAGAAACAGGTTACCTGGAGTGTCCTGGCGGGGCTGGCCACACCCAGTGCCCAGTCTCTTAGATTCTCCCTGCCTTGCTTTGTATGGTGGCCTGGTCTCCACTGTCCCTTTACAGCAGACTCTTGTCTCTGGCCTTTTCTGGGTTCTGGCCAATGAGAGAGGAGAGAGGTTGGGGTAAGGGGTCTCTAGCTAGTAGCCCCACACCCTGATGAGGCAGAAACTGGGTTTCTTGGGGCATCGATCTTTCTGCCACAGCTCCTGCGTGTTGTCTCCATGCCTGGCTTCATGAATTCTCTAGAGTTCCTTGACCACTGTGTGGGCAGGCACAAGTGAGTGGAGCGTCTTGAGGGCCACTGCGATCACAGGAAGCTGAGGAAATGCAAATGAGGGTCAAGAGTAAGGTGGCCAAAGGTTGGTTGGTTTAGGGTGGCAACGATGGCAGAGAATGACATCTGCCGCCATGTCTGATGACGAGTTTGTTGGAGGGGACCACTGACTCCTGCAAGCTGCCCTCTAACCACCTCCCCCAACCAAACAAAAATAAAAGTTAGTTTCTGCTGGACACAGTGCCACATGCCTGTAATCCTAGCGGTCAGGAGACAGAGACAGGAAGGTTGCAAGCTTGCGGTCAGCCTGGAATACACAGGGAGACTGTCTCCAAAGCGCAGATCAGGGGCTGGAGGGATGGCTCAGTGGTTAAGAGCACTGACTACTCATCCAGAGGTCCTGAGATCAAATCCCGGCAACCACATGGTGGCTGACAACCATCTGTAATGGGATCTGGTGTGTCTGAAGACAGCTGCAGTGTACTTATAATCAGTCAGTCAATCAATCAATCAATAAAAAAAAAAAAAAAAGCCCAAACCAAGCTAAACAGCAATGTTTAGGTTTTACTTGTTCACTGTGTTCTTGTTCTTGCTACTGATTTTGTGTCCCCAGTGGGAGACTTAAAATAATTTAAATGCAGTTCTGGAGGCAGAAGTAAAATGTCTGTCCCTGGGTTAGAGTCCTGTCTCATACGTGTCCACTCTGGAGAGGGGTTTGTGGGACCCCTGTGGCTTTCGGCCTCCAACTGCTTCTGCCTCTGCCTTCACACCTTGCTCTCCCTTCGAGCTCGTTAGTTTTGGGTGGACACAATCTAGAGTCCTTTCAAGAAAGGGCACCTTGGTTGAAGAAAAGCTGCCACCAGGTAGGGCTCTGGTGCTCCTTTCTCATTGGTGGATGATGTGGGAGTGGCCCGGCTCTGTGGGAGGGGCCACGGATGGGGCAGGTGCTATGCTAAAGCAGCAGGGTAAGCAATGGCGGCGAGCCAGTAAGCAGCATTCCCCCATGGTCTCCACATCAGCTCGTCTCCAGGTTCTTATCCTGACTTTCCCTCCATGATATGCTTGGGACATGTAAGGTGAAACGTGCTGATTTGTTTTAGATTTATTTATTTTGTATGAGTGCTCTGTCTGTGTGTACACCCGCGTGCCAGAAGAGGGCATCGGATCCCATTACAGATGGGCTCTGGAGGCAGGTGGGGGAGGGGCTGGGTGGATGGTTTCCGACAGCGTTTCTTGCCCCGATGTTGAGAATAGCACCTGGTTGGAACTTGGGCGAGTGCTTGACAATGGTGCTGAGAGCGGCCCTTGTGAGAATAAACGGGGAGATGGATGATTGGGAACTCAGTGTGTCATCCAGAGGCTTGCTGTCACTCTATGGGAGGGGCAGGCTGTCACACCTTGACCACCATAAGCAAGACAGACACATACCACAGCTCTCCAGTCACCCGTCTCTCCTTGAAGGACCTTCCTGGCTAATTTATTCAAAGGAAGCTCAAGAGAACAGGCCTAGGACACTTGCCCACAGGCCATCCGATCCCAATGTGGGATCGTCCACAGCCAAACGGCTCAGCTTCTCCAACAGGGCAAAGGGAGTGTACTGGCTGCTTTTGTGTCAACTTGACACAAGCTGGAGTTAGCACAGAGAAAGGAGCCTCAGTTAAGGAAATGCCTCCATGAGATCCAATTGTCAGGCATTTTCTCAACTAGTGATCAAGGGGGGAGGGCCCAGCCCATTGTGGGTGGTGCCATCCCTGGGCTGGTAGACCTGGGTTCTATAAGAAAGCAGGCTGAGCAAGCCAGGGGAAGCAAGTCGGTAAGTGACATCCCTCCATGGCCTCAGCATCAGCTCCTGCTTCCTGACCTGCTTGGGTTCCAGTCCTGACTTCCTTGGGTGATGAACAGCAATGTGGAAGTGTGAGCTGAATAAACCCTTTCCTCCCCAACTTGCTTCTTGGTCATGATGCTTGTGCAGGAATAGAAACCCCGACTAAGACAGGTAGGTAGAATGTGAAGCCTGGGAGTTACTGGGGAGCTCCCATCACAGTACAGGGCTCTCCCTCCTTATTGTAGGCTTGCCCGGGTCTTCATGAACTCCATCTTGGGCAGGGGTGGGGGAGTGTTCCTGGTCGAGCCAGCTTCTCACTTCTGTCTGTGTTCCACATTCAGATGCTACCCCTTGTGCTGCGTCTGACCCCTGGCTAAGTAGATCAGAACCCAGCCTCCCTCTGGACTTTGGTGCCCAGTGCTGCCACTGTGTGAAGTATTCTCTCCGCACGGAAAGGGATTATAACGAGGTAACCAATACTGTGCTGGGCCTGGGACGGAAACAGAAGCACTGAATCTAGACGGGGTGCCAGAGATGCTGCTGGCTCCTTGATGGTGACTTTGGTGAGCCCCCCTCCCCCTGCTGGCTCCTTGATGGTGACTTTGGTGAGCCCCCCTCCCCCTGCTGGCTCCTTGATGGTGACTTTGGTGAGCCCCCCTCCCCAGCCTGGTTTTTATGCTTGTCTGAGGGATGAGGATGTACCATTTCCTGAGCTCTGAGTATGACCTCACCTCTCCGTGGCTCATGGCGATGTCCAGCTGTCACCGGACACGGAACATGGCTGGGCCGTGCCTCTGTCTCCCTAGGCCCAGGTCTGGCTGGTGAGTGTAGCTGTACATGTGGGGTACATGTATGAACTCGTCTCTCCCATGTTCTCTCTCTGCCAGTTTGTACTGTGTCGCTGGACACTGTACAGGTGCAACTTTATAGGAGGAGCCTGTGCCCTCAGGGTCACCTGGCTGGACCCACAGCCACCCAGGGTAGAATAACCTGCACCCTTCCCTTGAAAGGTCTCACAGAGGCTTCTAGGCCAGAAATAGTGACACCCTTCCCTCCCCAAGCCTAGTCTTGGCTCCTCTATACTTAACTTCCAGGTACCACCAAGCTCCCAGAACTTGGCAAGGTCTTCCTCCTGCAGAGCCAATGACTGCCAATGCCTGTAGCCTCAGGCAGAGGCCAGGTCAGTTCGCTTTAATAGGCTGCTTCCTAGAACTGTGGAGGAAAAGGTCTCTGTGCTTTTCGGCTTGTGTCCTTGTGAGACACAGAATCACACTGTATATGATGCACTAAAAAATCTCCCCATCAGTCCTTCTAGAAAGACTACAGCCAATAAAATCCACTGGCAGGTAAGATAAAATACACCTATAACGTGGAGACCAACAGATAATTTGCTGTGACAGTTTCAATCAGGGTGCTGGACATACTCACTAAGGTCCCCTCCTCAGTGACCCTTGGCTCAAAAGTGAAGCTTAAGTATACCTTGGGAAGGTAGGCCCTAGCATCAAGCTGAAGAGGAGGCTCACAACGCATTCTCCTGCACTGATTTCAAGGAGTGTGCATGGTCTCACCAGAAGGGGGGGTCTCATTCACAGACAAATAGCACCATGGACGTGAAGGCCAGAATCTTCCCATTCCTGGTGGAAAATGGTTGGTGAGATTGGAGTCAGGAGGATCAGGAGTTTGAGGCCAGCCTGAGTTAGGAGAGACGCCGTGGAGGTTGCACCCAAAGCGTTTGATCTTTGGCCCTAGGTAGCCAGCAGACATTCATGTTCCTTGACCAGTGAATATGCAGGCAGCAGACACCTACCTTCACCACGGTGACCATGCCCTCATTGGTAACGGGGTCCGTGCGGACACTGAAGTGCCCAGAGGGGTCCCCACTTATGATTCGGTAGACGGCGTTCCAGTTGGGTGAGTGGGGTTGGTCTCGGTCCATCACTGTGAGGTTGGCCACTACTGTCTCTATATGGTTTTCAGGGACCTCGCCTGCAAACTGCAGAGTACAAGAAAGACTATTAGGACCTCATACGGACTCCCTGCCAACACTGACAAGCAGCAGGGTCTCTGCTCTCTAGGGATGACCTAGGTGGATGGGGTGGGGCTGCAGCAGCCGCGGATCACTGTGCAGGGAGCTGGGATAGCCCTGGCTTCTCAAGCATCTGCTCCAGTCTGCACACATCTCCCCAGGACAACCTCATCTGTGCAGCAGGCTCTTGTGCAGGCCCCTCTCCTATGCTCATGTGCACGGAGGACCAGTGGCAAGTAGCTAGCAGGGAGAGTGGGAAGAGCAGGAGTCTCGGAGTAGCAGCTGCAAAAGGCTTCTGAGAGAAGCATGCCCTGGCTCCTCCCACCATCTAGTCACTCCCTCAGGTGACTTGGGGTCAACCACTGTGGCCAGTGACCACACATAGAAATGCTAACATCTCTGATGTTAAGGCACAGTGAGGTTGCAGTGTGAACCCATGAAGGCCCCATGGGTTCACTTGGAGTGGGGAGAGGGTGTCTGCTGTAGGAGTTCAAGTGCCCCCTGCCAACTGTGGCCCACTGCTGGGGCTGGCTTCTAGGTTCTGTGCTCAGAAGCTCTGAGCCCATCTGCTCTGCTGTCTTGGAATTCACCTTAGAGTAAGACAAATAATTGTCATGTCAATTGTCATGCCCCTACTGTACACATTCTAAAGGATGTTCCTACTGTGCATATCCTAAAGGATGTCCCTACAGTGCCCCCCAGTGCTGTTCTGGAACCTTCCTCTTCCAGCCTTTCACCAGAACAGTAGATGGAAGCAAAGGGTTGCTGTCAAGCAGAGCCTTCCTTTGATTTTCAAACCACCTTCAGCCTAGCTACCTTGGAGCTAAGAAGCCTGAGGCTGCAGAAGGTTACCCCAGGAAGCACGAGGAGGGGAGCTTTAGAGAAGTAAGTGGGGCACAGCTGGTCTCTAGAGAATTCTAGGAGATGAAACCCTATGTTCAAACCTTCTGCCATTTAGCACTGAGGGGCACAGGGCTGTCCTAGACAGAGTAGCAGACCTGAGTTGTGGACGCATATGTCCCGTGTCTGGCTTCCTTACTGGGCTCCTGGGTGGCTGGGCGAGGCTGTCATTGGTGGTGACTTCCATAGTGAGAGTGTCTTCTCCTGACACCGACATTCCACATCAGCAGTAGGGTTACCAGGTGTCTGAGGGTCCGCAGTGTTGCAGGAAGAACCACGTCACCCAGGTTTAAGTGTTGAGGCTCTTAGCCCCAGGATCTCAGCCTGTAACTTTGTCTTGAGAGGTATCAGCATGAGGCTGGGGGATTGTTTTAAACCAGACTGTGTGGGGCACAGTTTATTGGTTATTTTCTTTACTGCTGTGGCTAACTCCCTAACAAAAGCAAGGTAAGAAAGAAAGAGTTTATTTTGGGTCACAGTTGAAAGGTTCAGGCCATCATGGTACCCTGTGGAGGCCACTGGTTACCTTGTATCTGCCGTCAGGAAGCAGAAGAAAGATGGATGCTGGTGCAGCAAGCTCCAACCCAGCATCCATGGCGATGTGCTTCCCACATTCAAGGTGGCTTTTTCCTCAGCCCCCTCCCAACTGGGAACTCCCTTATAAACACACGTGCCTCCTAGGTGGCTCTAAATCCAGGACTTTTCAGGTCCAGATTTCCAGTGTCCATTTAGTCTGAGGCTTTTCCAGATCTTCAGGAATGTCTAGATTTCCTCACATGCTTTCCAGAAGTGGGCCTCTCTAGCCATAACAGTAAAACAAAGGCGGCTGGGCTCTGTTCCCAAATCCAAACCCTAGGTTCTAGATTCTGAATCCACTTGGAGGCTGGTTCCTTCCACCACCGATAAACTGTTTCATTATTGTAACATCTATGTTACAAATCACGTGTAACAAGAGTTACAGATGTAACTATTGATACATTATGAGCCTGAGGCTGTCAAGTTGCAGACATCCAGGTGGGCGAGCAGTCCTCCCTGGCTCCATGAAATAAGAACAAACGTGAGCTGGTGTTATGGTGGGCTCTGGGATGGTCCCTGGCTAGCAGCTGGTGAGTGGGTGGCCAGGATGATACTGGGTATCTTGGTTTGCTTCCTTCTTCCAACCCAGTGCCTTCACCTTCACACTGCTTGGCCAAGTGGGGGTTCAGGGACCCAAAAGAGCACTAAGTACTTCTTTGGACACAGACCTTGAAGCCTTGTTGGGTGAGGGGTGACTTGTTGCTGTGTGTCCTAGTCTTGGGTACCCTTCTCCTGTGAGTTACCCGCATCTCTGCCTTCTTACCAGGCTCTTCTGCTAGGCAGGGTCTGGGTCTGGTTCACTGTATTCTGACCTCTGTAAGGGGTTCCTCAGAGGCACTGGCAGCCTCTGCTGTCTGAGGGTGGACCCTGGAGGGAGGGTTGAGGGAGTGGAGGTGATACTGGGCGGTTCGGGATGGAAGCTCTGGGCTTAACCCTGTGACGATCACCCCAGAGCATGAAGAACTAGCCCCCAATTAATGATTTATTGCCACGTGCCTGAGTATAATTAAGGGTACAGAGTCTATTTCAAATTTAAGATGCTAAATTTTAAGCTCTAGGAACTTGTACTAGATCAAAAATCTCTCTCTTCTCCTGGGTCTCCATGCTCAGTTGAAAAGCTGAGAACCCAGGGCTTTTAGAGGTTGGCCATGGAGATTGACACTAGGACGAGAGGCTGGCAGATGCTACACTGCCCCATCTGGCTAGACTCATGGAAGGTTCCCAGGTTAGCCCAAATCTAACCCCACAATTGAGTAGCCTTCTCAGGTAGATAGGTCACCCCAGAGGACAGCATATGCTATACTCCTGGTTATTAAGAAAATGACAAGAACCTCAAAACCTTAGAGGCCACAGGTACAGATCCCTGGTGCTAAAGTTCAGTGAACTCCTGCTTCTGGGGAAATAATTTCCACTGTGACCTGTGAGCCATCTGCCTGTGATTGTTACCTGCTCTGGTTTGGGTAAGAGTTTTCTGATGTCCCAGGCTGGTCTCGAGCCTGTGGAGTGTTAGGGACATAGTAGAAAATGGGATAGGTATGGGTTAGTGGGAGGGAGTCAGGTTAGTGGGTAGACTTGTGCCCCTGGGGGGCTGTGGACACCCTGACCCTTGTCTCTGTCTTTGCTTCCTGGTGACTAAGTGAGCAGTTTCTCCTTCATGCACCATGATTTGCAGCCTGAACACGTACAGGTTCACAGTGACCATGGATGGGACCCTCTGAAAACCTGAGCCAGAACAGGGGTTCCTCTTTGTGTACCAATGACATCATTGTCATAGCAACCGAGAGCCAATACCATGCCAAGTGCTCTTCAGAGGGTCACTGTCCTGCTGTATGCTGTCCCTTGTCTGCCTGGAAAGTGACCTATGGGAACACCATGGCCTAACCCTCTTTCAGTCACTTAACTGGGTGTCACTCACTCCTATGAAGGGACAGATTCTCTTGTACAGGCAAATTGTCATATTGCATGATTCTGCTGTTCTTTCTTAGTGGAAGAATGGTGTGGAGCGCTTTGGTGATTGCTCTCAGCTGCTAAAGGTGACACCAGGGGTGTCTGCAGGTAAAGCCTGTGCCTACTGTTCAGGTGTAAGCTTCCTAGAGCCAGCTATGACCCTGTCATGGCCTCAATCACACACGAATATAAATATGGACAGGCTTTCTGGGCTCATAGAGGTCTGGACATCAGCCAAAGCCACCCAGCAAGAAGGGATCAAGAGCAGCTAAAGGGTAGCCATGTATGGGTTGGGCAAGGCTTAGAGGAAGGCCACACACAGTTGCTGGGTCTCTTTGTGCCTGTCGGGGTCTGCACTGGAGGCTTCTGGCGCATGCGTGGTTTGATGTGTTTTCCACTCCGGTGGGTCCTGCCTTGCTCTGGGAGTGTTGGTGGAAGGAGGCCCTGAGATGAGTTATAGGCTCTGCCCTCCAGGGGGCACTGCCGCTGCACAAGAGCAAGAAGAAAACAACTTTTAATTAACACTTGGGAACAGGATTCCGAGCTGGCAAATCTCCGCATCTCTTTAGCTTTGCCTGATTGTTCTTGATTAAAGTTCACAGAAATAGCCCATGTGTGTTATGCGGCCAACCTGCCCGGCACATTCCTACCGTGAAGCGAAGACGGTGCCTCCGGGAACCTGCCTGGGACTAATGTGGATGGTGGCCTGGCAAGGGCCACCAGGAGCCCAAGTGTGAACAGATGGCAGGGGAGGCTGCACTGGAGAAGAGGTGTGCACTTGGTGTGAAGTGTTCTATACTCACAGGACTTCAGACTGCCGCCTGCTTGTCCCTCCTTGCCTTCCATGTCTCAGGGAACCAAGGGTCTCCACCTTCCTTCATGGGTTGCACAGAGGCAGGACTTCCTGCCATTATACTCCACATTTCAGTTCCAGTGTGAACCACCAGCCTGTCCATAGCAGAGTGTGCTGGCTGGCTCGGAATGATTTCTTCTGTGCCCCAGCACAGAGGCCACTGTTTGCTCCAGAGCTTCCTTCCTCTCCTGTATCTCTCACAGATGGCATGGGACCTGCCAGGGTTGGCAGGGTGGCTCGTGCATATGAGGGAAGACGGAGGTCAGTTAGATTGTATGTGGTGGTCCAGGCCAGACAGAGCTCAGATCCATGGGCAGAACTGGTCCATCTTCAGAGAGGGGAAGGAAACTCCCCTGGAGCTACCATGGAGGGCACGTGGTGGCCGGTGTTCTCCCACTGTGATCATCCCCAGGAGGTGGTACAGGAACCTCACCTTGGAGTCAGAGCTGCCATCTTGGGTCCTGCTAAATTTGACCTCAGACAATCTCACAGATAGTCTGAGATGGGATTTATCCATTTGACACAGGAGTAGGGCTTCTTGGCTCTCTATCTCTGAGTCAGGGTATCTGTGTGTCTCCAGTTCTTTCTGAACAGCACAGCCTTCTTGGCGCTCTTTGGAATGAGCAAGGTGGCATGGCTGAGGCTTGTGGTGGGATTGGGAGGCAGGTTGGGTCCCTGAGTACCACACACCGACCTCTGAGGCTCCCTCCTGCACCATCGGTCTGAGAGGAATACCCTCCTCCCGAGGTGGGCTCCCCAAAGCCAATCAGGCCGCTGTGGTGTGCCATCTCCTCTTCTGGGGAGGAGCCCAAAGCCGCACTCTTTTGGTTTCCCTCTGGTTCTCGTGGTGACCATATCATCCGAAGGCTGCCATCTGAGGGTAGGTGTGGGGGTCCAGAGGTCGGGAGAGTTTTGTGGTTTCTGCACCCTGATATATGTGCACCAACAGTTAGGTATGGACAGAAGGCTATATTCTTGGGAGCACAGGTAGCCCTAACTTAACAGTGGGTCTCAGCTCTGTATGACAATCTCAGGACCCCACAGCACTGATGCCTGGTTTAGGAGTGCTCTTCCGATGTTTTAATTTTATTTTTGTTGTTATTTGCCATTTAACACAAGCTAGAGTTATTTAGGAAGAAGAACCTCAGTGGTTACTGAGATTGAGTAATATGTCTCCATCATATACCCACAGGCAAGTCTGTGGGGCCATTTTCTTGGTGTAGGAGGGCCCAGTCCACTTTGGGCGGTACCATTCCCTGGGCTAACCGTGCTGTAAGAAAGCACACTGAGCAAACCATGAGGGGCAAGCCAGTAAGCAGCATTCTCCCACATTACTGAGGCTCCATTTATACCCTTTGTGATGACTGTGATCAGAATGTGTCCCGGTGTTTTATCACGATAGAAAACAAGTGAGTTTGTGTCTGTGTGTGGTGCTGGCTCACCTCCTGACAAGGCTACCCTGGGTGAGCTCCCTGCCTTCCTGCGGTGGCTGTGACAAGGTGCCAGGACTGTCATTTGCAGCTCAGGGTCAGTGGCTGCTTTTCTAGAGTCTGACTGGTATTTCTTCCTCTTGTCTGCTAGAGGTAGAACAAACAGACTGAGCCCAGAGAGAGGCCCCTCCGGCTTTCTCAAGGCCTCCCTGGCTGGAATACCAGTGCTTCTCCAGGCTGAGCGACCTGGCCAAACCTTCTCCTGTTCCTTCCTGTGCCTGTTGATTGTGGATAGGACAGGACTTACTTAGATCAGTCTGCAGAGGGCCTGAGGCTCTCTGTTTGTCGGCCATCTACTATTTGGCCACTAGGTGGCGCTGTGGTCCAGGAGAACAGCATAGGGACAGGCTCTTGACTGGGCTCCAGCCTTCTAGACACCTTCTCTTCTCTCCCCTCCTCTCCACATAGAAGCCACTTTCAGGGTTCAGTCCTAGCTGCTCAGTGTGGTCTATGTACCCAGAGCCCCATGTCCTGGCCCACCACTGGGTTGGGGATCAGAGGCTCACAGGGTAAACCGATTGGGGGCTGATGAGACAGTGTCTGTTTACCTATGTGCCTGGCAAAGTCCTTGTTACTATAAATGGACACATGCCCTCTTCACTTCGCCTCTGGGAGTGGCCTTCTGACCCTCCCCTCGGCACACCCTGGCCTGTAGCCTGCCATCTCTTCATGGATGAACTGGACTGTGTGTTCACAGAGGGGTAGGATCACAGAGCTGTTCACATGGTGGAGGGGGAGGGGGTTGGAGTCCCGGAGGCAGATACCAGTATAGGAGAGATGACTTAGACCAGGGCCCCACGGAATTCTGGGAGGCCCAGAAGTGGTTATCACATCTCCTACGCACTGAGAGAGCCTGAGGTTCCTCCCCTGTAGCATGGCTGTTTCATGGGAGTCTAGGCGAAACGGTGGTCATGTGATGTACAGTCCAGTCTCTAGGGCCTTCCCTTCCAGGGTGGGGTATCTGTTCCTCTGGCCCGTGACTGGAGGCTCACAGTGGTCTTTCTGTACCATAGTTGGGCAGATACATGCATGTTCAGTGGATTCTTGACCTCTGAGGTCCCAGTGTCCAGAGCTGTAGCCAGTCTTTACCGGTTTTCCTGTCTGCTGACGGGAATCACAAGGGGCTAGCCCTTGTCCACTGGGGACCAAGGTAGAAAGGGAGCTTTGCTTCAAGGACACACATGCCCATAGCCAAGGCCCACCTGGGCATCTCCCATTAGGTGCCCACTGCATAGCCACCCGAGCCTCTCCAAATGACGTAATAGCCTGACTGGTCAGCTTCTCCAGACTTCACAAGAGGCTCCAGCAAGTATCACCCATCGCTTAATCTTGGGGCACACTGCACCCCTAACCCCTTCTCCACAGGAGCGTCTGGGCCCATTCTTTCCCAGCAGAAGTGGCTGGCATGGTGTCTCTCTCTTTACAAGTCACCTGTGCCTCAGGATGTTACCCACAATCCATTCTGTCCCCCCCCCCCCCCACGCCACCCCAGAGAGAGGGAAGTGCCGATGAATTACAGCTTAGGTCTGGCATCTCCTCTGCAAGAACCTGAGGTGCTCACCGTGCTTGTGGTGAATTCTGGAGGGCTGTCATTTACGTCCGTCACTGTGATGATGGCGGTGGCTGTGTTCGAGAGACCGTAATTAAGGTTTCCTTCCATGTCGGTGGCCTGGACGATGACCGTGTACTGCTGGACTTTCTGGAGGGGGAAGACAGCGAGTCAGTCTCGGTTCAGAAGTCAGGTTCAGAAGATGGGGAATACAGGCTTCCTCGGCAGGGTCCATCCATGGCACAGGCTGCCTGGGATTCCCTGGGAGCCTGCCTGGTGGTGGAAGGCTGCTCATGTCTGTATCTCAGCAGCCTGCAATGGGGACCGTCACTTTTGGTGTTAAGGACAGAAAGGGCAGGGCAGGGTTCCTAGGGCCCTGCCCAGTCTTCAGTATGACAGAGAGGGCAGCCTGGAAAGTGCCGGGGGGGGGGGGGGGGGTGGGGTGGGGTGGGGGGGAGCACCGCTGTTGAGATAAAGCCGAGTTGCCAGCTAGATCAGGAGTCAGGGGAGGAATGAAGGGCTAGCAAATGCAAGACATGGTACTTTGGGTTCACAGGCTCCGCAGTGGGGGTGCGGAGAGCGCCTGGACACAGGTGTGATCTGTGAAGGCAGGCAAAGGATAATGCTACGCTGTGTCAGGCCCCGCAGGAGTCACGTGACCCTCCCCTGCTCACTCGCTGTCTGCACCCAGAGAGTCACGTGACCCCTCTGCTCACTGCCTTAGCTGAGAGGCAGAAGCATTGGAATCACATGCCACCCCCCTTTTTTGACCAGGGACAGCATGCTGTGGGAGTGACAGCCTCCGATCAGCAGGGGGCAGCTCTGTGGGGACCCCTCCACTTCTTACTCGCACTGCTGGAGACAGGGTAGAAAGAACCCCTCTGGAATGTCGTCCAGATGACTTAAACCTCTATCCCCGGTCTCCTGAGATGTTATGAAAGGCCAGTTCTCACCACATGATTCAGGGAAGTGTGTGTGAGTTCCAGACAGTGGCTCCAAATCATAAGCAGCAGGTGGATCACATGATTTCCCTATTCATCCACCATCCCTCCACCTACCCAGCCTCCCTCTCTCTAGTGTATGTCTTTAAATATGAACACATGTGTGTGCATGGGAATGTGTGCACACAAATGCCTATATGCATGTATATGTACATATTCATATGTGTGTACATACCTGTAGGTCTCTGATCATGTGTGTAGTGTGCATGTGTGTGTACAGCACCTGCCACTAGAGAGTGAGCTGGGCTTGCTTCTGGACAGCAGGACCCGGGAGGGAAGCCAGGCCAGCAAGGTGAGAGAAATCCTGCAGGAACCCAGAAGAAGCCTGGATTATCACGGCTGGGGCAGGCCTCTGAACCCTCGTGGACCTGAGTCTGGCCCCTGGATTACCCCTCCATAGAGACAGAAGGAGGTGTGGGGTGCAGTGGGGCATCTGGAACAGCCATCCCTGGGGCTTCCACATCCCTGCAGCCCAGCATGCAGACTCCGCAGAACACCATCAATAATGCATCGGCCAGCCTGCCCTAGAAAGTAGCAAAGACTCCACAGCGTGTCCCCGTAGGCAGCGTCCCTTGCCAGCCTGGGCTGATGTCCAGGTCAGGCTGAGCCCATGGCCGGGAGCTCCCAGCTTCCCCTCAGGAGCTGCCCCAGTAAGCACTGAGACCACCTCACCCACAAGGCTGCGAGCAAGCCTACACCCATTCTGGGCTCTCTGATCCCGGAAGGCAGTCAGTATGGGGGAATATAAATTGAGGCTGAGAACCCAACATATGAACCCCTGAACCCCCCATCCTCCACCGAGGCCAAAGTTATTGCCTGCCACTCAGAGAGGGTCTCAGGCTCAGAGCTGTTCTCTGCTAACTCCCCATGTTACCCAGAGGTCACTATTCTTGGACTTTCCCACGGGTCACTGTTGGGACCTTTGTCCCCCGGATACTGAGAAGTGGAGTAGCTGAGAGGCTGCTCTTAAGTTGCTCAGCTTCTAGAGACTGTTCTGCGCCTGACAGTGAGGTGAGGGGTTTGCAGGGTCAGCTCTGGGGCAGAGGGGCCCAAGGGCGCTGTGGAAACTGAAAAGTTGGACCTAGACTTGACACTCAAGCCAGAAGCCCCACTCTTGGGTATAGATCCAAGGGCCGAACAGGCGTCCACACAAACGGTGCCCAGCAGTGTGCACACAGCACCACTTGAAACACAGTATGTCCTCACGATGGAGTATCACTTAGCCATGAAAAGGAGTGGCATTTCGGCACCTGCTGTGCTTAGACGAACCTCAGAGCCATTATGTCAGATGAAAAGAGCCAGGCCCAGAAAATCGCAAGGATGTTCTTATAAAGGCAATGTGTCCACATCGGGCAAGTTTACAGATTGAGGCTGCCTATGGGGGTAAATGGGTGACACCAGCGTTGTAGGGCTTCTCCCTGGGGTGATGAAAGTACCCAGGAGCTAGGAGGATGTAACTCTGGGTGAGCTGAGTACAGTGTGTGGGTGAATTTCACAATGTGTGCACCACAATTAAGGAGCTGGCACTAGACTGTCCCTGAGAAAGCCCAGCTCTCCTCAGTGGGCTGCGTGCATTCCTCCCTGTGCCCCCCGGCCCCCCTCTGCAGGCTGCAAGCCTTGGCCTTGGGACATCGGGGACATCGTGGAGGGGGCTACACAGTGCTGCTCTCTTTGGCCACTGTCCCCCAGGAGCCGAGAGGACTCTGTGCTCACGATCCTGCGTGGTGCCGAGCTGCTAGGAGATGCCGTTGGAGTTCCCAGGCTTCCAAAGGGCCTCAGCAGGCGGAGTCCAGGCATGGCGCATTTGTGCCTGACTGTAGGTCACTCTAAGGATTCTCCTGCATCTGGTGCCGGGATAAGGCGATGCATGTGTGCACAGACCACCCGGGCCCCAGCAGCGCTGGACCACTGAGTGGCAGGGCGCTCTGGCATGTCCTTCTGCTGGGGCTTTCCTTGCCTGGGGTCCAGTAGGGAAAGATGTGCACACCTCACTGGGGGCCCAGGTGGTTGCTTGGTGAAGAAGACTTGGACCCAAGAAGTTGTCCACATGCAGAGCCAACGCCACCAACAGGGACACCGAAAGGGTAGCCACAGAGGGCCTGGGTCTTGGGCAAACCTCCGACTGTCCTAGTCCCTGAGATTTGGGCTTCCTGAGCATGAGTTCTGGGGCTGGAGAGATGGCTCAGTGGTTTAGAGTGTGTGCTGTGCTGCTCTTGCAGAGGACCTGAGTTTGAGTCCTCAAGAAATTGAACTCATCTGACCTCTGTGGGCCTGCACTCACTTGCTCTCTCTCTCTCTCTCTCTCTCTCTCTCTCTCTCTCTCTCTCTCTCTGTCTCTCTGTCTGTCTGTCTGTCTCACACACACACACACACACACACACACACACACACACACACACACACACACACCTCAGTCCCACCTGAAGCTTCTAGCTGCTGAGCCAGAGGATGCATTTCTTGCTCAGACTTCAGCATTTTGCTTGAAGCGCTTTGCTTGCTGTGGCCTGGGGTGGTGACGCTCTGCCTCCACTCTGGGGGCAGGTAGCAAGCTACAGAACCACTCAGGGGCTCCTACTGCCTAGACCTGCCACCTGCTCCTGGCGCTGCCTCTATGACACACAGTGGGCTTCCCTCCTTCCAGCCAGCAGCTCCTTCTGCTGCATCAAAAGCAGAGGCTGCAGATCTTCTCAGTGGGGCGCACACAACCCCTCCCCCCCACTGCTGCTGCCTGTGGGGTGCCAGCAGCCTAGCAAGCCTCAGGCTCGGCACAGGGTGGAGTCAGCTGCTCGGCTCTCAGCCTCGCTGTCTACCTCTCTTCTCCGGGGAGCACCATCCATCACAACCGGAGGAGGCTGGGTGTCAGGAACGTCCCTGCTTGAAGGAGAGGGCGGAGGACTCAGGTCCTTCTCAGCCCTTTCTGGCAACCCCTCTGTCTCTCAGGTGCTGCCTCCGGGCTACCGGGCTACGACGAAAACTACAGGCTGCACGAGGCCCCGACGAAAACCACAGGCTGCACGCGGCCCCCTTCACTTTCCTCGTTCTCCTTGAGGCTGTGGATGGCCCACCCTTGGGTTCCTGTCTTTCCAAGGTTGACTCTAGGACCATTGGTATTTGTGGGCAGGTCGCTCTCTGTTGCTGAATGTCCCATGCCCTATGCAGGCACTCGGCAGTCTCCATAGACTCTGCCTGTGGGGTGCTGGGAGTCAATCACACATACCAACAGTGTAGTAGTGTCCCGAGGGGGACATTGTTTGAGAAGCAGGACTCCAAGGAAGGAAAGGTCTGTGCACATTGTGGTGGGCGTGGCTGCTACCTGAAGTAACCACCTCCACTTAATATGCAGAGGGAATGGTTTGTACTAAGGCCCTGGGGGAGGTGTGTGTGTGTGTGTGTGTGTGTGTGTGTGTGTGTGTACACCTACACCTGTGCATACACCTGTGCATGTATGTATGTGCATGTGCATATGTATATGTGTGTGAGCATGTGTGTGTATGTATATGTGTAGGTATGTGCATGTATGTATATACATGTGGTTGTTTGCATGTGTGTATGTGTGCATGTATGTGTATGTGCACACTCCAGGAATTTTGGCCTCTTATGGGGGGTGCAGTCTTGAGGGTATAGAGTTATTAAAAGCCAGGTCTAGTATTAGTCAGAGTAAGATAGGAAACCATGGAAGGGTAGAGAAGATGAGCGTGGTCACGTGTGTGCACAGGAGAAGATGAGCATGGTCACATGTGTGAGCACAGGAGAAGATGAGCATGGTCACATGTGTGTGCACAGGAGAAGATGAGCATGGTCACATGTGTGTGCACAGGAGAAGATGAGCATGGTCACATGTGTGTGCACAGGAGAAGATGAGCATGGTCACATGTGTGTGCACAGGAGAAGATGAGCATGGTCACATGTGTGTCAGCACAGGAGAAGATGAGCATGGTCACATGTGTGTACACAGGAGAAGATGAGCATGGTCACATGTGTGTGCACAGGAGAAGATGAGCATGGTCACATGTGTGTCAGCACAGGAGAAGATGAGCATGGCCACATGTGTGTGCACAGGAGAAGATGAGCATGGCCACATGTGTGTCAGCACAGGAGAAGATGAGCATGGCCACATGTGTGTCAGCACAGGAGAAGATGAGCATGGTCACATGTGTGTGCACAGGAGAAGATGAGCATGGTCACATGTGTGTGCACAGGAAGTGCTGTGTGGCATCTGGAGTGAGACCTGAAGGGCGGGCCTGTCTCAATGGATGGGAAATTGGAACCAGGGTGTCTGCTGTCTAGACACTTGTCACCAAGAGGACAATTCCTTTCTGCTCCAGGTTGGAGCTCTGACACGCTTTCCTTCTCTCTTGATGGGAGTTCTCTCTGGAAGCAAGCAGCAGCAAACCCTCGATGCCCAGTGCAGCGAGTCAGGGTCTGGTGCCAGGGGACAGAGGTGTAGACACTTGGGCTCAGGCAGATCCTGGCCTCCCAGTCCCTCCAGAGGAGCACGCCCGGAGGTGAGAGCTCGTGCCTTTGAAGGATCTAAGGAATTTGTGTACAAAGCCTCCTGGTTAAACACTGGCAAAGTTCAGAGAAAACCAACAGATACAGCGTCCATCTGTGGCTGCGGCTGTTGTCTCTGGCTGCCTGTCAGAGACCTCAGATCTGAACAAGCGGGGGCTGTGGAGTCTCTGCATGGAAGAAGGCCCTGCTGCGACAGGTGTGTGGACTGTCTGGGGCTGCTCTGGCTACTCTGCACCCAACATCTGGTGAATGTCACAGGGAAGGTCGAGGAAAAATCTCGTGTCCAGACCTCTGGAGGAGCACGGTGGACGGCTACAAAGCAGGCTGGACTTGGCTTGTGGGCTGGGACTGGGGTGATCTTGAGCTAAGCCATGCTCTTCCCTGCTGCTTGTTAGAGCCTGGAAGACCCTGATCTGGGGACTGAGACCAACCTGGCTTATTTGTCACCATTCCTTCACACTTAGAGGTTAATGAAGGTCACACCGAGGGCATTCTTATCTGTTTACTTGGCCTCCATGGTGGACTCTTTGACCCCATGCCTTTGAAGGCCACCTCTGGTTGCCCTTGAAGGAAGAGGTCGGAGGAGAAGGAAATGGTCAAGAGCAGAAAGCACAGGGATCCCTCGAGCAAGCAGCCTCGTGGATGGAGTGTGGGAGAGCTCTGAGGAGGCAGGGCACAGCTCTGAGGGCCCTGCAGGGTTCTGAGGGGAATGGGTGCTGCTTCTTTCTTATTCTCGTGTTCCATCCGGGTGTTCCCCAGGCCCCTGCTGACACCTGCTCCCGTTCTCCCGGGTTCCTGGTCAGCCTGACCAGAATGGCATGGGCGTGGGCAGGTTCAGATGCTGCCAGGCTCCTTGGTGCTTAGGTCATGTCTTCCCAACTGCAGAATCCCATTCAAGGCCCCTTCAGGCTCTCTGAGCAGGCTGTGACCGGACCTCAGTGCTGTCTGGGAAGAACAGCGCCAGGTTGCCGGGTCTCTGCCGTTGGGTTGGTTTTGTCCTGGTCTGATGCTTTTGTCCTGAGTGGAGCTGGGAAGGTGGTTGAGACAGGGTCTGAGGTTTTGATTCCATCTTTGGAAAAGGAAGGACCGTGTCCTGCTTTCTCTGGCCTTGTTTCTTTTGAGTTGCTGCCAAGTGGAGATAGTAGGGAGGTAGGTGTTGTTTGGGAAACTTTGGAAATGCTGTAGAAAAGGCCGCTTAAAAAATCTCCACACAGATGTCCTTGCCAATGACATGTCACACATTTTTGAATGTGTCTGTACATTTTTGGACATGTCTGGATGTCACTGGGGTTTCAGGACACGTCTGAATATTTGTGGGTATTTTTGGAAGTGTCTGGACGTCTCTGGGTTTGCTGGGGTGGCGTCCGCAGGCAGCCCTGTTCCTGGGGTGCCTGTATCACCACACATAGCTCTGCCCTTGCTGAGATGTTTTCCTGTGGCGCCAGTGATTAAAAACTCCTGGGTTGGGATGCAGGTTGGTGCTGGAGCCCTGGCTTAACCAGCACAGGCCCTGGGGTTAGTTCCTGGTACTGGAAAAAGTCTACACACAGACCACACACACACACACACACACACACACACACACACACACACACACACACCACATACATACCACACACACACACACACCACACATACACACCACACACATACACCACACACACTACACACACACACTACACACACACACCACATATACACCACACACATATACACCACACATACACATCATACACACACACACCATACACATACACCACACACACACATACACACACATACCCAAATCACACACACATATACACACATACACATACTACACATACACTACACACACATAAACCATACACCACACATACATACACACACACACACACATACACACCACACACACACACCACACACACAAGCACATGTACAAACACATATGCTCACATGCACATATACAGACGCACATGCACATACATACACGCACAGGTGTGTGCACATGTGTATACTAGATGACAGTGTGTTTTCAGGGCCACCATTCAGTTCAGTACAGACACTAAATGGACCAGGGCTGTGGCTGGACAATGACTCCAGGGACCCTGGGTCTCAAGCTATTGGGGTCTCTCCCTCACTTCTGGCCCAGAGAGTTTCTGCTATCCTGCATCCTGGGTTGGCTCTTCTATTTGGAGATATCATGCCTGTCTGTCTCTATCTGTGCCAACCCGGTGGCTTCTGAGGGCAGTTAGACAGCAGCTGACTCGTTGGCAGTGGAGGCTCTAAGGTAGGCAGGACTTGGATGGAGCGTGAAGCAGCCCCGAGCAGGTTGAGCTGATCCTCACTGTGGTTCGTGGGCACAACGGGCTTTTATTTCTGGCTGAGGAGGTAGGCCATGCTGTTACAGCACAGAGGCTCAGCTCTGTCTCTGTGGCACCACTGCAGCCCAGTTTGAGTAGACTCTCCCAGCTGCTGGGAACTTGTGGGAGACTTCCCTTCTAACTGGATCCCTTCCAGCAACGGTTTGAATATGCTTGGTGCAGGGAGTGGCAGTATTAGGAGGTGTGGCCTTGCTGGAGTAGGTGTGTCACTATAAGACCCTCATCCTAGCTGCCCAGAAAGAAGTCAGTATTCTGCTAGCAGGTTTCAGATGAAGATGTAGAACTCTCAGCTCCTTCTGCACTATGCCTGCCTGGATGCTGCCATGCTCCCACCTTGATGATACTGGACTGAACCTCTGAACCTGTAAACCAGCCCCAATTAAATATTGTCCTTTGTAAGACTTGCCTTGGTCATGGTGTCTGTTCACAGCAGTAAAACCACAACTAAGACACTACACTTCTCTCTCCTCCACTATGGGGGTGCTGACCCTCACACCCCAGGCTGGCCGTCTTCTCTGACTCCAGGGTCCCCTGTCTTCTGGCTGGACATTGCTTTGTCTGTTTAGAAGTCAGTTAGCTGCGGGCTGTGACTGTCCTGCAGTGGCAGGCATCAGAGTTTAGGGCGCTTGGCATATGTGAGAGCCTCAGGATGGAGTTCTGTTCATAGGGAGGCACCAGGCCTGGTGGTGGAGACGCCTAATGGCTCCAGCCTGTCATGATGGTCCACACTTTGACCGGCAGCAGGCCTGGGCTGAGGCGGTGAACATTACCCATCTGGCTGAAGACAAGATGTCTACTGGGTGTCCTTGAGGGATGCTCACTCACAAGAGGCCACCCTAGGACATCTATCTTTCCTTAGCATGCTGACTTCTGTATGTGGTACCAGTGGGGGCTCACGTGAGTGGGCAGAACCGTGGGTGGTGGCTCTGTGGCACAGAGATGACCAGGCCTGAGGCCTTCTTGTTCCTCAAGTTCCTTGTCCTATCTGTGCCTTAGGGGTTTCATGGTATTTCAGCTAAAATGGCCTCCCTGACTTCTGTTGACATGGATGGGGACAGAGAACAGGGAAGGAGCACAGGAAAGTCTCTGAAGACAGAGGACAGTCCCTGGTGTGCTTACTTAGTGCCCCGGTGGCTTTAAGTACCATTTGCAGGAACATAGGGGACAGGCAGGCACTTGAGTCTCATGGAAGGCTACAGCCTGTTTCAGAACATGCCTTACCCACCATGCTGGGGGATGAAGGCCTGATACTTCCTTTTTGTGAACTGACTTCTTTTCTACCAGGGAGAGGTAGTTTTTGTGATAAGAAAAAAGGATCAATAGTCGTTACCACAGAAAAGGCTTGTTTTTGCAAAGGCCTGGTACCATGGCAGAGCCCTGAGAGTTTTAGTCCATGAGGTCTGGGAGGTAAGGGGCCTGTGACCCTCATGTTCCATGCTTGAGTCAGGAGGCATTCGGAAGTGCAGAGGCCCGGTCTGCCTGCTCTGTGTGGGAGTTGTTCTGTGCTGTCTTCCTTCACTCGAGCTCTCCCTCCCTCCCTCCCTCCCTCCCTCTCTCCCTCTCTCCCCGTCTCTTTTTCTGGAGGAAACAGAGCTCTTTCCATCTGACATGAGTGTTGTAGGAGTTTAAATGAGACGGAGGAAGGCGACCAGCTGCTGGTCACTGTGGTGGGACCTGAACTGGATGGAGCCCACGACAGTGAAATCAGCCTCACGGGGGTCAGAGTGGAGGTGTGAGCAGTGTGCACCTAGCTTCTAATCATGAGACTCAGCAATCAAGCCCCCTGCTGCCTCTGAGCTTGGTTCCCACCTTCAGAGCAGCCAGGAGTGGTGCTCATCTTCCTATTAGGCCATAAATATTCTCATTAGGAGCCTTGATAAGATGAGGAAGATTAGCAGGTGGGGCAGGGACCAGAGAGGCACTTGAGCCCCTCGTACCTCGTCCAAGTCTCTCCTGACATTTAATCATGCAGAAACTCTCACTTCATACGGCTCTCCTAATTAGACCCATGGCAACCGAGCTTGGGAGTTTCCCACTTTCTAAGGAGAGCTCACTGCCTTGAAGAGGAAGTGGACCTGTCCACACTGCCCTCCCAAACACTGCTGCATGGCACTGGACAGGAGCTCCTCACAGGGAAAGATCACCAAAGAGCCTTGCTGTGGTAGTTCAGATTTGACTGTGCTCATGTCTAGCTGGAGCAGGTAGTGGAGAAATGGCCCCCTTAGACTTTCCATATAGACTGAAGCTTCCTGAGTCAGGTAATGCCTTGGCTCTGGCTGGACCCTATGCGATCAGTTTCTAGTTCCCCTTTCTCCAGTTTACAAATGCCAGGAGACAGGTGACTGAACGTACTGTGAGGCGTCTAGTATACCATAGTAGGTGAGGCTGGGACAGAGGCCTTTACAAGATGCCAGCAGGGAGCATCTTCAGGTAGCTAGTCTGCAGGGCAAGGCCCTCGGAGCACAGGACACACACCTGCATCAGGAAAGTATGTCGATGAGAGCTCCTCCCCCAGAGACACTGTCCTTATCAATGGCCCCCACCCCTGAGGCTGAGAACCAGAGCAGAGAACTTGAGAAAGAACATTCTGGGGGCTTCCTACCACCAGGAAGCTCCCTTCCACTGGGAAGAAGAAAAAAGGAGGACAGAGAGCATGGAGAAGGAGGGGGAGGAGGAGGGAAGGAGGGGAGAAAGGGGGGAAAGGGGGGAGGAGGAGAGGAAAGAGGAGAGAGAGGAGGACAGGGAGGAGGAGAGGGAGGAGGAGGGGAGGAGGAAATGGAGGAGAAGGGGGAGAAGGAGGAGGAGGAGAGGAGGAGGGGGAGAAGAAGGCAAGAGGAGAGGGAGGAGGAGGGGAGGAGAGGGGAGAGGGAGGAGAAGGAGAGGAAAGAGGAGAGAGAGGAGGACAGGGAGGAGGAGGGGGAGAAGAAGGGAAGAGGAGAGGGAGGAGGAGGGGAGGAGGAAATGGAGGAGAAGGGGGAGAAGGAGAGGGAGAAGGAGGGGAGGAGGGGGGAGAGGAAGGAGGAGAGGAAAGAGGAGAGAGAGGAGGACTGGGAGGAGTAGGGGGAGAAGGAGGGAAGAGGAGAGGGAGGAGGAAATAGAGGAGAGGAAGAAGGAGGGGGAGGAGGAAAGAGATAAGGAAGGAGGAGTTGGGTATCACTGAGACCCAGCAGCCATGAGCCATCAACGTACCAGTCTTGCCAAGGGCATAAAGCCTGCTTCCTCCTGACAGGCCCCTCACCCTCACTGGTTGTAAATGGCATCTTCAGTGTTCGGTTGATCTCTCTATGGAGCTTTTGAGCCCTCAGCCCAGTGAGCACATGGTGCCTGGCACTGGGGGGCAGTTTCTCCAAGGGAAGAAACTGGGATTACGTGGCAATGAAACGGAAGGGCTTTCTGTGGTTCCTCAGATGTGGGCACCAGCTCTCCCTCCAGCTCACAGAGGTAGCCAGCCCCGGAGACCCATGGGAAGAACTGCACAGATGCTGGTGTTCCAGACCAGGCTCGAGAGGACCAGTGCCATCAGGGGAGGACATGGGAGTGTTCCCAGATGGTTCTGCTTTCTCGACAACTGGGGCCCACCAAAGGCAGAACTTTCTGTGCCTGGGTCCTGGAGTCCGGTTACTGGCATGGGTAACAGAGAAGGGTGTGTCCAGGGGCCCTCCCATCATCCAACCTTCCCAGCCAGAGAGACACACAGAGTCAGGGCCTGAATCTGTTCATTGCCTGGGTAGCAGCACAGGGCACGCAGCAGCTCTCAGAGCGGGGCATGCTCTGTATCACCCTCGCATCCTGTGTTACAGGCTTTCCTTTGGAGAGGTTCGGACCGAGTCTCTGCTACAACCCACCTGGGCTCACATATCCTGCTCTGCAGACTCAGGCTGTCCTGATTTAGAAAGCAAGACTTAGGGAACTGGGAGCCACTGGCTGGGTCCTGACTCTCTGGGTGATGGCATCAGAGGCTCTCACCCTTTTGCCTTTTGTGTGACAGTGTCTACTGGCTTGTCCACAGGGGCTTCCTTCTCTAGCCCCCGTACCTGGATAGGTCTCTATGCTTCTTACTGGGCCTTGTCATGACTACCCCTTCTGCTCTCTCTGAACATAAAGAAGGCCAGGTCCTCCTAGCTAAAGACAGCACGGCAGATGCAGCCATTTCTGTTTAGAATTTAACCCAGTCTTTATCCCCGGCTTTCAAACCTCAAGGATAGTCATGCCCAAAGCCAGTTGTGTCCTTCAGACAGTAGCTGCCTAGTTCATCTCTACTCAGTGGCTGTCTGTGAGCTCTTCCTCTTTCAGCTTCGTTTCTGGGGAATGAGATAGAAATGGTGAAGAGAAGAGAATTTTGCTGGAATTGAACATTAGAGATTGAAGTAATTGAGAACGACAAGAGAAAGCAGGTCACCACAGTGTGCCTGATCAGTCCCAGAAGAGGAGGGGGAAAGAGGGAGGAAAGGAGAAGGAGGAGGGAGAGGAAGAGGGAGAGGAGGAGGGAGAGGAGGAGGGAGAGGAGAAGGGAGAGGAGAAGGGGGAAGAGGGAGAGGAGGGAGAGGAAGGAGAAGAGGGAGAGGAGGAACAAGAGAAGGAAAAGGAAGGAAAGGAGGAGAAAGAGGAGAAGGGAGAGGAGAAGGGAGAAGAGAAAGAGGAGGAGGGAGAGAAGGATGGAGAGGAGGAGGGAGAAGAGGGAGAGGAGAAAGAAGAGGAAGGAAAGGAGAAGGGAGAAGAAGAGTAAGAAGAGGGAGAGGAGGAAGAAGAGAAGGAAGAGGAGGAGGGAAAGGAGGAGGGAGAGGAGGAGGGAGAAGAGGGAGAGGAGAAAGAAGAGAAGGAAGAGGAGGGAGAGGAGGAGGGAGAGGGCGAAAAATGAAAAAGGAGGAGGAACAGGAGGGAGAGGAGGAAGAGGAGGAGGAGGAGGAAGAGAAAGCAGAGGAAAGCACTGAGGCTGAGGAGGTCTGCTTCATCATGTCAGCTCATGCTGGGTTCAGTTTCTCCTTGGAGAGGTGTTGGGACAGGTTGGATGTCTAAGGCAAGCTCAGCCACAAACTCCAACTCCCAACCTCAGTTGCACACAGCACGAGGGCACCTCATGTCTCTCATCTTCATCAAGTATTCACACACACACACACACACACACACACACACACACACACACACCCCTCTGACCCTTAAAGCCCAAAGGCCAGCATTACCACTCCATCACAGATGAAGGCAGGCGGACTCTATGCCCTCTGACATGCTGTGAAGGCCACATCTCAGCTGAGTAGAACCCACACTGTTTTCAAGGCCAACACTCCTCCCTTCCTGACACATAACTACAGGGGGACACTGTCCATGTACCATCCTGTGTACTGCTCCATAACTTAATCAGGGACAGTTTGAATTTTCCAGAAAGCTCTGCGTTTTGAGCTAAGATGGGAACTGAAGGCTTCAGGTACTCCATAGCCCTCAACCCGCCAGATTCCCCAGATGGGGGCACTCCTTGGGAGGAGATATGCTGCTCGCTTACAGCTCATCCTGCAGATTATCACCAGAGCCTCTACTTCCGGCTGAGCAGCCGACGCCTGTGTTAGGGCCCCGCAGACCTGGAGAGTGAGACCGAAAAGCTTCCAGAGCTGCTGACTTGCAAAGGGGATAGCCTGGGTTACAAGCAGGAAGCTGTAGCCACACTTCCACAAAGGAGCCCCAGTGTGGCCAGCCTCTGCAGTCACAGGGTACACAGGAAGTCAAGTCTGTGGTGAAGGCAGAGACACCGTCCTGAGGCTGCTGCCTAGGGACTGTCAGGTCTTCGAGGACCCTGAAAGTGACCTGGACAGGGACAGGTGGGCAGCTCTACTATTTCTGGCAGGCTTTAGCTGGTCTACCTTCTTTTACATAAAACCCAGGTCACAGAACCCTGTCCGTGTAAGTGAGCATCTCTGATGATCCAGGCAGGCCTGGTGTGTAGAAACACCCACCATCTTGTGCCTGGCATGTCATAAAGGGCTCTCGGCTACTCACTGATGGTGGTCCAGCTCAGGGAGGTGGCTTCAAGGGGCCCCAGACCTGGAGTACAGTGGCGACAAAACCCTGAGAGCCGGGGAGTTCACCCCCACTTTGCTGAATCCCCGATGGGCTATGGGTACCACTGGGCATGCTGGGGGAATCTCACAGGTGTTGCTCTGGGTCTGTCTCCCTCCAGCCCAATCAGGAGCCAGCACTGAGCATCACCGGGACCCTAACCGTGTGTCCGTTTGGATCACAGAGCCTGTTGCTCACAGCCCATCTCACCTCTCGGTCCAGGCCTGCTGCCACGGTCACGATGTCCCCTGTCTCACTGTTGATGGTGAACATGTTCTGAGATGGGCTCTGGGGTGTCTGGGTGACAATCCGGTACCTCACCATGCCGTTGGCTGTGGTGCTGTCATCTGCATCGTTGGCCGTGACAGTCATCACATATGTACCTGAAACAGACAGCAGGCCGGGTGGGAATGGTCTGACCCCAGACACCTGTCCCACCGCACACCCAGGGCTCTCAACGCAATGGCCTGTGCCTGTAGCATCCTTCTCCACAGTGTGGTCCAGGAGCTGCCGCTTGTCTGAGGGAGCTCCAGGGCAAAGCTCCTCAGCCTGCGGAAGGAGTCCTGCAACATTGTTTCCTTGCACCTCTCTGGGAAGCTGGCAGCAGGAGCAGCTCTGAGTTAGGACTGCTAATGTCCTGAGGATGGGGACAGGGTCCTCATGCAAGACTGCTTCCTGAGGACCGAAGGATCCCGAGTGAAGTTGTGCTGGTGTTTATAAATGGAAGGACTCCATAAAGATGCTGTTACTGAAACATAAATCATGCACATAAAGTTTGCCATTTAAAAAAAAAAAAAACAGCCCATGGTTCTGATATCCTCATGAAATTGAAAACTATGTAACCGCAGAAGGACATCCTCACCCTGGAGAGAAAACATACCTATCACCAGCCCCTCCTTATCCTTCCTCCTAGCTTCCCAGGCTCTGGTCTGATTTCTGTTTCTCCAGATTTCCCTATTCTGGATGCTTCATGTAAACGAGGTTACATAATCTGTTTTCGTTCACTGAGCCTAGAATTTCTGGACCTCCCTCCTTTTCATGACTGAGTACTACCCCATTGTGTGAATGAGATAAACACGCTGCACTTACTGACTGAACGCTTGCACGCCCGGAGCTAAGCTTTATGAACGAGGTCAGCCAGAGAACCACCAGCCCCTCCTCACTGATACTGAGGTTGGCACCTCAGATGGGCAGATACTGAACTGCAAATGAACAGTGTTTCCTGGGAATAAGGGAGGCCCGTGTTCGTGAAAAGACACATAGGTTAACTGAGTGGGAAGGTGGACTGTGGTCATCCCCAGTGGGACACTCCAGCACCCAGGAGGCTCAGGCTGCTGGATTGCCACAAGTTTGAGATTGGCCAGGTTCTAGGCCAGCCTAGGCTGCACAGTAAGATCAAAATAAACTGACGAAAATGTGGTCTTCAGAGGAGGCAGAAAGGGCTCTCTAAGAGAGGAGTTGGGATAGAAGATGACATAGACCCTGGCTGGAGAAGCAAAGGCCCAGGGGAGGAGTTCCATCTGTGGGGCAGGGGTGAGGGGGGAGCAGAGTAGACAGGCTAGGTGTGAATCTGCAGTGAGCTCAGAAATGAAAGTTAGCTGGAAAATGTACCTTCAGGTCCTGATAGTCACACCCAGGAGGGCAGAGGAAGGAGTCATCAGGTAACGTTGCAGGGGATGTGGCTACATTAACTAGTGCCAGTTTTCCATGAACAGGACAAAGCCAGGGAAGAACACTTGAGACTTCTCTGCTGTATCACTGAGGCCTATGCTAGGCTTTAAAGTAACAATGTACAACCTCAAGGAGAGAAACTGACATGTGACCACACAACCTGCAGCAGCCCTGGAGTAAGTGTGGCAGCCTAGCTCAAGATCTGGTGCTTTTCTTCTAAGGGTGAGTGGGTGTCACTTGGCCATCAGATGATGAAATGTGTGTTGGGGAAGGAGAAAAAGAGGGAGAGGGAAGAGGGGGAGGGAGGGAGGGAGGGAGAGAGAGAGAGAGAGAGAGAGAGAGAGAGAGAGAGCGAGGGAGGGAGGGAAGGAGGAAGGGAGAGAGAGAGGGAGGGAGGGAGGGAAGGAGGGAGGGAAAGAGAGAGAGGGAGGGAGAGAGGGAGGGAGGGAAGGAGGGAGGGAGGGGGAGGGAGAGAGAGAGGGAGGAAGGGAGGGAGGGAGGGGGAGGGAGAGAGAGAGAGGGAGGGAGGGAGGGAAGGAGGGAGGGAAAGAGAGAGAGGGAGGGAGGGAGGGAGGGAGGGAAGGAGGGAGGGAAGGAGAGAGGAGAGGAGGAAGGGGCTGAGATGGAGGGAGGGAGTATGAGGGAAAGAGAGAGGGAAGGATGAAGGGAGAGAGATGGAGAAAAAGAGAGAGTGACAGAAAGAGGGAGGAGGGAGAGAGGAGGGAAAGAGGGAGGGATGAAGGGAGGGAGGGAGGGAGTAAGAGAAGGAGGAAGGGGAAGAGGCCAGCAGAGTGGGGAGTGGAAACCCAAAGTTACTGAGGTAGAGAGAAGAGCTCCCAAAGCCCAGCCCACAGTTTGGAAATCAGACCCGGCTGTTTTCACAGCCAGCCCATAGGGTGAGGTGAGGATGCTCCAGGCTTGAACACTTTGAGCCAAAAGGAAGAAGCAGGCCACGGGTTGCCATGGAAACGACCCAGGAACATTCCCAGCCCTAGAGCTGAGCAGAGGCTCTGCAGGTTTGGTTTTTCTTTCTGAAAGGTGCAGAGAGAAGGGGAGGAGGAGGCCTGGAAAGCTGCCCTGGCTTCGGACTCCCTCCCTCATGTTGCCCAGGGATGCTCTACACCCCAGCGGCCTCTGTACTGTCCGCTCAGGATGTCTGATAGTCTGAGGGGCAGGCTCTCAGGCAGCCTCTGCCATTTTTGCCTCCTGTGAGCCTTAGCTTATCCCTCAAGCCTGAGGGGTGGTTGGCCTTTTCAACGCTTCCCTTCTTGGCCTCTCTCTCTTTATGTCTGATGGTTCATGCACCCCTCAATGGATTACTCCCCTCATTACTCCTCTGCACCCTAATTTGGGTTGGATGGGTGTGACTTGGGCTCAAGTCCATGCCCGGGAACAGTGAGGAGTCCAGGACAGTTATGCTCAAGTGTTCCAGGCAAAGCTGTGGTGCAGAGGCAGGGGAGTGCCCAGGAATGAGGAAGGGCCATCAGATGGTAGACTGAGGTGGAGGAGAAGCCACCTGGCACAGGGCCCTGTGCAGAGGACCCAGAAAACAGTGGATGCTGTTGGTCAGAGAGAAGCTGGAAACTTTCAGCAAGTGCCAGCTATCAGGAGGGAGCAAAGGGAGGAGGATGGGGACCCAGGAGTCACAGGGAGGCTGCTGGCAGTGGGTTCAGTGCTTGGAGAACAGCAGGGATGCAGGATTTAGTGGAAGGTGTGGCCACCAATGCCTTCATCCCTGTGGGAGGAAGCAGGTCTTCTGTGGTGGTACACTGGGAGGAAGGAGATGTCAGGACAGGCTGAGGCCAGGGTGTGGTCCCCCACACAGAAGGGTTTCACTTGCTTCCGGAACGGGTGAACATGGCTGCCACTCTGCCAACTTGGGCACAGCCTAAGGCTGTTGTGTCCTGGCTCATAGAGGGCAGGTTGACAGCCTTACTATTGCCCAGAGACCGAAGGGTGGGGGAGGTCACAGGGACAGTGAAGAAAACCGCTGATGGCTTCAGTCTCAGAGCTGTGGTGAGTCTTCCTGGGTATACTTATCAGGCAATGGGGCTGCCTTGGGCCCAACTCAGAAGGGAGAGCAGACACACTCTGGGGACTGTGAAAACTACGGCCAGGAAGGCCAGGAAGGAAAGTGTGCTCCTCTGGGCTCATGCCCAGGACCATGTAGAAAGCAGAGAGGGCCAGGACACAGCATGGGTGGGCAGTGGCTGTGGGGGCAGGGCACAGAGACACTTTCATCACAGGGTAGGCTGGGTCTGCATCGATTCATGCTCAGGCTTCAAGCACGACTCACGTGTAGAGATCCTTATCTGCCCCCATGTGGAGAAACAGCCTCGGTAGCCCTTCTACGGGGCTTCAAAAACACTTGTAAAGTCCTGCACAGAGTACCCTAGTCAAATAGAAGCACCTCAGAAAGTCTAGAAGCCAGGAAGCAGTTTCTGGCTGTATCAACATCTCAAAGATGCTGTTTCTCCAGGCACCCATAGGACATTGTGGCCCCACATTGGGATGTAGAGTTGGGGGGAGGCAGATGTCCTTGATGACTTGGAAGAGAGTTTGCTGCCCGATTGCCTGGGGCTGTCTCTTGTCTCTGGAGTGAAGGAGACCACAGTCTCCCATGAATGTCATCACCACCCTTCACAGCATGGCGTTTTTCTTGCTTCCCCCAGTGGAGGGTGTCGAGTTCTGCATAACTCGGTTACAGAGCGTTCAGTGAGCTGGATTTATTGGCCTCAGCAGGGAAGTGGGTAAATTTATTGCTCTGCAGGACTCTTGAATCCCACAGACAGATGCATGGCCTTGAGCTGCCGGGAGGCCATGTGCTGAGTTATGGCTCTTGCCAGTGGCCTGGGGAGGACTACAGGCGGTGGCCTGGGGAGGACCACAGGCAGGATACATTTTTCTCCAGACTCCTGCTTACATTTTTGCGGGTCAAGTGCTGAGCACAGTGCCTATAAGGGAGGCTGCCTGGGTCTCACTCAGCTGGGTTTCAGAGAGACATCCTGGAGGGAGCCTTGAGGGAGAACTCAGAGAATGTTCCACATTCCTCTGCAGCCCCTGCAGTCCTTGCTAAGGACAAACCCACCTGGCTTTGTCCCCTCTCGACTAGGGGCAGGACCAAATCCCTGACACTTGCCTTGTCCTGGAATGATTTATTTGGAATGTTTTCACTAGGCCCCCAAAGTCACATGATCAGAAGCACTTTGTCTAGTGATACAAGGAGGCCTGGGATGGGAACCAGAGGGCCGAGGAGTCCAGGCTGACGAGCCATAGCCACAGCCCCGGAGAGGCACCAACCCTGCCAAGGATCTTCTCTAGCCTCCAGACGGGAAGGAACTGAGCCCTGAGAACGTCCCAGACAGTGCCCAGAGATGCTCAGATGATGGTCCTGGCCAGACAACCTTGACTGCGGGTGTTGGAAGGTTCTAGAGGAGGAAGAAATGCCGGATTTCCAGAGCATTCCTGGAAGGGAATACGGCTTGTCTTTTAGGATCATTGTGTCAAAGTGACCCTGCCTGGGGCTTACACGAGTGTTTAAGCCCATAGCCGGTGTTGCCGGATGAGATGGTTGCTCTCCCTCCCGAGGCCCCAGAAGCTTTTCAGTTGCTAGAGGTGGTCTCTAGGTCCAGGGGTTCCTGGCTCATGGCCACACCCCTCCAAACTCTGCCCATCTCTGTCCTCACTCGTGAGTCAGTTTCCCCTTCCTTCCTTGGATTTGCTGTGACTAGCAATGTGTGCAAAGCTGACCCCCTTGGCGGGTTTAGCCTTGTACCCATTGTTTATGGGAATTATGTGGAGGATGGGGCAGGGCAGGGCTTGATACTGACAGCAGTGACTAAGCACAGGAGGCTGTGACCTCTCTGTGACAAGTGCCTGGATGGCTTGGGTCGCTTCAGAGGCCAGGCTGGGCTCAGAACTCAGATGTCTCAGTGTGAACCTGGCTGTGACCTTCCCGGTACTCAGCTGGCTGCTGCGTCTCCTCTTCAAGTTTCAGGTTCTTTATGAAGCTGGAGCTGAAGGTGTCTCGAGTCTTAGTCTGAAGAAGACTGATCTGGGCTCTGCATTCAATGCTATTCCAGTGGGTATCAGAGGGCCAGCGAGGTCACGCCGCCTCCTCCTCCTCGTGTTGTGAATGGAGGTAGTGGCCAGCCACCGTCCCCTGCTGACTCTTTCTTCTCCCTCTGAGGCCACATGGACCACTGTAATCTCCCAGGCACCCTTCTGAGTGTTGCTGAGCCCTTGCCCTACTGCAAAGCCAGACCACCAGCGTAATGGCAGGACTCGTAGCCACCCGCATACAATATGGAGGGAGCATCCACCTGGGCCACATCTGTGCTGGCCTGGGTGCTACTCAGAGATTGAGAAGAAAGCCGATTTTCCAGAGCTTGCTCTGGAGGCCTCTACAGCATCCCCCCTCCCTCTTCCTGGAGAAAGACTTGGGTTTTCCCCTGTGAAGCAGAGCCAGGCAAGCCAAATGAGTCATCTTTTCTCTGGGCTCAGGGGTGTGGCCTGCCTCTCACCTGGAGGGTGAAGGCGCCTCCTCTCTGAATGCACAGGCAAGTGGAGCACGGAGGACTCCAGGCTCCACTCTTCCTTGGAACCCGTGTACTACGCTGCCACACGCCTTAAAGGATTAATTTCACAAGCCTTAAATTGCAGTTTAATTTGAAAACTAATTCAGCCCCATAATTGGCTTTCTGCTCAAATCACTGAGGCTAAAGATTTAAATTCTTAATATTCAGACAACTTTCAAGTATCTGGTGCCATCTGTGCACCAGGCCGTGGCATTAATCTAAGGGGACTTCCACCGGTGCAGAAATGAAATAAATAAATATGGGGGCTTGCTAATAGAATAATCTATTGAAGCCGGAGCCCGGCCTTGCACAGATGAGCGTTTCTCTCACTCCCGACTCGTAGATTCCCCTGCCATTTAATGTTTTATGTGACATCAGTTTTAGAATTCACAGCGGGGGGGGGGGTTCTCCACACTGCTACCAGGGGTCAGGGTGTGGGGTGAGCTCTGACAGCTGACTGAGAGGCCAAGACGCAGCTTTGCTTGGGCAGCTTAAGAAATGAGGCTGCAAGTTGGCCGTGGGCTTTCTGGCCAGAAGCATAGCAGAGGTTCTGTGGCCACCCTGGGGATGCTTAGAAAGGAGATGGGGGCTGGGGAGAGGACTCGGTGGGTAAGGATCTTCCCATACAAGCAGGAGGACCTGAGTTTGACTCCCCAGGGTCCACATGAAAGTCGATGCTCAATCTATAAACCCAGCATGGGGAGATGGAAATGGAGACAGGGGAATGGATCCCCAGGAGCTCGTGGGGTAGCTACCCTGGTGAATGGACCTTATTTTGGAGAGGTAGAAGGTGAAGATGGGTGCCTGAGGGTGTCCTCTGACAGCCACACTCACACTTCAGCAAGCACACATCTGCACACACGCACAGGAACACGCATACACACAGGTATGCGCACACACATATAGCACATACCCAATAGTTTTGTTTACAAGGCGATGTATGTGTGGACTGGACTGGACTCCCCCAGAATCACCCTGGCCACACATACACATAGGTGAGACCCTGAACCCTATCTAGTGTGCCAACTGTCACGGTGTGAGTGTGAACTGCCCCCCAGTCCTGGGTGTGTGCCACCTATCATGGTGTGAGTATGAACTCCCCCCACCCCAGGCCAGGGTGAGCCCTGAATCCCAGTGTGCTATATGTCATGGTGTGAGCATGGACTATCCCCCCTGCCTTCCCTCCCAGGTGCCTGTGTTTGCACACTTGGTCTCTACTTGGTCATGCTATTTTGAGAGGTCATGAAAACTTTCAGGGGCAGAGTCTGTTTGGGGGACCATGAGTCCCGGAGGAGAGACTGGAGATATTTTATGGTCTGAGAGCTCCTCCTCACCCTGCTTTCTCTCTGGTCTCTGCCTCCTGTCTCAGAGATGTGAACAGTCCCAGCTGTAGGTTTTTGCTGCCACAGAGCCATTTGTCACTTGCTTCCTCTCAGTGAGGGACGGAACCTCAGACTGTGAGTTGAAGTGAGTTTTTCTTTAGTACGACACTTTGGCCTCAGCACGGAAGGCCACGAACACCCCTCCCCGGCCTGCCTGTTGCTGTAACTCATCCCTAACCAGTTAGGAGACTGAGTGTCTCCAGAAAGACTCTCATCTGGGGCGGGGGGGGGGGGGGGGGAGGAGGCCGTAGCAGCCCATTGAGTGGCTGGGGTGAGGACTCCTGCTATAGGCTCTCTAAGGCCTACAGGCACCCGGCAGGAAGGTCAGCTGGCTTTTAAATATATCTCCCTACATTTCTGAAGAGATGCTAAATTCAACCAAAGTGACTTGTCGCAGTTTGAGGGATGATGTGGACGCTCCGATTCAATCTTCCAGATCCACAGAGTAGGTGGTTTGATCCCCATTTTATCAGCACGTAAGATGAAAGGCTTGCTCTAGGCCACACCAGGGTCACATGGTGACTGCACAGTAGTAAACCTGGACGAGCAGAACCCCTGGGTTCCACACAGACGTGGGTGCAGGGTTGGCTGGGGAGGTCTATCCCATCCCCAGGAGTACACTGTGAGGGAGGGGAGAAAACTCAGATATCGCCCATCCCAACCCCCACAACTACAGCTGTCACAACAGTGACACAGGCGAGGACTGTGGGCTGTGCGGGAAGAGTAATTCTCAATGCACCTCTGAGAACAATCTAATTAGAGGCAGACAGAGACATGAGCGGTCACCGCAGAGGGTGCACAGATGGTGAGAGACACGGGACAAGATGCTGCATGTCACTTGTCATTAGGGAAACACACTCTCTGTGCACCCACCCACAGCCCCGCTCAGAGGCTGGTGGTGCAGAGGTGTCTGCCGTTCACCAGGCATAGCACAGGGGCAGCTCCTAGGGGAAGGGTGTGGAACTGTCTTCCACTGGATCCCAGTGTCCTCTAAAGACCCTTGCCTTAAAGGCAGATCCTCAGCAAGGGGCGCTGTTGGGAAGGGGTGACAGTATGTTACAGTTTGCTTCAAAGGACTCCAAAGGCTTGGGCTGAAGACTTGGTCCCTAATAAGCGGATCTGCTCATGGAGAGGCCATCATGAGAGTTTGACTTTGCCAGAGGATCCATTCCTTCCTGGGATCCATTCCTTCCTGGGCTCCATTCCTTCCTGGGATCCATTCCTTCCTGGGATCCATTCCTTCCTGGGATCCATTCCTTCCTGGGATCCATTCCTTCCTGGGCTCCAGCTGGAAGGCTTAGTTACTGGTGGCGGGGAACCAGAGGTGGGGCCTGACTGGAGGAAGTGTGTCTCGTGTGTGTATTTCAGGGGTGTGTTTTGTTCCTGGCTGTGGTGATGGTTCCTCAGCCTCCCCTCAGACTCACAGCCACGGAACCAGCCAGCCATGGCGGAACTGAAACGGTGAGCCCAAGTAAATCTTTGGAGGGAGGTTGTGCCACAGGGCTGGGAGCTATCACACCGTGCGAGCTGGCACTCCCCTTAGGGACCTTTATCCCAGAAAAAGGAAGCTGCATTCTCAGACATTGTGTTTCCCCTTAGTGGCTTCATTTCGATGGTCTCAAGCGGGAAAGCACTTTTGGGACGATAGCAAACTTGGATGACGGCCAGCTAGCAAACTGGGGCGTGTCTGAGGCTTACACTGTGGACCTCTATGGACGGGCTGAATGAACCTCCAGGGTCCCATGCTGACGTGCAAATGCCAACCCCGGCGGTTCTGTGAGAGCAGAGCATGACAGGGCTTGCCAGGGTGAGGTGAGGTGGGGTATCTGTGGCTACAAGAGTGGCCGGAGGGGTTCCCTGAGGGATCTATATTCTTTGTTTTCCTCAATGCTCCGACCAACAGGATAGCTGACCGGAAGGGGCCTAGGGAAGAGGAGTTGCTTTCAGCCCACACAGCTGGGTGTGTGACAGAGGGAGGGCAGACATGGAGGCAGGCGGCTCTGGGGAGCAAGGAACACAGCTGTGACCTCAGGCTTTCCCAAGGCTTCATGACACAGGGAGCAGACAGGAAATGGGATTGGGTTATCAAGCCTTAAGACCTGTTCCCAGTGATCCACTTCCTACACTGGGTTGCATATCCCAAAGGTTCCACAAGCCCATGGCAGACATTTATATCACCACACATGTCTTTGTATGTCTTTTGTGTCTTGATGGTTTGGGGTCACAGAGCCATGTGGGCGGCAAAACTGCATAGACATCTAGACGAAAGCATCTACACAAACACTCACAAAAACATATACACACATGCATAGGCTCACACACAAACATACAAACACATATATACATACATTCATAGGCTCACACCAAAAACATACATATACAAATATACACACAGAGACACAGACATCTGCATAAACACACATATGTGCATAGGCTCACACACATAGACACACACTTACATGCATAGGCTCACACACATAGACACACATTTACATGCATAGGCTCACACACAAACATAGATACATACATACATACACAGGCTCACACACAAACATGGGCACATAGAGATATACACACACAGACACAAACACCTAGACACTGACAGACAGACATATGCAGGCAGACACATAGGTACACATATTCAGATACATACACATAAGTGAATGTAAGTGATACTGGCCAGCCCTTAACATGATTGTGGTTGAACCAATGCTGGCTCCAGAGCACGGCCCCGTGCTGGTCCGGAGGATTCAACTGTGGGAGCCAGGTGAAGAGTGGCGGAGGCCATACCTTTTCTCACTGCTACATGTGAATATATATTTTCTCAAAAAGACATTTCTAGTGAATTTCTACCATTGAGGGGAAACTGAGGCTCTGGAGGAAACTGAAGGAAGTTCAGGTTGCTTGTGGGACCCCAGGCTGCTCATGAGTGGCGCTGAGCGAACCCCACCCTTCAACATTCTCTGCTGGCTTAGTCAATATTTAATCTTTCCCATTTGTTTTCCATTAGGACGCATATCCGAAACCTCTCATTAGCCCATCCTTCCAGAGAATAATGACTAATTTCCGACAGTAGCTTTCCTTTCTCCTACAGAGACCCTTCCATTATTGTAATTTACTGACAGAGAAGGAGAAATTGCAGACAATTTCCAGGGCCCAGGGACTGTGCTACAGGAAGGGACGCCACGTCCTTGCCTTGGCTGGGGTCTGGGGAGGAAGGAGGCGCCAGGTGAATGTGACATCATCTGGCTTCGTCTCAGTTGGTCTGAATATGTGACTCCTTCAGGGACCAGGGACAGATTCTGTAGTTCTGGGAGCTTTGAAAGTCACTCAGAAATCACGGTCAGACCTTGGATAGCTCGCTGGGAGCAGGGTTCAGATCTGTGCGGGCTTCTGCTTTCTGCCTGACTCTGGGAAGCACCTACAGCTCAGTGGCTTATGAGAATTTCTGAGGGGTGCTGAGAGAGGTACCAAGACAGCCTCTGTTGGCCCTAATGAGTCAACACCAGCGACGCAGGCTGTTATTTCTTTCTTTATTTCTTTATTATTTATTTATCTCCTGTTTGCTTTAAAAGGTGTGGGAGGCCTGGTTTGTGAGAGGGAAGGCCGGAAGAATTTCAGGCCCATTAGCTAAGTCCCAGGTTCTGGATGAGAGGCCACCTGCCTCTGTACTAATGAGCACACACCCCAGCTGAGCCGTGTCTTCCCTCCAGCCCCTCCAAGATGTGCCCTTGGCTGCCCTCATTCGGCTTCTTGGGTTGCTTGTAGCTAATTTGCCCGCCCACCGCCTGCTCCTGCCCCTCGAGGGACTGCCTTGGGGGATGAGCTTCCTAAGGTTCCACAGAAATAATGTTACATCCCGTTCCCTCCGGTGACACTGAGCTCGCCAGTGTCTTACCATCCTGAAAGACAATCATTCAGAAATGCAATCACTTTGCTGAAGCAGCAGTCCCCAGAGACGGGGCAATGACAACCCCTGCCAACGGAGGAGAGTGTGATAAATGTTTGCCCTCCTGCCCTAGCCAGAGGAGAGGCTGACCCCTCACGGGCCCGTGGAGCCCTGGGAGAAGATGGCTTCTTGGAGGACAGATTGCCCTGGCTCTGCTTGCTCTCTGTTTCTGAGGAAAAACTGCCTCTGTTTTGCCCAGTACTCTGCAGAGCTTAGAATCCCTGCAGGAACCCCAGGGCTGGGGCCGGTGATAAGGTGCAGGAAGCTAGGCAAATAATGAGGAAAAGGTAAACGGGTGGAAACCCTGTAGTGTGTCTGAGAGTTGCAAAGGGCTTATCCGTAGAGAGTGGCTTGCTGTCTGTCTGAACTTCAAGGCTACTTGGGTGTCATGTGTTTTTAGATGTCTATACCCGGTATCGTCAGCAGAGGCTTCAGTGACCTCATCTATCCTACCTTCCCCAGGGTAAGGCTTGCCCAATGAGGTCCTTCCATCCCCCACAATAGGGGACAGCTCAGCAGGATTGCCTAGGGGTTTGTTAGCCCTAGGCTGACATCTCCTGAAGAGACCAAGCTAGTGGGCCTATCAGATGTGGGTCTGGCTAGCACTCTACCTCTCTACCTCTATGTAAGCCTCCAGCAGGGTTGGAAATGTGGGTACCCATGTTATAACCCCCATATACAGCTGCTTGGGTCCACCGTATCCTCACAGCTGAATGGCGTCTGGTAGATTTGTTCGTCAGGACTGTGACATGCAGTTGAAACCTGACTCATAGTGAGGGTCCTGGTAATGGTAAAGGCATATGTCCTGTGGTCTGTGGGAAGAGAGGCTCTTGGGTCAGTTCGCAGGGGAACAGAGAACCTGATACAGGGGTTCACCTCCTGGGCCGGGAGAAGAGTTTGCTTGTTTGGTGGGCCCTGGTCTCTGGTCTGATTTCCTAACTCTGGTTGGCACAATGTCTTCCTTTCCTATGTTTTTCTCTCTCCTATTCGTCAGCCCTAGTCTAATGTTACCATAGAGACAAAGACAAGACCAAGAGCCAAGGCAAAATCTCCCACTCTAACAATCTAAGCTTAACACTTGGTCTCTGACCCAGGATACAAGTAATTAGAGCAACTCCTGATGGCTCCCGGGCCTCACTCCAAATGGCCAGGCTTGTGGAGGACAAGTGATATTAAACAATTTTCTACTTTAGGGCAGGTAGCTCAACTGGTAACATGCTTGCCTTGCAAATACGGGGACCTGTGTTTGACTTACAGAAGCCATGTAAAAAAAGCCAGGCACAATGGCGCATGCTTACAAACCCAGAGTTGGAGAGGCACAGACAGTCAAAGCCCTGGGGCTCGCTGGCCTGCCAGTCTAGTCTATGCAGAGTTTTAGACTAGTGAGACCCCTCACGAAACAGCGTGGATGAGCTATGCTCAAGGTTAACCTCTGGCTTCCACATGCACATGCTTGCATGTGTACTGACACGTGCACTAACACGTGTGTGCTCACACACCGGAGCACTGACACATGTGCACTGACACACATGCACACACACATGTACCCACATGCACGCTCACACATGTACACTCACGTGTCTCCTACATTTCCACTCATCCCCTGAAAACATAGTGAGTCACCCTCCTGCTAGCTATTCAGATATGACCCTGGAACCAATGGCCAGGAAGCTTCTTATAATGGCTATAAAATATCTCAGGAGTCTGTCCACTCATCCACGGTCTTTCTATCCTCAATGTCCAGTCTTCCTTAAAATGTTCCTATTTGCAGAGAGACTCTCTTATAACCATCACCCGTCAATGAGAAAGCTGAGGCAGGATTAGAAGGTGGGACATCTGGCAGGGACAGAGAGAATTCTGGGAGACAGTGAAAGATGAGAGGGATTCATCCCAGAACCATGAGGAGACAGATGTAAACCAGCAGGTAGCGGAACCCAGGTTGGAATAAAAAGGATGATAAGTTAAGAGCAAGTTGGAGAACAAGTCAAAACTTACAGCCTAGGCATTTATTAATAAAGAATTAGTCTCAGAGTTGTTACCACTGGGAATTAAGTGGATGGGAAGAAAAATGAGGTTTTATACATAGTGGGTCTAGTTTGGTTAAAAGCTTTGCTCCCTTCTCTAGGGTAGCGGTCCCCTCTTCTCCGTCAGCACCTAAGGTTTGCTACAGTGCCTGCTCTCTGCAGCCTCTCTGTACCCCGAAGTGTGTGAGAATGGGGGTTGGAAAGTCTTGGGCAGCTGTGTTGTGTGGTATCAGTCCCAGCCCCATGTCCTGCAGTGTGTGGAGTCTCCAGGAAGCAAATGCTGACACTCTGCTGAGCCTTACCTGGCTTGGAGCCCTCATCCACAGAGCCGTTGTAGACCTGGTTGATGAACTCGGGACGGTTGTCATTCATGTCGATGACGTAGATGTACAGATCAATAGGATTCTCTACCTTGTTACCGTTCATATCCACAGCGTGGGCTCGGAGCTGCAGAGCAACGGATGCACACATTACAGCTGGCAGCCACATTCAAGGGTAAGCTTGTCTCTGGTGAGGGTGGTTCCCTGGGGACTCACAGCTCTGGGGTAGCACAATAACTTCCTGCTTCCTGGGGGAAGTGGCAGGAGTGACCTGAGGTAGGGCTGAGATACCCAGAAACTTCTGTGAGCCTTGACTCTCTCCTCTGTGCTGATAGGCTGTGATGGCTTGAATATACTTGGTCCAGGGAGTGGCACTGTTTGGAGGTGTTGCTCTGTTGGAATAGGTGTGGCCTTGTTGGAGTAGGGTGTGGTCTTGTTGGAGTGGGTGTGGCTCTGTTGGAGTGGGTGTGGCCTTGTTGGAGTGGGTGTGGCCTTGTTGGAGTGGGTGTGGCCTTGTTGGAGGAGGTGTGTCACTGTGGGTGTGGCCTTTCATATACTAGTCCTAGCAGCCTGAAAGCCAGCCTTCTGCTAGCAGCCTTCCCATGAAGAGGTAGAGCTCTCAGCTCCTCCTGTACCACTCTTGCCTGGATGCTTCCATGCTCCTGCCTTGATGATAATGGACTGAACCTCTGAACCTGTAAGCCAGCTTCAGTGAAATGTTGTCCTTATAAGAGTTGCCTTGGTCATGGTGTCTGTTCACAGCAGTAAAACCCTAAGACATGGGGTCATGTTGGCAGAAATAGGGTGGCATCCTCTATCTGTGATGCTAGGGTCACCCAGGGCCCCTCAGTCTGACATCTTCACATGCCTGGGCCAGACAGGTGCCCCACAGACAAGACTTCACATTTTTCCATAGTGGCTGCAGCTAGGCCGCTGTGACTTGTAGAGTGGGTGGGGCTTAGGTGCCTGCTCCTGAGAGGCTGACTGAGGGGAAGGCCTGGGGAGAGATCTTTATATGGTGCATACAGGCGGGGTGTGTGTGAGACTTCAGAGTTGGGTGTCAAGGAGGGGCAGAGGGAAGGCCAAGCTGGTCAGGACCACTGGGAATCTGCTGTGGACTCTTTGGGCTCAGCTGCTGGTTCACCCTCTGGAAGGTTTTTTTGCCCCTGCTTCAGATATGTCTGCAGTTCTGAGCTTTCACATCCCCCCAGCTGGCTCTTGACACTGAGTGGCTGTGGATGGGCACAGAGGGGCCTGTCTTCCCTCCCCTAGGTGACTGAAGTAGCTATGGTGGGAGCTCCAGCTTGGGCAACGGTGAGGGGTGATCCCTGTTTCATGCCTGGTCTGTGTAGAAGTGAGGTCATCCTAGTATCTTGTCACAGGCGGACACAGGACCTGGCAGTCACGGGAGCTCTGTGTTTACCATGCTCTAGTTCATTTGTATGGTTTTTGGTCTCATTACTTTGACACTCTTGATGCTTTCTGGAGCAGAGGCCACCCTCCATGTAATGCCAGGTATAAAGCGCCATGTCGGGGGTGGGGCTGCGCATGGGGCAGGCAGAGTGGGCTGTGCACTGACTGCCACAGACTGAAGGTCATATGACTGCTGACTCCTCCTGTGGGGAAACCATGGGAGATACAGAAGACGGCAGCCTGAGAAGCCCCAGCTACAGTTGGTTCCCTGCCTGGGGTACCCTGCTGTCAGCTGCTATGTCCCAGAAGCATGAAAGCAATTTTGGGGATGCCCCGAAGCACACGACAGATAGAATATTCCGGCAGGAAATCAGAGGCTTGATAGGGCCTCAAGTCAAGGCCTCGGGGAGGGGAGGAGGCAGAAAGTAGAAACTCCTCAGGCCAGGGACTTTCTCTTATAGACCATGATAATTAAAAAGCGAGTTTGTCTAATCTTGGAAGAAGTGAGTTTAATAAGTGAGTGGCTTCCTTCTTTGCCCATGGGAAGTGAAGTGTTCTCATATAAGGCTGACTCTAGGCGACCTGCTGACAGGGGAAGAGGCAGGGGGAGTGGATAGGCTATGCCTGTTTTCTTCTTTCCTTCCTTCCTTCTTTCCTTCCTTCCTTCTTCCATTCCTTCCTTCCTTCCTTCCTTCCTCTATTCCTTCCTTCCTTCCTTCTTTCCTTCCTTCCTTCCTTCCTTTCTTATAAAAAGATTTATCTATTTTATATATGTGACTACACTGTAGCTGTCTTCAGACACCAGAAGAGGGCATCAGATCCCATTACAGATGGTTGTGAGCCACCATGTGGTTGCTGGGAATTGAACTCAGGTCCTCTGGAAGAGCAGACAGTGCTCTTAACCACTGAGCCATCTCTCCAGCTCTGTTGTCTTTCTCTCAAACTTTAATCCCACGCCTTGTTGACCTCCCCTCTAAACATGGGCATAGATGTCTCTAAAGAACACATTCTGGAAGTGGTGCCTACGGCAGACAGGAGCAGGAAGACCTGGGCATGGGTTGTGGGGTGAGGTGTCTGGCTCTGAAAATCTGGAGACCCAATTTTCTCTTGGGGTGGGGCCGTGAAGGATTTAATTGTTCCCCCAAACCTGGGCTGAGCTTTCGTCAGCTATTTCTGTTTTCCCAGCATCTAACCCAGGGCCCAACACATACTGAATGCTCAAGAAGTGAACATGGTATGGAAGGATGGATGTGTGGTTAGCATGGGCAAGTGGGTGTGTGACGGATGAGTAGATGGTGGATTGGTGGATAGGTAAACAGATGAATGGGTAAACAGCTGGGCGGGTGGGTAGGTAAGCAGATGGTTGGGTAGATAGGTAAACAGATGGGCAGGTGGGTAAGTAAACAGATGGGCAGGTGGGTGGGTAAACAGATGGGAGTGTGGATAGGTAAACAGATGGGTAGGTGGATAAATAGATGGGCAGATGGGTGGGTAAACAGATGGGCAGGTGGGTAAACAGATGGGCAGGTGGATAAGTAAACAGATGGGCAGGTGGGTAAACAGATGGGCAGGTGGGTAAACAGATGGGCAGGTGGATAAGTAAACAGATGGGCAGGTGGGTAAACAGATGGGCAGGTGGGTGGGTAAACAGATGGGAATATGGATAGGTAAACAGAAGGGTAGGTGGGTGGGTCGACCGGTGGACAGGCAGGTTGATGGATGGGTAAGTAGATGGCTGTATGGATAGATAGTATATGAGGACTAGTTGGTTAGATATGCATTTGGGTGATGAGTGGACAGGAAGGTGTGTGAGTGAGTGAACACACAGATGAGAAATAAAGTTCATAGAAAAGGGGGTGTCTGGTCAGATCATGCTTTTTCTTGAAGTTTCTGTGAAGAGGAACAGCTGGAGAACCACCAACAGGGGCTGTGAGCCTGACTGTGTTCCAGCTCATCATGGAAGCCATGAGGCGTGCAGAGGCTCCTGGTCTGTGGTCTATAAAACACAGCTACGTAGGCTCAGGCAAGAGGAGACTTGTGGCTCAGGAGGGACAAACCACATTGCTGAGGTTGCTTCCCCAGTCCTTCAGCAGAGCACCCTACTCCCCAAGGCTTGATGGGGAGGACCCTGCGGCCAGTGACAGGCTCAAGCTCCTGAAACCCCCTTTACATAAACAGGAAGTGAGCAGCCTCAGGACCAAGGTCTGTCCTTGCCTGAGGATATAGTGTGGATAACCCGACAAGTCCTTGTGCATGCACTCGGAGCCTCCTTTGGAGAGAGGAGGGGGTTGATCAGTCCTGAACAAATGGCCATCATAGAGGACCACCAGGGCCAGCTTGCAAGAGTTGCAGCAATTAACAAGACAGCATGGGGCAGAATTCCGCTTTTGTTCTCAGGTGATTGTCGACTCACTGGGCATCCGACTTCTTGGCATTTCACCACAGGGGCACACAGCACCCCCAGACATGCCCACCTTTGTGCTCTTCTGATGGTGTGCGGATGATCTTTATAACCGTGTCATAGCTGAGATCTCTACATGGTGAGAGGCCCGAGTCCAGGGTGGGCTCAGTAACTTGCCTGAGGCTCACAGAGGTAGAGTGCTGGGCCTCACCCTCATAGGTGCTGGGGTGGAGCCCAGAGCCCTGGGGATCAGCCGCAACGTTGTGTGTGTGTGTGTGTGTGTGTGTGTGTGTGAGAGAGAGAGAGAGAGAGAGAGAGAGAGAGAGAGAGAGAGAGAGAGATAGAGATGTGGGGGGCGGGGGGGAGATGAGGGGAGGCTCGTTGCCTCCCTCATATGCACGGATTGTGGGGCAAAGAGGAAGCTGAGCCTTCATAGCCTCTCTTTTCTCAGATTTTTTCCTTTCTGAGAGGCTCTTGCCTAAGAGGCTCCCAGAGACAAGCTATAAGCATATAGATGAAAGGCAGAAGGTCTAGCCTGGGAAGGGACTGGCTATGCTGAGTGAAGACCACTCTGGCCTGGAAGTGCTGAGGTGGAGCTTAGCAACCACACTTTGACCTCTTGCTGGTAGATGCCAGGGTCGTCCTGTGGGTCCTAAAGTGCTCCTTGCTGCTGACCTGCCAGTGTGAAGGGTGGACAATTCTCAGACCGCCTGTTACTGCTTTCTCTGTTCCACGCATGGCTACTTACATGGTAAGAGGCTCTTTCTTCTCGGTCCATGGGCCGAGTGACATACATCCGGCCAGACATGGAGTCGATGTTGAAGACCTCCATGGGGGGCTGGTCGGCGCCCACCCCTGTGATGCTGTAGCGGATAGGGATGTCATTGTCTTTGTCCGACCTGATCTGAAAGGCACAAGAATGGAGATGTGAGCTACAGCAGCAGCTGATACATCATCCTGACCGGAGGGTCCACGCTTGCCCACATTCTCAGAGCACCATGGACCACTGCCGGGACAGGTCAGTAATGCCTCTCACACTGGAGCACACTTGTCCCTTTAACAAAGCAATCAGTCGTTCAGCCCTAGGGAATTCACTTCCCTTCTGTGCTTAATAAACACATCCTAGGGAAAGAGCCAATCCAGTCTGAACTGGTTTTAGGTGCCTGTATGGCAATGCAACCTGGAGTGATCCCAATTTACCATCGAATGCCTACGCATGACTAGGCATGCATATGATTAAAATACCCCATGCCCACACAAAGGTCCGTTTCTATAAGTCAATCAAAAGTTTATCAGAGCAGAAACCCATACCCCTCTCTACAACCAACTTCTCTTCCTCAGGGCTCAACGCAAGCTTCCAGGAATACACAGGCTCTCTAGGACTGTGGCTCATGCTCCATGTTCCCTGAACACGGCTACTTTGTATTTTTTCTTGTAAATAAAACTCCTTGCTACATTTTATGTTTAGTTCGTCAATCCTTCGAAGATGACAAGAGTCAAGAATACAACAGGCTCAGACAGCAACCACGAGTATCAGAAGGGCAGTCGGTGTGCAGGGACTTACTGGGTGCTGCTGATCTCATGCCCAGGGCTCATCAGGTGACAGGCTGGGACAAGGCACAATAGTTAAAGATTGTATGTATGTATGTATGTATGTATGTATGTATGTATTTAGTTTAGAATAGTTTATTCAGGGCCTGGGAGGGGAGTTAAGAGGGTAGTAGGGGCAGAGAAAGGCAGGGAGAGAGAAGTAGAGAAGTGGAGGCCAGTCATGATCATGTGGGGAGGGGGGAAGGAAATGGGGAGAGAGAGTGGGTGGGTGGGGGGAGAGGACAGAGCAGGAGCAAAAAGGCAAGAACAAGAGCTTGTTTTTTATTTTATTTTATTTATTTATTTTTTAGAAACTTATATATTTCATGTATGTGAGTATACTATTGCTGTCCTCAGACACACCAGAAGAGGGCATCTGGTCCCATTACAAATGGCTGTGAGCCACCATGTGGTTGCTGGGAATTAAACTCAGGATCTCTGGAAGAGCAGCCAGTGCTCTTAACTGCTGAGCCACCTCTCCAGCCTTTATTCTATTTTATTTTCTTGAGGCAGTATTCATGTAGCTCAGGTTAGCCTCCCACCTGTTATGTAACTGAGGATGACTTTGAATGTCTGACCCTCCTTTACCTCTCAGGTTCTGGGATGAAAGGCAGGCACCATTAAGTCCAGTCTACACAGTGCTGGGAACCTAGGGCCTCATGCATGGTAGGTAAGCACTCTGCCAACTGAACTACATCCCCAGCCCCTCAATATTTCAAGTTCATGTCAAGATATGGCGTAGGTGCCAAGCCACAAAGAGACACCAGCAAGAGGTACAGAGGCAGAGAGAAGTCCCCATCCACACAACAAGCAGGATCTGCTGAGCAGGTCACCTGTTTGGGTAAAATGAGACAGGAGTCTCAGTGGAGGTCTGAGAGAAGCCAGAGAGCAGATTTTCCTTCCAGTTTTATTTGTACACCAATCTGCAAGGTGACTCCAGAAAACCCCCAATTCCTAAAAAGTTCAGCCGATGGAGAATATCTTTCTTTCTTTTCTTCCCCCATTCTTAAAGATAAGTCGATTAAAAAATTTAATTAAGACTCTTAAAGCAGGAGCAGGGGCTGTCTCTGACTCATCTGCCTGCTTTGGGTCTCTTTCCCCTAACTCGGCTGCCTTTTCTAACCTCAATAGAAGATGTGCCTAATCTTACTGCAACTTGATATGCCAAGGCTGTTTAATATCCATGGGAAGCCTCTCCATTTCTGAGGAGAAAGGAGGAGGGATGGAGGGAGGGAAGGAAGAGAAAGCTTCAATCAGGATGTAAAAAAAAAAAAAAAAAAATCAAGAAAAATGTAATTAAAATGTAATTACATTGTTACTACCTTTCTTTTCTCTTTCAAGTTTGCAAGAAGTTAAATTGAAGAATTTTGGATTAATGTAACCTTGGCAGAAGAGATTTTATGGCAGCCTAGTGTTGACTGTGTCTTACTGTTATCAGTGGTCTCTCTTACATAGATCTACAATGAAAAGGAACAAGCAGAGTAAAGAAAAATGCAAAATGTACAGTTTAAAGAGAAAAAGAGCACCAGGAAGTGGAAGAATAGAGGACTGAAGTTCCAGTGCTCAAGGAGATGAAAAGTTTCAAGAAAAGCCTAATCCTAAGTGAGATAAAGGGAGTGGTGACCTGGGGTAAGGCTCTACCCAGCTCAGCTTCTTACTTGGGAAAAGGATTTAAAGAAAAGCTTAAGCAGGAAAAGGAACCCTCAACAACAGAAATGATACAGATGTAACTGAACAAGGGGTCGGGTTCCCAGCCCCAGCAGGCTGCAGAACTTGGCAGCTGGGGTGGTTTGTGCAGGTTTGGCCTCCTTAGACTCACGGTTTGAACACAGGCCCATAGGGAGTGGCACTAATAGGAGGTAGGACCTTGTTACTGAAGGGTTGGACTTGGAGGTCTTCTATGCTCAAGTTATGCCCAGTGTGGGACACAGACTCCTTCTTCTGCTTTTGGATCCAGATGTAGACCTCTCAGCTCCTTCTCCAGCACCATGACTGCCTGGACGCTGCCATGCTTCCTGCCATGACCAAAATGGACTGACCCTTTGACACTGAAAGTAAGTCCCCACTTAAAAGCTTTTAAAAAATAAGACTTGACACACACACACACACACACACACACACACACACACACACACACATACACTCGGTGGGAGAAGACACACACAAGACTAAATAAACACAACCCCAATCTGTTTAATGTTGCTTGTTGTGTGTGTGTGTGTGTGTGTGTGTGTGTGTGTGTGTATGTGTGTGTGTGTGTGTCTGTGTGTGTGTGTGTCTGTGTGTGTCTGTGTGGTACACAGTCTGTGGGGCTTCAGTTCTAGGCACTCAATGCTTTTGCTTCCATGACAAGGTAGGAGTTGGGTGGTCGACATTCCAGCCTTTTCCCCCTTAGCCAAAGCCATCTTTCTCAGGTGTTGGCGATAGCTGTCAAAGCATGTGCCCTTGACCTTTCATAGCCCCACACCCTCTTTACAGCTTCCTCTCCCACCAAGGGTCTTACAGCTCCCCTCTCCCACTGAGGGCTTTTGTGGCCCGCACTGTCCAGGAAGGAGTGCTTCAACCTTATCCGGGCAGCCCCTGGAATATAAGGGAAGAGCCTTGATATATGACCCAGATGCCAAGCAGCACTTCTTCCCAGGGAGATGAGTCTTATCTGGGCAGCTCCTGGAATGTAGGGCATAGGTCCTGAGATGCAACCCACGTTGGCAGCAGCCAATTGACTTAAAAGTCAACTAAGCCCACCAATGCTTGCGTGCCTAATCACCATTTGTAGCCCACTCGTTACTAAGTGTCTAAAAACTATACTGTTGGAGGGCTCCAGGTTGTCTCTCCTCTGGATGTAGGCCACCCCAGTGCACTGGACTAATAAACCTCTTGCTTTTGCGTCGATCCCCAATCTCTCATCTCATTCGTGGGAGCCTCAAATAGACGGGACTCAATTTGGGTCTTACATCCTTCTGGTCTGTGCATAGCAGAAAAACTCTACCATGGAGTCTGAGTTGCTTCCAGATGCTACTCTGGTGAAGTGGATAGTCTCTCAAATGTTGTCTCTTCTTCATTTTTGCAGAAAATGGGATTTAATAACCAGGGGCATGGAGAGTCTAGCGGAGAGACAGCAGAGCCTGCCCTGTGCCTGTGCCTGTGTTCTTGGTGTGTTTGAAGGGTCTAAGGGACAATTCCCACAGTCATGAGGTGGAGCTCCTATCACTGGAACAGGGACCTTCCCTGGAGGACCAGGTGCCTTTGGGTTATGGAATGTGGGAAGCTGTGGCTCTGGGCTTGGACTTTGAGGTCACAGTGAGGTCTCAAGTGCAATGGGGGAAGGGGACACACAGAGTCAGGGACGGGCCTCTGCTGAGAGGGACTGGTGAGCCTCTCTAGCAGCCCTAGAACAGGTGCTGTGTGTCACATATATAGCCACCTCCACTTCCTCTGCCCACAGGGCACTCATTATAACCACGCTGAAAGGAACCACCATAGAGTTAAGATGAGACACATTGTGCTTTGATCATCTGCTGGGCCACTTCTGACAGTGGGCTGCCGAGTGCGGAATCCAGGGGGCTCTCTGCACAGACCTCGGGGTGATAGGATTCGCTCATAGTTTACCTTGTGCAGAAGAAATACTGTATAAAGGAACCTGGCAGGCCAGGGGAGAGCACTTTCCTGTGATTTGTGTCTAGAAAATGAGGAAAACATCGCAGCCGTGAATGCTGGGTAGGGAGCAGGAAGTGCAGGCAGCCCTCACACCGGCTCCCTGCTGAGGAAGCCGGCAGAGAATAGCTTGGGCTCCTCTGCATTTGTTGTTAGAGGACAGAACAGATGGTAAAAGGTTAGTTTAAAGTGATGTCTGCATTGAAATAATGTACGGGGCGCCGGAGGCTGTGTTCACCTGGGGACTGTAGCAGGACCGCTCTGTCCTCAGAAAAGATGGAAGGAGGGAGGCCCCCAAATCCCCTAAATAGAGTACTTGCCTTATTCAAATGAACTTGAAGCTGGATAAAGTCACCATGTGGCTTCCAGTTGCAGACACCTGGGTTTATTCTCAGTGTATTCAAGTGAGAAAGTAATGGGGCAGAATCACATCTGGATTCCAGATGTGTGTGGGGGTTGGGGAAGAAGAGAGGAGAGGGAGAGGAGAAGAGAATTAGGCCCAAAGGAGACAGCACAGAGACACCCACCATTCAGGGACAGGGAGGTATTCACCCGTCCAGGGCAGGAGCTGTGCCACAAAGTGAAACTCCACAAGTTATAAAGCTGGACCACAGCTGTCAGTGACAAGAAGGTCTTGGAGGATGTGCAGGGCCCGGGGCAGGAGTAGATCAGAGAACGTGATGAGCAAATCGGGCTCCTTTGCTCTTGGCCAGTTATGGACACAGACACACTACATGTAGGTGCATAAATGTTATCTGCACACACACCACACAACAAACACATAAAGCCACACACATATACAAGCATGCATACTCAAACACAAATACTACAAAAATTCACTATAAACACATCCAAAGACATTAAATACATACAAGCCTCCGAACCCACACATTGGCCTCTCTCCTCTGGGTACCCACCTCTGAAGGCGTTGGATATTTTGCAGGCAATGGTTCTGTCCCTCACTGCCCCCTGGTCCCTGACCTGGCATTTCAAAAGATGCTCAGATAATCCTTAGGATCAAGGCTGTTCGGCACGACAGGGATCTCTGGTAAAGTGCTTCTATGCCTCCTCCTTGTATTGTATCAAACCTAGAGATTTTCCCAGGAGAACAGGTTACAATTTCTCATTTTTGTTCCCGCTGGGAGTTTTGTGCAGCCTGCAGTGGTTCCAGCGAGAGAGAAGGGTTTTGAGTCCTGACGGCTGTGCCTCCCCAGCCGTCAGACGCCAGGATGGAGACAGTGGGTTTACTGCAGCCAGCAAGACTAGCTGGCCAAGAAAGGCATTTTTCCCCCTTTAAAACCGGACCCTCGCTGAAGCTCAGAGGCAGGATGACGGTGGCAGCTAAACACATTTGCAGCTTCCTGTGGCCTCAGCCATGTGCACGTAAAACTCGGCTGCTCTCGGAGCTTGAACTTGATCCCAACAGCTGACAAAGAATCAGGTTTTCTTGGGCTTCCGCTTTGCCCAGATGCCCTGCCTCCATTTTCCCTTCCCTGCCCCTTTGTCAGCAAGCCTGAATGATGCTCCACACACCTTAGGAATCCAGTAGAGTTAACTGTCCCCAAGAGTAGCACGTTTGGTCCTGGACGGCACATGCAGCAGGCGCCTCATAATTACTAGATGAGCAAATTAAACCAGGAGTCACCGGTGGGCAGAGAGACAGCCAGACCACTCACTCAGCCCTCTGCTGAGAACCATGGCTGCCAGGCCCCACGAAAGGCTTTGTGCACAAATAGTTACCCATCACGTGATCCAGAAGATGGGTAGGCTGTGGAGGGGTGGGGCAAGAAAGGCTACACAGCCTGAGGCTTGGCAAAGCCAGACAGGTGCTGCGGTGAGTACGAACCATGACTACATGGAGAACAAAGACAGAAGACAAGAGTGGAAGGAGAGGGAAGGGGGTGGAGACATGGCAGTCACCCCAGCTCCCCGGAGCAGGGCCTAGAGACTGCTGGGAACCCATAGCAGAAGATGAAACCACACACCGTGGGTTCTCCACTCTTGCTAACCGCCCTGGTGCACGAGGGCATTTTTAGCAGCTGATCTCCAATCTACTCACTGTCCTTGGGCTCACACCTCTGCACAATCATATCTTCCCACCTAGTGCGGCCACATCAGGATGCAGTAGCCTGGTCAACTGCTCTGACACCAGCTCAGTGGCCCAGCCTGTGGAGGAGCTGCTGTCCAGGTATCTCTAGCCCTTTGGAAGGTCTCAAAAGACCATGAAAACATTCCAGAATGCTAGGCTTTCTGGCCATTGTCCAGCCCATGCTGCAGATGTAGCCACTGAGGCCAAAGATTTCATGTGCAACTGGAACCTTGAGCAGAGTTCCCAGGTTCCGTTTAGTGGTCATATTACCTTTGATCGTTTATTTGTGGTGTTCAGGAGGGATAGAACCCACGGCCTTGGGTGTGGTGGGCAAGCGCTCTACACTGAGCCACGCCCCTAGCCTAGTCCCACACAGCCTCTGTAAGCAGAAGGGAAGCAGAGCCGTCTGCCTGCTGGACCCAGAGCCATACGTACAGTGGACAGAGGGGAGGACTGAGTCAGCTCTGCAGCTCACAGGGCTGCTGCACTTGCCACCAGAGACTCAGGCACATGCTCCCTCCTGCCAGCCCTGCAGATGTGAGTCCTGGACATTCAGGCGGTTGTCTGTCTAAGCTCCCTGTTTAAAAATCAGCACGGTTTGTCTTCGTTCCTAGGCAGAGTTTAATTGTTCTGGTAAGTGACTGTGAGAGGGCAGCTCTGTGGCGTGTGAGCTGCAGCATCTCGCTGAAGAACTCCTTCCTGGGTGATGAGTACCGAGTCCGAAGTAGACACTGTATGACCCACTTCCGGGCTCGGGGAACACCAAGGGAGAGGAGGTGAAAGATCCCAGGAGGGCGGGGAAACTTACATGACCACGCCCCTCCCCAAGGAGCCAGAATATGGGATCACGCCCCTCCCCAGGAACTAGGAAATGCTTACACCTATTAGCATGTTGCTGGGGAAGGGCGAAACATTTTCTTCAGAAGTCACTGTTAGAATGCCTATGGTCCAGGGACTACCACCACCCACACCCACTCAAGCAACCTACTGAGTCACAAAAAGCCAACCGTCCAACTAACCAGGCAGTCAACAGAAGAACAGCAAAGAGGATGGAGGCTTATGGAGGTGTTTGGTGGGAGAGAAAGGGTGTGTGTGTGTGTGTGTGTGTAAGTGTCCGACATTCATCATAGACATGTATAAAATCACCAAAGAAGAAAGCTTGCAAGCAGCCGGACTCAGCCGGCTGCTAAAACTGCTCTCACCAAAGGACTGACTTACAGATGGGGCCCGCCCTGCCCCCACGCTTCCTCAATTTTTTCAAGTGTTATCAAGGAGATTTTGAAGTGTTTCCCATGTGCAGTGAGATTGAGCCTTCAGTTATTTTCACGAAGGTTCCCGTAGCGGAACTCCCAGCATGTGACAGATGTGACAGGCAAAGGAAGGAATGAAGTTGGTGGCGAAACATCATGGCCATTGTACATGCTGTTCACAATTGGAGTTTCATAAATCACAGGAAAACCCTCAAAGTCAGATGAGCACTAATGAAAGCCATGAATATGTTCTTATAAAATTTGCCTGGTGGGGAAGAGGGGATGAGTTGATCTCAGAGATGCCCTTGAGGTTACACCAAATTAACAAGGCCAGCCTCTCTTAATTTCTTGTGGGTGATTGGGCGGGCTTTATTCCTGACAGTGGATGGCTGTGTGGGCAGACACATGCCTGACCTGCTGGGAGCACAGAGGTGACTACCATTTGGGGGACCGTCATTTTCCCACTGGGAGAGAGTTTATATGCCCTGCCCTCCCTAGCTGGTGGAGGCCCCAGGGCAGTCTCTAGCGAGTTCCTGGAGCACCACTCTCTTTTTAACTCCACCCTCTTTTTAACTCTTGTTATTTTGAAACAATGTTTCTCTCTGACCTGTCCCATGTATTCCAGGGATTCACCGGCTCTGCCTTGCCAGCCCTGGGATTATAAGCGCACTGCACACCGCCTGGCTGCTTGTGTCGGTTTCGGGGATTGAGCTCATGTATTTGTGCTCAGTAGGCTTTTCCTTCAGTCTTAGGGCATACATAGGCACACAATCGGATAATCATGTCTGGATTCACTCAGAATAATCGCCTCTGTGCATCAAGGTCCTGGATTCACTGGCTACACAGAACTTACTCCTGCTTTTAGTCTTCAGAAGCTTCTTTTAAAAATAAAACTTTAAAAACCACTTGAAAACAAAAAAAGCACTAAAGCGAAACTCGGCAAGCACATTTAGCAAAGAGAGTTTCTACCCTGGCCCCCCAATGTTTGGTGTGTCCTCCCATGGTAGTGTCTGTCTGTCCGTCTGGAGACACACAGGGTGAGGCTGTCACACTTCCTAGGTAATTGGTAGTGGCCATGAGTCCTTTAATCATGGTGCCATGCTTGACTTTTTACATCAGAGCTGGGACTTGAACTCAGGTCCCCCTGCTTGCCTGACAAGCACTTTAACAGCAAATCCCATCCATCTCCCTTAGCTCCTTTTCTGACAAAGTCTTGCTATATAGTCCAGACTGGCCTCAGACTAAACTTTCTAAGTGCTGGGGTTACAGGCATGGGCTGCCGTGCCTGCCTTCCTCCTTAGCTTCCTTTCTTTGATAATTCTGATCCAGGTTTTGTTTTAGACCTCTCGGTGCTCTGGGCCAGGGAGGGTAAGAACAAAGGTGGTCATGCCACCCAGTGAAGTAAGGAGAGCAGTCTGGTCAGAACAGACACTAGCTCAGGGAGGCATGGCTGGGCTTCCTGCAGCAAGCGGGTGTCTGGTTCTAGTGCTCCAGGGACTGGGCACATCCACAGGTGTGGAGTCATGGCTCACTCGATAATTCTTCCAGGAAAGGTATTTTCGGAAGTTTGCCAAGGTACTCCCTTCTGCAACACATGTCAACTTGTGTCACATTCCCACGCAGGGACACTTGCCCAGGGCACCCTGGGCACTCTCTGCCTGTCCTGTGCATGCCCCCATGGCTCCGGTGGCAGGTGGTGACGTCCAGTCGACACACGCTTAGATAAAGGTATCAGTGACAGACCCTTACAGAAGATGGCACTGCAGCCAAGACCTGGACCAGGGGAAGAGACAGCCCCCTGGGTGATGGGGGACAACGCTTCAGGAGAAAATGTCTAAGAAACCTCAAAGGGCTGAGGCTTAGAGCCAGGGGAGCCCAGCTGTCATACTCAAGGACAAGCAAGGTGGCCAGTGTGACAGGGACAGTGCTCAGAAGACCTGTGGGATCCTGGCTTTTGTCCTGGTGACGAGAGAGCACCGGAGGGGTGAGTGGAAGGTGACATCTGAGGGATGGTGATGTCTCAGGGCAGGTGGCAGAGGGTGACTGAGCTATGATCTGGGGGCGTCCTCTAGAGATGGATTATGCGTGAATGTGAACAGGGGACACAGAACTCCAGGCAACTGGGAAGACAGAGATGCTTTCAACATAGACAAAGCCTGTGGGAAGATGGACTCATGTTGAGGAACTCGGGGTTATGGGACACGCTCAGTTTGACACTTGAGCAGCAGGTTCCCCAAGCACAGTGGTTTGGGCTCAGCTCTGACCCAGTTCAAATTCTGGCTCTACTGATTCCTGCCAGTGGTCTTGGGCAAACTTATTCTTTGCCTCAGTTTGCTGCACGTTAAAAACAGAACGTTGCCTCCGGGGTGAGTCCTGAGTGTGGCTGCTTCATTTCCCGTCAGAGCCCAGTGTGTGATGGATGCGCCTGGGGGTGGTGGGAGCGGACGGGTTTTAACATCATAGGGTACGGTGGTGTGCAAGGGGGAAACCCACCATCTCTACGGTCTCTAGGTCAAATCAGGAACTCCACTCTGCCACACACCCAACGGCCGCATCCGAGGTCCTGGATGAAGGGTGTGGTGACAGACCGTAGGGAAGAGTGCGGCTCAGAAAGTCCATCCTCCGACAGCATCCTTGGTGCCGTGGCAACCGCCAGCACACAGACAACCTAACTGCCAAGTGAGGAGTTTGCTCCTTTCGAGTGCATGTGCGTGTGCCTGTGTGTGTGTGTGTGGGGGGGGCTGTGTTACCCCAGCCTCCAGTAGACTAATAGGAAGGACACTGAGACAAAACAGGCCTTGATTAAAGTGTCCTCTTGTTTGACACCAAATTCTGTTTCCCATCGAGCTTTCTTCCCAGTTTACCTGCATGGCTCATTCCAGATAAGCCGTTAAGACCAGTGTTAGGAGCAGAATCATGAACGCGTAGCTTCTCCTCACAGCAGATGGCCTGACTCAGGTACGGAGGTGACGGGAACCCTGTTTCCTTAGGAAGTTTGCTTTAAGATTTCCCTTCCTCACGAACCCCCATCTATACAGCTAGTCCATACTGCTGTGGTGTGAGGGAGAACAGCCTTTTGTATTTTCCTCCACCTTTGCAAGACTCAAGGAAGAGCCAATATGTATCTCCAGCCATCCTGTTCACCCGGTAACCTGCCCCGGCACTGGGGGTGCCTTCGGAGGATGCCACGGAGTGGGGGATGTCCTGGGGAAAAGCCTGCATGGTACAGAGCCACCGGTCTAAAGCTGTGGGGCATGGAGAGACAATTTCCCAGGAGACATGTTGCTTCTAACACCGGGTGGAAAAAATCACAGGCAAAAAGAAGACAAGCAGGCACACTTAAGGCTGCTGAGAAGAGAACGCTCCTCCCCAGTGGCACTCCTTCCTTCCTCCAGCAATTCCTGCTGGAGCCTCGGGACATCGCAAGTTCCCGGATTGATAAAACCCTTCTCTGCACTCGGAGGGAGTGGCCGGCCACGCGCTTTCTCGGCCTAGTATTTATAGACGAGACGGCGGTGGGTGTGAAATAGACTCGGTAGAGAACGGCAGGTCTTTCAACAGCGTCTGCAGACTGGCAACATTCTTAAGCCAGCAGATAGCTCAGCGGACTTTAAGGGCAGAGGAATTCGGCCGGGTTCAAAGCACACAAAGGCGCGATGAGGAACAGTGCAAGCCTGAGTTTGGGATCAAACTCTCGTTAAAGTCCTCCTTCCATCTCTTATTAGCGAACCTTGGGCAAGTCTAACTTCCTAACTCTTCGTCTTTTCATTCTCAAAGAGGGACTTGAGACAGCTGCCGAACAAAAGCGAAGATGTCTACAGAGCAGAGAGCGATCGAGAGGCGGGGCTTGGAGGCTCCTCCTCCTCCACCACGTCACAAGCTCGCTTTCACGCTGCCTCAGCATCTTCTACATCCACATCATCATCAGCACCACTGACGCTGCCCGTATCACCGTCTTCCACACCACCAACCACCACCACCTTCGACCACACTGCCACGATCGTCATCTCTGCCCACCAACATCATCACCACCAGCATCTTCCTCATCAACACCACCATCAAGGTCATCTCCATCCACATCACCCGCTAGTTCGGTTGCCGGCATCACCACCACTGCCATCACCATCATTTTCCCCACACCCCTATCATCCCCATCACCACATCAGTACCATCACCACCATCATCATCTTTCTCATCAGCACCATAATCTCCATCATCAATCTCCATTTTCCATCTGTTACCACATCATCTCTATCCTCAATTTGTTATCCTCATCATCCCCACCATCAATCTATTACCATTGTTTGAACTCATTTGCCCAAAACAGGGAGAAGAGGTGTGTTACCTAAACACGGCGAGAAGCTGCTGAACCACAAAGAACGTAGCCGTGAGTCCTCGGGGGACTACACAATATTGTTTTTTCAATATTTTTACATCATGAGACTTGGTACTTAGTAAGGGTCAGACACTGATTCTGACATCAACAACGCCAAACTCCTGTGAGTAACTAAAGATCTGATTTTTTGTGTTCCTTGAGGAGGAGAATGCCTGTGTGTTGACCCCAGGACATATTTCCCAGACTTGCCAGCAGAGGCGGCAGACTTGGCTACAGGCCATTCAGATCAAAGGTCAGGATGTTCTTTTACTGCCCCCTGCTGGTGTCCAGCATGTCCCTTCACCTTGCTGGTTCTCTCAGTGAGAACCTCCGACACACCAGTTTTCATCCAATTCCTTGCTTTAATGAGGACACATGTGAAACCAGGGTGGGGGTGGGGCGGGTGGACGGTGGGCTGCATCTCAGTGGCTGGTTCGTGTTCCTATGTCAGGGGAGGAGTCTGACTGGCTTATTTCTCCTGGAATCTAAGAGCCAGGGTAACCCAGAAAAGTCATCGGGTGGTACCTGCTGGCCGGCTTCATTGTGCGCAGGTGTGGAGAGACCTCACATGTCTTCTGGAGCAGAGGGCACCCCTCCCTCTGGCTGTGCGGAAGCATGCAGTGGGTGTGGCAGTTGCTGCCACAGACCTGGCTGCCTTTGCCTTCTCTTCTGACAGCCGTGTTGATTTCAGATCAGGCCTCAGGTCTCAAAGATTCTCACTTAAGAATCTGCAGGAGTGGCTCCCTGAAAAACCAAGGCACCTGGGAAATCTGACTCAAGATGACTATCTGGGGGGGGGGGGTGGAGAAGCAGCCCCTTTAGAGGATGTACAAGTTCCCACTCCTTCCTAGTGCCTCACAAGCAGCTTGCCCTTGGCCCTCTGAGTCACCTGCAATAGCCTCTCCCCCACTGCCTGCCCCCGCCTCAGCGGAGGAATGCTGGTCTTGTCGGACTAGGCTAGAATTGCCAGGCCCCAGCTCTTGAGAACCCACCCTGTCCCCACCTGATCCGAAAACCACCTCCTCCCCTTCCCATGACCACTTCCTGGGTTAGGCTTTGAGATCGCAGGTCTAAACTCCAAGGTCAGGCTTAGAGAAATGGCTTGGACATTTCCAGCCTGTAATGGATCCCAGCCTTGGACAGGACAGAGAATGTGCTCCGGGCATCTGACAACTACAGACTGCAGGGTCCTTGGCAGGCACTGCCTGACCTCCCGCTCAGCTTGCCCCAGCATGGTGGCCTGTCTCCCTGGCTCACTCAGGCAGATGGACAGGCTGCCCTGGGGACACTCTTTCTCTCTACAGACAGCTCTGGCCTCTAGCACTTCTTTTCCTGATGGCCTGTCAGATGGTGCAGAGGCCCTTGTGACCCTGTCCCCATCTGCATCAGCAATGGGTCTCTTCCACGCCTGGGTTTCTGTTTCTGCTGCTCGTTGGCTGGTCTCAGTGCTTTCCTGCTTGGCTCTCCTGCTTACGTTAAACTTGGAGGAATGGGCCTGTCACAGGCAGCCAGTCAGAACCAGAGGTTCCCCAGTATTCACTGTGTAGTCCGTGCTGTGGTCAAGTCAGCCCAGGGTGACACTTGACAGGATCCCATCGAGCTTGCGTGTGTACCTCGGGCCAGGAAATACTGTCATGACCAGAGTAACGACAGTCTGGGAAGAGGATAGATGACTTGAGGCAGGCCACCGGACCAGTAGAGATCTGGACTCTGCCCCTCCAGGGATGGTAAGTTTCTGTTCTCAGCCTGGTTGGGCCACAGGTTCTCCGGCATACGGCCCAACTCTGTTCTGGTCTTTCTGTGGAGCCACTTTTGACTGAGGCAAATGAACATATTGTAGTCACTGCCCTTCCCAGGTGGGGTATGGAGCGGGCCTCACCCTATCAACCAGAGCCTGAATAAGATGGAAAGATCAGCTTTCTCCAGCTGGGAGAGCATTTCTCAGCAGTGGCCCACAGAGCCATGCTGAACTTTGGCCTTTCCGGAGTCCCCTACAACCTCCAAGACTACAAAGCTTTTCCGTGTGCTAAGTCTACGACACTTTTCCAAGGAGGAGCCATGCCTCTCACCAGCCCTCACTTTAGCCTGGCTGGGGACTGGTGAGCAGCGTCCGCGGGGATGTGTGACCCTTAACCTGCGCTGGCAGATTTGCTTTCAAAGCCGGTGGGGAAGTGGTGAAAGGCTCTTTCCGTGTCTGAGGTCTGACCCAAGCCAGGCTGGCCCTCATCAGTCATGGGAAGCAAGGAGGCAGCTGAGCACTCGGACAAACTCAGTGGCCTCTGGCGGGTCAGGCTTGATGGAAGCGGACCTCTGATCTTTAGCTCAGTGAAGCCAGAAGGGCTCCTGGGTGACCTGAGGCTGGGGCCCTGAGCACAGCAGTCTCTGCCACTGAATACTTCAGAGATTGTGCTGGTGACAGACCCCAAGTTACTTCTGCGGTAGGGTCCTGGGGGTCACTTCTCTGACCTTCTGGTTTCATCTCAGCCCACGGCAGTTGTTCATACGGTCTGAACACGGCGCCCTCCTATAAAGTCCGGAGAGTGCCATGCTAACAGCTCACAGGCGCCAACACTTGTAGCTAATGGACCAGTTCTGGGCGCAGGCGCTGATGGGGCCGAAGCAACAAGTGAGCAAAGCAGGGCCACGGTGAGCGGAGTGGGCAAAACCACCATATTTCATTTCTATGCATTAAAAAACTAAGGAATAATGCATATTGAAAAGCAACTCGCCAGTGGGCCATCTTCTCGCTTTAAGGACCTCATGTGTTACCGAGTTCACTTCTTCCTCGTTGGCACACGGGCCAGAAGCTTGCCAGCCCCTCTTAGGTGAACTCAAGTTCAGCTCAGTTAACAGGACTTTACCAGGGAGAACGCAGCAGCGTGTGCAGGCCCATGTGTCGGGTGGGACAGGGCTCTGAGAACTCGAGAGCTGCTGTCTACTGTGCTACAAACTGTTCCCAATAGCAGGACTTCATCTATTGCTGAACAAACTCCAGCCAAGCCAGACCAGGCCAACCCAGCCCAGCATGAGTCCTGTATCAGCCCACAACTGGAACCCATATCAGCTCCTGCCCTAGGTCAGCCCAAGCTCCAGCTCAGTTCCCAGCCCAGCTCGCCCGCTCCAGCTCGGCCCCGCCCCCGCTCGGCCCCGCCCAACTCGGCCCCACCCAGCTCGGCCCCACCCCAGCTCAGCCCCGCCTCATCTCAGCCCAGTCCCAGCTCAACCCTTGCCCCATCTAAGCCCCGCCCCAACTCAACCCCCGCCCCAGCTCAGCCCCCCACCTCAGCCTCAGCTCAGCCCCAGTTCCACATCAGCCCCACATCACAGACTCAGCCCCACTTTGTCTCCACAGTGAGCGCTCACTGTGGGTGGAGACATGCCCTAGGCACTCTTTACATAGCTTTACACTGACCTCTCATCCATTCCTGAGCTAGCTTTACACTGTCCACAACTCACATGTGCCCGAATGCACTGTATATATGTGTGTGCCTGCCTGCATGTGTGCAAATGTACATGTGAAAACCAGAGGTCAGCCTTGGGTGTCATCTCTTGGGGGTGTCTCACCTTATTTTTTTGATACAAGATTTCTCAATAAGACATGGACCTTGATCACTAGTTTAGGCTGATTGCCCAGAGAGAACCAGGGATCTACCTGTCTCCAAGCTGGAGCTCTGGGATGAACTACCATGCCTGGCAGGTTTTACTCGGTGGTAGGGTGAGTACTCCCAGAGTGTGGGCACAGGGAGCCCTGAAGATTGTGGCAAACATCAGTGTATACCCTTAGGCATGTCTGCTATGGCAAATCTCACATGATGCCCGCTGCACCACAAGGAAGAGATTCGCTTTTCCTTTTCTTCTGTGCTCAGAGAGCAGGGAGATGGTGTGGGACACTAACATTTGTTTTTTTTTTTCTCCCAGGACCACAAGTTTGTCTGTGAGTCCCTAGGGGTTGGTGCCAGTACTGCTTGGGTTCCCCTCCCTAGTGTTTAAGGGACTTGGGTCTGAATGAGATGTGTGACACTGCCTTGTGCTCCGTTGTGAGGATGCCGTGAAAGTTTGGCAAAAAAAGACCGAATTACAACTGTGGACTTCCCCTCCCTAAACAGCAAGGCCACTTTATTACCCTGAACAGACCCACGCAAAAGGCCACAAAGGAAGCACAAGGGAGGGTCAAATCCCGGGGTCAAGAAACAGAAATGACATTTGCCTCCCGTGCCTGCCTCATCTATGGGATTGAACTTGCTCTCCACAGCCTGCCCGGCACACATCAGGGAGCTGGTACTGGTGAAGAGAATGGACCAACCTGCCTGGCATCTTCTTCTTCTGTTTTGTTCCCAGCAGCTACTGCTCTATGTTCTCCCTCCCCCTCCCTTCATCCTAAACTGAAGAGCATGTTCAGATGAACCCGGGATTAAAAAAAAAAAAGGTTTTATTTTCTAATGAATATTCAAAATGTTTATTTTATATGCATGGGTGTTTTGCTTTTAAGCACAAATATGTACTCTGTGTTTGCCCAGTGCCCGTAGAGGCCAGAAGAGGGCATCAGAGTCCCTGGAACTGGAATTAGAGATGGCTAGCTGTGTGGATGCTGGAATTGGTCCTCTAAAAAGCAGCTGGTGCTCTTTTTTTTTTTTTTTTAAGATTTATTTATTATTATATTTATATAAGTACATTGTAGCTGTCTTCAGACACACCGAAAGAGGACATCTGACCCCATTACAGATGGCTGTGAGTCACCATGTGGTTGCTGGGATTTGAGCTCAGGACCTCTGGAAGAGCAGTCGGTGCTCTTAACCACTGAGCCATCTCGTCTACCCCCATTAGTTTTTTGAGACAAGAGTCTCATGTAGGCCAGACAGGTTTCAAACCCAATTTGTAGAAGAGGATGACTTTGAACTCCAGATCTTCCCACTTGGACTTACCACCATGCCTGACTGAGTGAAAGTGATCTCACGCATCCTGGGTGAGAATGGCTCCCTGAGCCGTATCTCCAGCCCCACAAACGCTGTGGGATTTTAAGAATTATTACAGACCTTTTCTCCCATGAGTGACTTACTTCCCCCAAAAGAACATGATCCTAGGAGGGGAGGGTCCTTCCCTCTAATGTCCTGGCCATCCCAAGCTGGCCCGGGACAGTTTCGTTGGCCAGTATCAGAGGCAGGGGCCTGATTCAAAGTCTTTTTCTGAAGGCGGTTTCAGGGAGGTCTCCTGGTACAACAGTAGCATACCTTACTTCAAAAGCTGGTCTCCACCCTGTTCAAAGTCAGTCAAAATTGTCGACCCCGCCCACCCACGTCCTTTTACATCTCCCATTGGCTGGGCGGATCTCCGAGAGCCACAGGCTAACAGCTACCTGGCCGGCTCCCCAGAGAATATGCATTTCACCAACACAACTAAAATAGCTCTTTTCAAAATGTCTTCACGTAGCACATGATGCTGGAAGAAGGGTTTGTAATTATGTGTATCACAAGTCATCCCAGCCCGGTGGGGGGCTTAGAGCCTTCATATAAATTATACGAATCAGCAGCAGAGGGAGAGAACCCCACGTGGTTCTTAAAGTGATGCTTTCTCCCCACGGATGCACACGGCACTAAATCACAGCAAAACAGCGCTGGGGGCTGGCACCGTGAAGGGAGTGCTGGGCTTCAGCCTGGCCGCCTTCCTAAATGCATATGATCATCTTAATGATGTATTTGGGGGAGACATGATAAATCACAGAACCAAGGGAGGCTGCAGCATGCAAATGTGTTCGAACGTTCCCTGGGAGGCGTGAGTGATGGACTGCAAACGCACCTGGAACCTGGGCAGCTCTAATTCTCCATCCGGGTCTCTTTCCTGAAGGGGCAGTTTTTAGGCCTCCCACAGTCCTTCGTGCCTACTAACTTTGATCCCTCCCTGCTTGGTGCAGATGCTACACCAGAGGGTCTAGCAGACGTGGACAAAGTCCTCTTAGGTATGGGCAGGGGTGGGGAGGGGTTGGGGTAGGGGTGGGGGTCATTTGCACATTCCTTCCTTTTGTTCTGTTCCCAAGGCTCACAGGCCTAAACCCCTATAGGACCCACATGGCACTTCCCAGAGATTGTAGGCTGCACAGTTCTCTAACATTCACCTTCTGACCCATTTCCCTGTCCCAGCAGGTGCTGGTCAGCTGTCCAGACAGGTGTGTGTGCTGCACGTAGTGTCAGGGAGTGGCTACTCTGTGGGCTCAGGGGCTCGTGGATTCGGCAAGATCTTGGATGTCAGGAGCACAGAGTCAGACAGGAGGAAGTGGGCACGGGTGAGAGAGCAGTGCATCAGGAAGGTGGGCTCAGGGTCTGATGGGCAAAGCCCTGAGGAAGAAGCTGGCACATGAGAGGAGGCCAGACCTTGGCATATCTCAGGCTCTGTGTGTGGAGGAGGGTGGGGAAAAGCCTATGCATAGACATGGTAGATCACAGCCTGGGAGATGGCTCGGTGGGTAAAGTGTTTGCCAAACGTGCACATGGACCTCAGTTCAGATCTCCAGTGCCCACTTAAAAGCTGAGTGTGGCAGTTTGCACCTGCAACCCAGGGACAGGCACATCCCAGCTAGTAAAGCTGGAACGGCCAGTTATAGGTTCAGTGTGTCAACGCTGGCAAGATGGCTTAGCAGAAGTGGAAGGGAAGACTGACTTATGCCCACCTTCATACATGCATTGTGGAACATTTGTGCCCACAACATACAAAATCAACAAATCAATATAAGAAATCATGAAGAAGCAATCAGAATATATCCTGACATCAGCTTCTAGCCTCTGCTCATGCCTACACAGGCAAACATACCTGTATACATACACGTGTATAAACCTTACACATACGTGAATATGCATGCACACATGCACAGAATCTTCATAAGAAGAAGTCAAACGGTGCTCCCATTGGGAGGCAACTGTGCTCTAGTCTCTGGCCTCTGTGCCCCTGTTGTGCCTCTCAGCATCTGGTTCCTTGGTGATATCCTGCTACCTGAGAAACAGCATGGGGAAAAAACCAGGCTGTAAATAAACTCAGGACTTTGAGATCCCCCACTGTGGGTGAGAACAGAGGGTTCTACTCAGAGCAGCCTGTGGGAGTATCCAGTGCCCTGGCCTGGGGCCTCTTGAGGAGGGTCTGCCAAGAGACCTCTGAGACTCCTTCCTGTAAGCGCAGCTCTGACTCTCCACAGATTCCACCAGGCCCCTTCTGCATCCGTATCCTTCTTCCTAGGAAGCTGGTGGGTCACAGGGTCTTGATGTTAAACGAAGCCCCTGCCTAAACTGAGGTGATTTCCTGCGTTTGTAGGCACCGGTTTGTAAGCACGAGGCATTGCTATTGTAAGAATTAACATTTCCTACCATAAAAGAAAATAAATTTGATGTTTAAGCAAGTGGAAAATAGCATTTTCCATTGCTCTGTGCCTAAGCATTTCAGCTGAACTTGGCCTCTGGAAATTACCTCTGTTCAGAATATCTAAGAGCAGGCGAGAAAGCGTCCCAATCTCTCCCTAGCCCCCCCCCCCCCCCCCCCCCGTGCACACCAGGGAAAACACTGCAACGTACAAGATGAACTGAGTAAGGCGAGGGTGGCTTTAGGTTAGGGAAGAAAGTCTCACTTCCTGTGTTTCCCCTCCTCAAGGCTCCAGTGGGTAGACGTCCAGACCATGCACCCAATGGCTCTTCTATTTCACGGAACATTTGCTTCCGTAGACCTGGCTGCAGGAGCAAGTGCCAGGGACCACCCGGACACCTCCCTATTGGCTTCTGAGCTTCCCCGGGTTTAGCTGACTTTAAGTTTCTCTGTACCAAGGCCAGGTGAAAGTGCTCACTTCCCTTTGTACGGGGAGTAAAATGGAGGTTTGATAAGAGTGTCAGACTTGGCAGATCTCCAGGCTGTGGGGCTGACTGGGGGCTTGGGGTGTCAGATAACAGTTCAGAATCTCAGAGACTGAGACTTCCTGGCTGGGGCATAGTTTTCATTGGTTAATCTTTTTTAAAAAGAATTATTTATTTTATTCATGTTGAGTATACTGTAGCTGTCTTCAGGCACACCAGAAGAGGGCATCAGATACCATAACAGATGGTTGTGAGCCACCGTGTGGTTGCTGGGATTTGAACTCAGGACCTTTGGGAGAGCAGCTGGTGCTCTTAACCACTGAGCCATCTCTCCAGTCCCCAAGTTTGATAATCTTGGATGAACAGCTTCAGACATTTAAAATCAGAAGATCCAGGTTCCCACTCACTTTAAACCCTGCCATAGCCCCCTCGTCACGGCCCAAGGCTGGAACTCAGTCTCCCACCCTCTGCTTCCTGCCTCTGCCCTGAACACCCAGCGCAGCAGGTCCTCCTGCTCAGAACTCAGCTTATCCTCTGGGGACCCAAGAGCCAGGCTGCCTTTTGCTGTCTTCCCTTTTGGAAGCTTCTCTGGGACAAATGTGGTCAAGGCTGGGTCAGCAGCTCCCATTGCTCCAAGAAACAAGTTTGATGGAGGCCGGGGATGTCATGGGAGCTGTTACTGAGCCTGAACAAGCACTGCCTGGTTCCAAGACGTACGACCCACGGCCTGTGACCCTGCAAGGCAATGACCCCCTCGGGCCCCGCTATTGTGTTTTCATTGCTGTTTGAAGCACGTGAATCATAGCATCTGGGTTGGAAGAGACGCCACAGCCTCTCACTGAAAGCCCTTCCTACCCTACATCCACCACTGCAGCGGCCTGCCACATAAACCATGAGCACCATTAAAGCGGCTTCGTCCAGCCAGTTTTTGTCATCTTATTCAACACCAAGAATCCCGACTGCTGCAGGAGTCCTGCGAATTCCAGGAGTCACAAGCCTTTGTAACTTATGATCACACAGCAAAGATGTATCGTGCTTTCTAGAGCCCAGGAGTGGGGCAGGTGGGGTTCTTGCCACAGGATTGGGGTTTCTGCATCATAAGAGGATGTCCTAGTTGGCGTCACTGTGATGAAACATCATGACCAAATAAACTCTGAAGGAAAGGGTTCTTTCTGCTTAGCTTCTAGATCACAGACCATCACCAAAGGAAGTCAGGACAGGAACTCATCATGTAGGGCAGGGACCTGGAGGCAGGAGCTGATGCAGGGGCCATGGAGGGGTGTTGCTTACTGGCTTCCTCAGCCTGCTTTCTGATAGAACCCAGGACCAGCAGCCCAGGGATGGCCCCGTGTACAATGTGCTGGGTCAATCACTAATTAAGAAAATGCCTTACAGCTGGACCTTATGGACAGCATTTTCTCAACTGAACTTCCCTCCTTTCAGATAAAGCCAGTGAAGTCGACATAAAACTAGCAAGCACAGCTCCCAGCACAGCTTCCCCTGCCACATCTCAGCTGACCTTTCAGAAGCCATCCTTGCCAGGGCTGCAGAGGCAGCTCAGTGGATAAAGCGCTTGCTGTACACAGGACCCTCAGAATTCCTGTAAAAGCCAGGCAGGTCTGGTGCCTGCCTGAAATCCCAGCTGCCCCATTCTCTGGAAGGGACAGAGACAGGGTTCTCTAGAACAAACCAGGTTAGGCTGGCGTGAAGGATGAGGCTGTTCCTGAGACTTCTCAGTGGCTACCGCTTGCCCATTTCACTGACTGAAGTTGATACCTAGATTTGCAGCTGAAGCCCTTTCCACCCTCTTTGAGTAGGCTCTTCCTGCCATGGTGCCCCTGGTGCCCATGTGTGGGATGTAAGCCTTGTGAGGGAAGATACCCCTTAACCTCCACAGGGACTTTTCAGGCTGGGCTCTGATCTGACCGCTCACAGCCCCTACCAGAGGTGGAGCTGTGGTTTGCATTACTGCATGGACGATCATGCCTAAGCACCAGACTCTGGCTGGACCCCGCTTCTGGTTATGCTGAGATGACTCTGGGGGATGAGGTGAGCCGGGAGCCACCACCCCACATGCAGGCTTCTGGGGCTAGGCCTTCGTGCCAGACTGTTAGTAGGGTGAGCCTAGGAGTCTGCGAAGTGAGTGCTAGCAGCTAGTGCGTGAAGTTCATGGGAACAGGGCAGACTCAGGAATGTAAAAAGCTGGAGTCCCACCAGTGGCATGGGGAGCCCAGCCTGCCAGCTCGCTGTCACATCAGCCCAGGCTGCATGACTGTGGTTAGGTTCCTCTGAGCTCAGCTCTCACCCGTGGGAAGGGGGCCTAAGGAGAGGTACAGCTCCTATGAGCCTAAATGTCCCTGTCAGTCATTATTGGCAATATACTCCTGGGAGAGAGAGGACCCTTAGGTTCTCTTGGTGTCTGCTGGGCCGGAGAGATGGGATGTCTGACTCATTAACGAGGTGCCAGTGAGTAAAACTGGGGCACAGAGGAGCTTCAGGGAGCTCGTGGTGTTCTCTAAACACCCCCAACCTTGTTTGCACTGCTAATTCCAGAAGAAGGGGGTTCGCAGAGATCCTTAGGGATTCCCTTTGAAATCTGCTGTGGTTAGGAGGGAAGCCCTCCCTACTTAAAGGCACAGAGGACAGTTTTCTCAGTTGAATGTGCACGTGTGGGAATGTGCTCTTAGAACCTGGGTGACACCCCTTCCATCAGCCTTGGTCTGTGTTTCTCCCGGGGGACCATCCTGCAGGGCCGTGCTTGTTACCAGGCATCCACAGTTCTGTCTGACCTGCTCCTGCCTGTGGATGATGAGGAAACAGAAATGCTGTTCAGGTATGAGCCACTCCTCACACCGGGAAGGGACCGGGAAAAGCTACAAATATTTTGCACAAATGAGAATTATAGAACACAGTGAAACCTGATTAGTAACTTCATACATTTTTAAAAAAGATGTATTTATGTAATGTGTATGAGCGTCCTGTTGCTGACGCACCAGAAGAGGGCACCGGATCCCATTACAGATGGTTATGAACCACCCTGTCGTTGCTTGAACTCATGACCTCTGGAAGAGTAGCCGGTGCTCTTAACCACTGAGCCATCTCTCCAGACTGAAACCTGATTGGTGAAGAGCCAATTATCTCTTGCTACTCAAGAGGTAATAGCTAAGAGGATGGGTGGCAGACCACCCAGGGAAGAGTCAGAGCTCTGCACACTCTGAGGCTGTTTGGGGCAGTGTGATAGGAAAGAGAGGCCATGTCAAGGAGGAGAAAGGGAAGGTCTCCTAAGAAGGAGGAATGTCTTCTCAGGTTCACCTCCCTGGATGCTGAGTCTGCTCCTGGAGCTGGGCTGGCTACCCTGTTCTCGGCTCTGCTTCACCCCAAGCTCAGCCCTGCTTTGGCCAAAACCTGGTGAATCTTAGGTAGTATTCTAAATAGGCACAATGTAGCGGTGTCTTCTGGGGTCTGAGGGGTGACAAGAAGCCGCCGAGGAAGAGGTATGGCCTCCCTTCGCTCTGGTGCAGCCCCAGACGAGGCAGTTTCAGACTGCGGTTGGAGAGGACCCTATGCAGTGGCATATTTATGGAGTAACCATTTTCACACAGCAAGGTGAGATGGACCCCCGAGCTCCCAGGACCTGCTGGACCGTGGAACCAGCCGTTTTTGGTTTCTTTTCTATGTCTGACTGTTTTCATCAGCGCTGCTCTATAGCCAAGACTCCTTTTTCCAACAGAAAGGCACAGAAGCTAAGCATTTACCTGCCTCTCCTCACTCAGGTTGCTAAAAGTTTGATGTTTATTGCAGGGGAATCGTGCACACTCAAGGATGGGTCTTGAATTTGGCTGTCTCCATACCGGTGGCTGGAGCACCTTGTCTAAGGGAAAGTGACCTCAGGCAGACATTTCTACCTTTCCTTGGTGGTCTTCTAACTCAGCCCAGAGGAGCCTGCTAACCCCAAGCTCAGCCTTAGTGGAAATTGTGTTTATTTTTCCTGCAGAGTTGGTTCATTTCTGGCTGGTCAGGGAGCTGGGGTGGCTGAATAAGTGGAGGAATGCCAGGGTGGTGACACAGAGATCCCACAGGAGCCTCACAGGAGCGCTCTCTCTCTCTCTCTCTCTCTCTCTCTCTCTCTCTCTCTCTCTGTTGTCTGTATGTGTGTCTCTCTGTCTCTTTGTGTATGTCTGTCTCTGTGTATGTGTCTGTGTACATGTGTCTCTGTCTATCTGTCTCTATGTATGTCTGTATGTATGTCTCTCTCTATGTGTGTCTCTCTGTCTCTCTGTGTGTTTATGTCTGTCTCTCTTTGTATGTGTGTCTCTGTCTGTGTGTGTCTGTATCTCTCTCACTTTCTGTGTCTGTGTATGTGTGTCTCTGTCTATTTGTGTGTGTCTGTCTGTCTGTCTCTCTCTGTGTATGCATGTGTGTGTGTGCATGTGTGTGTGTCCCTGCCTCTGGCTCATTTGTTATGAGTTTTGATGAACTCATTCCTTGGTGCAAAGAGAGAACACACTTGAGTCTGGGTCTGAGAAACCAGGCTAGGATGGTGCTGGGGAAGTGCTTATGGGACAGAGGCCTACAGGAAGAACATCTCAGGGACTGTGGGACAATATAGACCCACATGCCTGCTCTCCTGTGTCTTTGCTCACTATGAGACCCATCTTGGGTTCCACACTTCCTGGCACCAGCCACCAGCAGCTCCAGGTACCAGAGAGCACACTCCTTTCCTTTGGGTGCCCTCAGGACTTTACAGTGTGCAGGATTTGATACCAGTGTCTGTCAGAACCCACCCTAGACTGTCCCCTTTCAGCACAGTTAGATGCATGAAAGAGTCTGTTTTTGTCCAGGAAAAAAAACAATCACCTGAGTCAGAAAACATGCCTGCTCTCAACCCAACTGCCTCATGCCATCAAAACCCTGATCCCCAGTTCTGGACTGTTGCACCCCTCCCCTCCCCGTGCAACCCCCATGAGCTCTCAGTGTCCTTGGTCTCCAGAAGCACAGACGCTAATGAGTCCCAGAGTCATGCTGGAGAGGCTGTAATTACGTCTAATCACCCAGCATGTTGGGACTCTGATCCTGCACTGAGTGGCGCCCGTTTTCAGATCTCCCGTTTTGGGAGTTGGTTTTAGCTATGTAAACTGTGCAGATAGCAGGTAAGCTGTCTTCCCGGTGTCATCTGCAATTTGCTCCGGTGTCTAATACTATGGATTAACTAGATTCCTGAGCTCACAGACACATGCCTCGTGTGTCATGATGTGGGCTGACAGCTCACGGGTTCAGGAACATATCACAGTACTCTGTGGAGGGAAGCAGTAACTTAGTCTCACTGGACCTCGATGACAGCATGTCCGGGGTGTGGCAGGCACCTTTGTGCTTGAGTTCCTGAGATCTTTTATTTTCTTCCTCTTTTGGTGGAAACACTCATATGCACATACACTCATCTAGGACAGCAACACCATCTGGTCACCTCTGCATTCATTCTGGATCTTTCCTTGTCTCCTGACTGATGAGACATTTTTTGTTGTTGTTGACCAACAACTGAATAAATTGTCCTTAATCATAAAGTTGTTTGGTCTTTAAGATCGAGCCAGCTCAAGCAACATCAGGGCAGCAACAGCGCCCAGGAATCCAACCACAGGGGGCAGAAGTAGGTGTGTGTGGGGGTGCATGTCACCGGTGCCTGCTCTACATAGGGCGTGCTGCTCACGGACAGGCGACAGGTCACACACTTCAGAGGGCAAATGGTGGGCTGAGGCCATCAAGAGTGAGAACACTTCCAGGAAGTCTCTGAGGTGCCGCGTGGGGTCTTGGACCTGCTGTAAGTCACACCCAGAAAGCCTTCTGTGTGTGCTCTCCTTAAATCCCAAAGGAGGTTCAGGAGGGACCGGGATGGGAGACATCCCCTATGATTAAATAAAGTGTTTGCCCTGAACGTGAAATGGGTGGATGACTCCTGACCATGCATCAGTGACTGAGTCTGCAGGGGGAGGGGGGCTTGGCTCCAGAAATCAGCCTGGGATCCCATGAATCCTGTGCCCAGCTCCGCTGGCCTTCTCCCAACGTCATCCTTTGACTACGGTGCCCCACAGGTTGACGCCTCTCCCCAGGACGTTTGACTACGGTGCCCCACAGGTTGACGCCTCCCCCCAGGACGTTTGACTACGGTGCCCCACAGGTTGACGCCCCCCCCAGGACGTTTGACTACGGTGCCCCACAGGTTGACGCCCCCCCCAGGACGTTTGACTACGGTGCCCCACAGGTTGACGCCTCCCCCCAGGACGTTTGACTACGGTGCCCCACAGGTTGACGCCCCCCCCCAGGACGTTTGACTACGGTGCCCCACAGGTTGACGCCCCCCCCAGGACGTTTGACTACGGTGCCCCACAGGTTGACGCCCCCCCCAGGACGTTTGACTACGGTGCCCCACAGGTTGACGCCCCCCCCAGGACGTTTGACTACGGTGCCCCACAGGTTGACGCCCCCCCCAGGACGTTTGACTACGGTGCCCCACAGGTTGACGCCCCCCCCAGGACGTTTGACTACGGTGCCCCACAGGTTGACGCCCCCCCCAGGACGTTTGACTACGGTGCCCCACAGGTTGACGCCCCCCCCAGGACGTTTGACTACGGTGCCCCACAGGTTGACGCCCCCCCCCCCCCAGCACGGCTGTGGAGCTTTCAAGCAGGTGGGAGCTCCAGGCTGTAAACTGGAAGATCAGGGAATGAAGGAGACGTTTGCAAAATCATCGACTGCGGCAGTTTCTTAGCAACCGTTATTAGAGGGCTCCGTGGTAGTTAAAAAAAGATCAGCTCTCTTGAAAATGGAGCCGTGGATGGTGGAGCCAGATCTCCTTCTTGCCTCTGCTCTGTGGAGGAAACACCCAGGGAAATAGCAAAACGTCTGCAGTTCTCTCCTCGGAACCAAGCAGCCAGGGCAGTCTTCCTTGGGGCAGGAGCAGGTACCAAAACTCTTCCAAGTCAGTGCTGGTGCTCATGACGCTGAGGCTGGGCATACCACACAGCAGCCCCTACTTAACTTTCCTGTGTCCCTGCACTTCACAGAATTACCCAGAATTCAAGAGGAGGGGGTGGTTCCCATAGATCCAGGTCTGAGTAGTGCTAAGAGTCACAGCAAAAACCCCTCCATGGCCATCTGTCAGCTCAGGTGTGTGTGTGTGTGTGTGTGTGTGTGTGTGTGTGTGTGCGTGTGTGTGCGTGTGTGCGTGTGTGTGTGTGCGTGTGTGAGAATGTATATGTGTGTGAGTGTGAAAGAGTATGCATATGTGTGTGAGAGTGTATAAGTGTATGTGTGTGTGTATTTGTGTGTGTATGTGTATGTATGTGTGTGAGTGTGTGTATATGTGTGGGAGTGCATGAGTGTGTGAGAGTGTGTGTATGTATGTATGTGAGTGTGTTTGAATGAGTGTGTGTGGGGTTTGCCTATGTGTGTGTGGTTGTGTATATGTGTGTGTGGTTTGTGTATGTATGTGTATGTCTGAGTGTATGTGAATGAGTGTGCGTATTTGTGTGTAGTGTGTGTATGTATGTGTGTATGAGTGTGTGTGAATGTATATGTATATATGTATGTGTGTATATGTGTGTGTATGTGTATGTGAGTGTGTGTGAGATTGTGTGTATATGTGTGTTTGTATATGTGTGTGTGTGTGTGTGTGTGTGTGTGTGTGAGTTCTAGGGAGAATCTAAAACAATGCTCACGTTCTCAAATGAATGTGGTCCCTTTCCCTCCCTTTATCTTGGATCATACCGTGTATATTGTGGGTCTACACAGCTCCCCAGTCAGTGGCAGGAAAGCTCTCCGCATGTGCCTACTTCTGCAGGAGACAGGCACTGACCTGTGTATTGTCTTTCCATATTTGTCCCTCCTAGGATCTGAAAGATACACAAGGACTCCAGGATGGGGTCCCAGCACCACACATCTCCCACTGTAACACACTAAGGTGTGATAGCAGTGGATAATATGTAAATTGTTGGGGGGCTTTGCTTTGCTGTTTAGCTGGAATGGAAGCTGCTTCCTAGAAACATATGGTCAAGGACTTTGAGACTTTATGTCCCAGCACGGGTTCCCTGATGCTGTTTCCTGTGATGTGTCCTGTCCTGCTGTGTGGGCTGGGTTTGTGGAGGAGAGCTGCCCTGTCTTACTCCTCTGTTTCCTCTGCACCAGTGGAGACAGCTGGTTCCTGACATGTGTGGACAAAATCACACCACACACGGGGGTGTCTCTGTAGAACCAGGTGCTCAACATAGGGTTCATCTTCATTCCCAGCCTCCGCAATGCATCTTGGGTGACCTGGCTTTTTTTTTTTAAGATTTATTTATTTATTTTATATGAGTACACTGTAGTTGTCTTCAGACACATCAGAAGAGGGCATCGGATCCCATGACAGATGGTTGTGAGTCACCATGTGATTGCTGGGATTTGAACTCAGAACCTCTGGACGAGCAGTCGGTGCTCTTAACCACTGAGCTATCTCTGCAGCCCACAGTTTGGCTTTTACACAAGGGGTAGTTTTCCTTGTCTGAATGAAGTCTGATATTTTCCATCCTATGAGAAACATACACCCTTGGATAACGTGGCCTCTTTTGGTTAGGGTGTGGCCTCTCCCTTGGCAGAAGATACTGGGGACAAAGAGCACAAAATTTTCACCTCCCAGCATCCCTGTCCAGCCTCCTCACTCCCCCATCCCTGACTCTGCCATGTCTGAAATGCCTGCTGGAGGGGGCAACAGGCAGATTTCATGTGGTCTTCATTTTCTGGGGAGTGGGTGGGTAAATTTCAGCTCTGAGTATTCCAAGCCACAAAGCGGCTGGAAGAGGAAGTTTTTCTCATAATGGACTTCCGTGTTTTGACAGTTTAATGGCCTAGCAATTGGGTTGGAAGCTAGAAATAAAGTTGCTTGCCCTGTGTGGCAAAGCAACGCTCTCTGGTTTCTACCACAGTCCTGGAATTCCCAGTCTGGGCCGCCTCACCTGGGGCCTGTGGTATCAGCCCAAGGGGCTCATCCTGGCTTTGGCCATCTGCTCTACACACACAGCTTTGAAACCCTGCTTTCGAACTGAATTGATTCCACCCTCAAGAGGAGGAACTCGGAGGGAAAAAGATATTGATGGAAATCCCCCAGCCGGAGCTTCCTTAACATGTAATCAAGTTACCGTTCATATTTCCAAATAAAGTTGAGCAGCTGAGCCAGAGATCTCATATGGGAACCGAACGTAAATTTAAATACTGCCTGCCTCTCGGTATTAGGGATTTTTAGACTTTCAAATAACCAAGCCCAGGAATATTGGTTTGGACAGGTGCTCTGGCTACTCTCTCTCTCTCTCTCTCTCTCTCTCTCTCTCTCTCTCTCTCTCTCTCTCTCTCTCTCTCTCTCCCTCCCTCTCTCTCTCTCTTACTGCTAATTACCAGCTTGGATGGATTGTACCAAGTATTCCAAGTGTTCCAAGTTCCCAGCTGGTGGCTCATGATTTGAAAGCGTCCAGAAGAACCTCAGAGCTGCCTAAGCCACCCAGAGGGGATCTGGGCAGCTCTTCACGAGGTACATGGCAGCAAAATACCTCAGGAGAGACAGGGGGCTCACCTACAGGTGGGTAGCCAGTCATGATAAGCTGCCTGCGGGGGGGGGGGGTGAGTAAGTGACACAAGAGAAGTCTCCTTGATTGTCCAGAACCATCATGTCTGGCACAGTGTGGATCATGAATGTTGATTCCTCTTTTCAGCTGCCCCGCCAAGAGCCAGGCCTTGGACAAACAGAATTAGGAGGAAATGTCTCTGAGCTGAAGTCATCTGAGAATATCCTACAAAGGATGACAGAGAGAATGATGGGGAGAAGTGTGTATGTGTCTGTGCACACATGCGTGCATATATGAGTGTGTGCATGTGTGCATGAGTGTGTGAGTATTTATGAGTGTGTGCATATGTACACGTGTGTGCGTGAGTATGTGTATGTGTGTATGCAGTGGGAGTGTGCATGAGTGTGGGCATTTGTGTGCCTGAGTGTATGCATGTGTTTGAGTGTGTACGAGTGCCCACACATGCATGTGTGCTGGCCTGTGGTGGTTGTAGAGCACAGAGTCCCAGTGGCAGGGGTGGGGTGGGGTGGGGCAGGCGATAGGCATGTGGATGGAAGGCAGGATGGGTGGTGATGGGAGACGGGGAAGCTGAATTGTTTGGGGACTTCCACCAGCCACTGCTTTTACCCATCCTGCCCTGGGTGGCGTCTCTACCACTCTACAGCCCTGTAGAGTGAGCAAGGAAAGTTCTTTGGTTTGACTTTGGTGCCTCCAAGTCCAGTTCTGTTCCTGGAGCCATGACCTGGAGTGTGAGAGCCCGTGGACTCTGAGCTGCTGTCTCCCGGGGAACAGCATGGCCCATTTGTAGTGCCTTTTGCTTGGCTACAGCTGAGCTTAATCAGGCAGGGAGGGCTCCAAGCTCCCAACTGTAGATACTGGCTGTTAGGAGCACCTGGAAAGAGGCAGAGACCACGTGGAACCATGTTAATGCTGACTCACAGGATCGTAGGGGCCACAGCTCTCTTCTGGAGCACCGTGATCAGACGCAGAGGGACACCGACTACTCAGGTGCTAACCCGAGGCTATAAATGTTACCTTCCTCAGCAGAAGGACTCACAGCTGGGGCCAGCTAAGGACTTTGAGATGAGAGATGACTCTGGGTTACTTAGGGGGTTCTAGAAGCCACCACAGGGCTCCTCTGTGAGGAGGAAGAGATTTGGTGGTGGGAGAACAGACCAAACAATGAGAGGCAGGGAGGGGCAAGAGGGGATGCGGGTGCTTCTGGGAACTAGGGAAAATAGGAATATGGCAGCCTCTTGAACCCTCTTGAGGGGTCTAGAAAGCCAGCCATCAGACCTGATCTCAGACTTCTGACTTTCAGGAATGTCAGAGAGTGAGTGTGAATTGTTCAAAACCACACAAAACTCACACAGAGAACGAGGGAAGCAATGCAGAGGCTCCCTTCTGAACCTCAGAGACTTACAGGCCCACATATACTCTGGACACTGGGTAGGGCATCCCAGACTCACCGTGGCTGGAGAAGGGCATGGCATAAGAATCTGGGAGGACTCAGACTCTGCCCACCCCCACCCAGTGTCCAGGCTGAGGCTCAATGTCCCTAGGGCTGCAAATATTCCTCAAGAGACAAGTGCTTGTCTCATTGTTGTGAAAAAATAGCAGTCTGAGAGGAAGAGAGACTAGTTCTGGCTCATGGTCTCTTGGGGGACTTCAGCCCATCACAGCAGGGAAGGTATGGTGGGACCAGGAAACAGAATGGGTCCAGAGGCAGGGCTTGTACGAGCCCCAACATTTCACCCGTAACTACCCACTTGAGCCAGCCAGGCTCCACCTCTGAAACTTAAGGCTCCACAGCCTCAAAGTGCCACAGCCAGGGAACAAGTACTACAATCACAAGCCAACGGTAGACATTTGAGGTTAAACCATAATTGGGGTATGCATGGCTCCTGAATCCCCATAGGGCCACTCAGCTAACTAGTGATGTCAGGTGGGCTTCTAGGCACAGGTGCTGGTGGCTAGAGATGTACATGGAACGTGTTCTCGGGACAGGGATGTAGTTCAGTTGACACAAAGTATCTAGCTAGTGCACATGAAGCTCTGGGATCCATTCCTAGCTCTGGAGATTGGGATGTAGCTTAGTTGACACAATGTGTCTAACAAGGGATCCATTCCCGGCAGTGTAGACCCTGGGTATGGTGCCTTACCCCTGGAATTCTAGCATACTCTAGAGGTTAATGCAGGAAGATCAGAGTTCAATGTCATCTTTGCTCCATTGTAAGGATTGGCTACATGATACCCTGTGTCAAAACCAGCAAATGCTTCTCTGGAAATAAAACCCCTAAGTGTCACCGTTTACAGCTTTCTGGAAGGCCAGTGTGACATCTTAGCACATAGCAGTGCTTATGATGTGGGTTTGAACATCTGAGTTTGATACACCCCCACATACACGCATCACACATACACACACATAGTACACTTGCAACACACATACAACATACACAACATACAAAGCTGCAAGGAGAGACACACCATACACCACACATACACCATACACCATACACCCCCATCACACATACACTACACATACCATACACCACAGTACACCATACACCCCCATCACACATATACCACACACTCCATATACCACACACACACATACCAAACACACATACACACTACACATCATACACCCCCCTCATCACACACACTCGTGCACACACACACACATACACACACACACACACACACACACACACACACACACACGAACACATAAAATTATCATCTATCCCATGAATCAAGTGTAGTCTCTCCTTTCTCAGAGTCCACACACACTCGACAGCCAGCTGTGGGGCTCTGCCTCACCAACACTCCCAATTTCCAGATGTTCAAATGTAAGCTCCTGATAGATGGAACAAGACAGTGTATTTAAGCTATTCAAATATTATCCGATTATTTAAAAACATTTATAGGGGCTAATTATAAGTAACAGTTGATCAGAAATGTAACAGCTATAAAATTAATCCTTAATAGCCGCAGCTCTGACAGGTGGCTGATATTTGTTTAACATATATTAAAAGCTTTTTAAATTTGCATTAAGAGAGCCCGGAGCTTAGTGAGATCCCTGGGGACATTGACCAAGATAAAGTGGCTGTCACCTCTGGCCCTCTGCTGTGGAATGAGGCCAGGTCAATAGAGGCTAATTTTTATTGACTGCATCTTTGAGAAGAAGCATTGGGCAAGTTAGTGAGGAGAGAGAGAGGGGGAGAGAGAGAGAGAGAGAGAGAGAGAGAGAGAGAGAGATGACTACACTCACACACAGAGGGAGGGAGAGAGAGACAGAGACACAGAGAAAGAGAGAGGGAGAGAGGGATAGAGAGAGAGAGAGGCAGACAGAGATACAGAGACAGAGAGGGAGAGAGAGAAGAGAGATGACTACACTCACACACAGAGGGAGGGAGAGAGAGACAGAGACACAGAGAAAGAGAGAGGGAGAGAGGGATAGAGAGAGAGAAAGGCAGACAGAGATACAGAGACAGAGAGGGAGAGAGGGAGAGAAGGAGAGGGGGAGAGAGAGGGAGGGAGGGAGGGAGAGAGAGAGGCAGACAGAGATATAGAGACAGAGAGGGAGAGAGGGAGAGGGAGAGAGGGAGAGAAGGAGAGGGGGAGAGAGAGGGAGGGAGGGAGAGAGAGAGAGGCAGACAGAGATATAGAGACAGAGAGGGAGAGAGGGAGAGGGAGAGAGGGAGAGAAGGAGAGGGGGAGAGAGAGGGAGGGAGGAGGGGGCATGGCATTAGTGGAGTTGAAACAGTCTTGGTCAGTGTGTGTGACTACCATAGAGGACCACTGTCCAGCCTTGCCTCCTCTTCCAGGTTATCCAATGGCCCCTGGCATCCAAAATATGCACAGACTTGGTCCAAAATGATAATGTTCATGAGTACCAACCCCCTAATGAGGGGCCTGAGCAGGGCAGCATCTGCCCTGGGGCCTCCTGCTGAGCTTCATGCTACTCCTCCTCTTCCTCTCAAGGAGCCCACACAGGTTGGTCCTCTGGACTCTTGTGTGGATGTGGGGTTGTGTGGAATACAAAGGAGCAAAAAGATGGGCTTCCTCAAGCCAAAAACCCACAGCCATATGAGCAGCTACTATCTGAGGTGAGGGGTGTTGAGTATCTGCTGGGCCGGGAGAACGAGGCTCAGGAGCAGCGTGATGGTTAACCGTGTCTAGCCAGGCTCGGAATCGCCTAGGAGACACGCCTGTGGGCGCATCTGTGAAGGCCTCTTCTGAGAAGATTAATGGAGGAAGGAAGGCCTACATTGACTGTGGGTTGAACTGTTCCAGGGGCTCTGGTCCCAGACTGGGTAAGAAGGAGAGTGAGTGTGGGACCAGCACTGTGCTCTCTGTCCTGACTGTGGATGCACAAGTTGTGCCAACATGACTTCCCCTCCATGCACCCTCAGAACTGTGAGCCAAACGAGCTCTTCTCCGCCCCCCCCCCGTTGCCATGACGTCATAAGCAAACAATCCAGGATGAACTGCACCAGGAGCAGAGTTCATCTCCCCACAACCGCTCCTTGCTTCCCAGGACACCCCCGATGCCCGGTATGAGGCTGTGAAAGCACAGCTCAGCCATGAGGAGATGCTCTACAGAGGGGCTGCTAGCCTAGACCAAGGCTGTTGACCTCAGAGGCAGAGGCTGGGAGGGTAGGACCTACATCCTGGGCCGGGTAGTGAGAAGTGCTGTGACGGGGAACCAAGGCCATCAGCTTGACGGCATGTGGATGCTGGGCCCTGCCGTGAAGGACTTTCTTGATCATAGCATTTGAATGTGGGAAGATTTACCCTAAGTGTAGGTGGCACCTCTAGTGCTCAGATTAGATAAAAGGACACAGAAGAAGGAAACTGCTCTTTGCCTGCTTGTCTACAATTCTTGACAGCAAGTCCATCAGTCCTGGGGCTGCAACATTCCCCCACTGACATAAGAACCAACGTTTCCAGAACTCTAGTGTCCACTGAAGACCGGCAGCTCCCCAGAATCCTCCAGGCCTTCAGCACCAGCCTCACTGACTGAACATTTACTGATTCTCTGCCTTTCCAGTGAGAGACAGCCATGTGGGACTACCCTGGGATAAATCTCATAAGCCAATCTAGTGTGTGTTCATGTGTGTATACAGACATGTGTAAGCATGTGTGTGTCTATGTACATGTGTGTGCATGTATGTGTGTGCATGTATGTGTGTGCATGTTTATCCATGTCCATGTGTATAATTGTGTGCATGTGCATCCATGTGCATGTGTATATGTGTGTCCACATGTGTGTATGTATATGTGTGCATGTGTGTAACTATGTATGCATGCATGTACATGTGTGCTTGTGTGTCCATGTGTGCATGTATGGGCATGTGTGTTCATGTGAGAATGTTTATGTGTGAGTGTGTGTATGCATGTGTGTGTCCATGTATACGTGTATGTATATGCTTGTGCATGTGTGTGTGCATGTGTATGCATGTGTCCATGTGTGTGTATGCATGAATGTGTATGTGTGTGTCTAGGTGTGCATGTGTATGTACTGTGTGTATATGTGTGCACGTGTGTATATGCATGTGTATGTGTGTATCCATGTATGTATGCATGTGTGTGCATGTGTGTGTATAAAGTATCTCCATCTTAGAAAACCCTGACTGATGTGAAGCTGTATGCTGCAGCTGTTCTGCTCTGGCCAGAGACCATTGCTGGTAGCACATTTCCACTCTGATTTACCTGGAGGTCAGCAAGTGCGCTGATGTGGGAGGGGCCTGAGCCCTCCACAGCTTCCTGGGAGGCTGTGGGAGGAGGGGCCCTGCCACCAGTTGCTTCTTCTCCACAGAGTGAGGGTCGGGGACAGTGAGATGTGAGCTGGTCCAGGCTCCACAGACTGGCTCTTTTATGCACATGCATCTAGACCCACTTGATTCAAAAGAAGGGTACGGGGCACTGTGCCCTCTGCTGAGACCCTGTCAGTCCCACCCCCTCAGCATCATTCCAACGCTTCTCCCGTGCTCAGCCTGCCACACTCAGTGAGGACCTGCAGGCGAGGGGACCCCTTTGGTAAATGATGGCTGCTACATCCCTCTAGACGAAACACTGAAGAGAGACTGTGCCAGCCAGACAGGGCCAGATGGACAGTGTGGCCAGGCCTTTTGTCTCTATCCTATAGAGAACAGCCTACAAGAGAATAGACTTGCTAGGGCACTTTTGGCCATCTAGAGGCAGGGTGGCTGATACCTGATGTCACCTCTGGTTGGGGATATCTCTTCAAGTTGAAGTCTGTCATTTGAGCGTCCCTTGACCACTCAAAATGTGGATGTCATGCTGCCTCTGAAGTGACTCTTGCAGTCCCGCGACTAAGTGGCAACATCATGTGCAGAGCAGTCACATCAGTAGCCATCTCTGCCTCAAGCTTTCCCAGAGCCTGAGACCTGAAACTTCCCATGGTCACCTGGAATTTAGCTCACTACTCTCCTTCCCTTGTTCCGAGTGACCCACTGCCCAGCATCTTGCCTGAATCTGGCCTCCATCCTAGAGCTGGCCCAGGGCAGGAGGCTCTAATGCTGTGGCTGTCCATGGTCATGCCTGCTTGGAGAAGTGTTTCTAAACGTACCTAAGTACACCCACTTGAGCCAGCAGCTCAGCTCTAAATCTCTGACAGTAAATTGATGATGGAAATCTAAAACATTAATGTATTCTAATTGAATATTCTCCAATAAATTATCTGAGCACTTGCAGCAATTTGGTTTTACTGTGATTTCATATAGAACTCTCTGCTGTATCAATATAACCACCAGGGCAGTCAAGAGAGGGAACATTTTCTGCTCAGACAAGGGACAGTGAGTACAAAGGCCCACTTATTCACAGGACTGATTAAACCACAGAATACGGGGCAGCTGAGGTGGGGGACGCTGCTTTTGTCCTGTCTCCAAGGCTCCAGAGCAGACAGCAGAACCAGGACACTGAATTACAGGGGTGCTTGTGGGGGATGTCCTGTCCTGTCTGCTGGGCTGCTCTTCCAGAATGACATCATCTCTTCTTCACCATGGGGCGAGGAAGGAACCTGTAGCAGGGAACACGGTGTGAAAGGGTACACACCGCGAGAATGTCAGTTTCTCCAGGGAGGCCTGCTTCCTTCCGGACCGAGCTGCATCCCCTTGGGACTGCAACTTCAGCCATTTTTGCAGTGGGTCCCTCCTGCTAAGTGACAGCCACAGCCACAGTTCAGCTCTATGGGGAAGGAAAAAAAAATCCAATACAGGCTGACTCCAGGGACACGCGTCTAAGAGGTTCAGTCTGCAGGTTCTGTCTGGGGGAGAGGTGCGTCACACATTTCTGTCTACACCGCATATCGACCCAGATGTGTGGCCTCTCTCCGTCCTCCCCACCAGCCTGACTTTTAGAGCTGTGGTCCTCAACCTTCCCAGTGTTACGGCCCTTCAGTGTCCCTCATGCTGCGGTGACCCCAACGGTGAGATTATTTCTTGGTTATCATTATGAATCATAATGTAAACATCTGACGTGTAGGTTATCGGATAGGCCACCCCCATGGGGGTCTCGACCCACAGGTTGAGAACTGGTGCTCTAGGGACTCCGAGATGCAGTGGGGTGTGTCCAGCCTTTGATGCAGCACAGGGGAGGCCACAAGACGCTCCCCAGGGCTGCTTTTCCTCAGCAAGGGTCACCATACTTTCTGCCTGCCATGGGACAGTCGAGTGAGTGACGCCTCTCAGTGATCTGAGGGAGTGTTAGAATGTTAGTTATTCTCTTTCCTGTGACGAAAGCCCCGACGAAAGCACTTATTTTGGCTCACGGGGTGAGAGGGGTCACCCACCAGGGCAGAGAACATGGTGCTGGGAACATAGGGCTGCTTGAGCTCATATTAGCAGGTTAGGGTGAGCCGGAGACCACTTGACACCCACTGTGGCTAGAGTTCAGTGAGCACAGTGGGGCTGCAGGTCTGAAGGAGCAGGAGTAAGACACAGGAAGAAGATCGTAGGTAGACTACCCTATTTAAGATGGCCACTTCCTGCTTCTTCTGCTTGTCCAAGACAGACTTGGTGACTTTTTCCTGCTGGAGGGAGCTATCTGGTGGGGCTTTCCCACCTGTGTTGGTGCAAGGGCTGAGGTTCCTGTGTTGAGAACCAGGTTCCCTTTCTGTGTCGAGATTATCCAATCCCTGCAATAGCACAAAACAGCCAGTTTCAAGCAGAAATGGGAACTCGTTCCATCCCTAAGCACATAAAAGTTTCCTCTTTGCCAAACAAACTCAGACACCATCTTTGGATCCCCTTCCCATTAGGGAGTCTGTGTGCTTTGCTCACACTTGTATGAGCATTATTTCCCCACAGGCCTTCCATGCTTTTCTTCCCACCTTCACAAAACAAATATATCTGTCTGTCTGTCTGTCTTATCGAGCTATTTATCTACCTACCTACGTATATTTGTGTTTGCTCGTGTGAGTTTTATGTCACACCTGCATACAGGAGCCTGCATACAGGAGCCTGCAGAGACCAGGAGAGGGCATCCAATCAGTGGAACCGGAGTTACAGGTGAAGCCTCCGCGTGGCTGCTGGGAACTGAGCTCAGCGTGTGTGAACCATTGAGCTGTCTCTCCAGCTCCTTTCCTGCCTTTTTATTCTTAAGTTGGCACATGTGTATATGTGCTCACACATGTGACCCCACACAATGCACCCACACACACGTGCCCCCCCACATGGACCCACACACATGTGCCCACACATATGCATCTACACAATGTACCCATACACACGCACCAACACATATGCACCCGCACATATGTACCAACACACATGAACCCACACACATGCGCCCATACACATGTGCCCACACACCTGCACATTATGCTTGTGAAAATACACGTGGAAACGGAGAAGCAAACAGTTGGTTTCTACCTGGAGCTATTGTGGCTGTCAGCATTGGGTCAGGTGACCTCTGCAGAGGTGCTACTTATGATCTCTCCGCTGAGACTGCCTGTGTCACCTTCTGCAGGGCACTGTCCCTACATGGAGCAGTTTTGTGGCAGCTTCCCTCAGTCTTGGCTGTAGCTATTCCTGGGGCTCACTTTCTAGTAGGGGCCCGTTTGCATGGCTTCTTGTCTCCTCAAATATCAGTTTCCAAAATTAAATGACTTGTCCCCCAAGAACACTGCATTTCCTCCTCCTTGTCTCCAGTCAATTTGTGCACCGCTGCCACGGACAACCTCCCCAGTTAACAAATTCTGAATTTCTATTAGATTCAGCTGCGGAGCAGACCTCTTTCTACAAGTCCTGTTTTATCCTCCCCTGAATCTTGCCAGCAGTCAAACTTCATGAGCACGTTAGAGATTTCAGAACTCATGCTGACATCCCTTTAGAAGCTGTCAGCACTGCTGGAGACCTGGAGCCCAATCGGGAGGGACAAGCAGAAGCCAAGCCAAGGGTTGGTGTTTCTGGACCGCCATGGAAGGGAGAGCTCTCTGCTCTTCCCCCGAATCTCCAACAGGGAAAGGGGTGCCCCATGCAGCCCAGGCAGTACTGGGGTTCTAGACTAGGGACTGTGTCCAGCGTTTTTCCAGGGTGGCTCAGGGGCTGCCCATTGCTCCCTCCCCTGTGCTGTGATGTCACCGAAGATAACTGACCTATAAAGGGAGGTTTATTTTGGCTTCTGATTCTGGAGGTCTCTGTCCAACAGGCTCTGTGATTTGGGCCAATGGCGGCACCAAGTGTGGTATGCTGGAAGTTGTTTACCAATAGCTCACTGAGGTGTGGCTGACACCGGGTGTCACTGTGCCCCTCAAAGGCCACCTCTCAAGTGCCTCTCCCTGCCTTCCGTCTCCAAAGAGCCATTCTCTTTCAATAGCACTGAACTAGGAACCCAGCCATCTTTATACAGGCGTCTGAGTGCACTTTGCTAATCCATGTCCCCTTCCCCCAATCTGAGAAGTAAAGCTGGCTGGGACTTATGGGTAATGTCTCCCCAAGACCACGACCACTCTCAGCTCAGCCGCTCAGTTGGCGAGAGTCGGTCGCACTCCCCTGTGGCCCCTGCAGTGCCCTGCAGCTGACTGGTGTGGCTCAGCCCATGCTTCACCACGGACTGGTGCCACTCAGCTCCGTGTGGGTCATCTCGTTCTCTGCACCTGCTCAGCCGCCTCGCTGTTCTAACCGGGCTTTCCTGTCCACACAGTGAGCCCGTCCCCTGTTGGGTAGAGTGAGCACTTAGGAAGAGACCGTCCAAGGAGAGAGCCTGCAGTTCCGCTTCCACCCACGTTCTCATTCAGCGAGTTTTATCAGAATGAAGTGTCCTAATGAGCACGGAACTGCAGCTAATCCCAGCTGAACCTCTGCGTGCCCCAGCTCCGCTGCCCGCCCCTCAAGCTGCATTCCTGCTCTGGTGTGGGCTTTTTGGATCACTGCCCCGGAACGCTGACAGGAAACTCAGGGGCTCCCTGCCTAGGAGACACCACCTGTCTGCACTCTGTGAGGGTCAGGAAAAGAAACATGATGTGGGTGTGGTTTCGTAAATGATGTAATGTGTGTGCGTGCACACAGGGCTTGTGCATGCGTGTGCACATGCTTGGAATGGCTGGTGTGTGGAAGCCATACATGTATAAATATGTAGGAAGGGGGTTGAATGAATGCATGAATTAAGTTTCTGAATGTGTGCGTGTGTGCGTATGTGAAATGGGTTGCTATGTGTTCATGTATGCGTGCATGCATGTATGGTGTGGGGTGTGCATATGTACATGTGTATATGAGGTGGCCTGCTGTGTACACAGTCAAAACATGGTTCCTTTATTCTCCTCACAGGTTTAGACACTTGGCTTCCCTGCTCCATGATCTGGCACGGCCCAGCTTGCAGCGTCTGCGGCCTGCCGTTGTCTCCAGACAGACTCCCCACGCCTGTGAGAGCAGTAGAGAGCCACCGCCCCTGCTATGCAGCCGTCCCCAAAGGGAGGCCATGTAGACACCCGTGAGCTCAGAGAGAGGCTGACATGGGTCCAGGTCTCTACTGTTTGGGGGGAAGTGGCCGTCCTCTGAGCTCCAACTTTCCTGGCCACCTCAGACCACTGACACACCCATGTGGGTCAAGCATTCCAAGAGTCTTGACTCCAGGTCCAGCAGAGGACATCAGACAGCATCAGTCACCACTGCCCCCCACAATGGCATACACTTTCTGGGTGCATGGCTCTGCCCACCAAGGCCTCTTATAGTCTTGTTATGTTTTCCCCATCTTTCTGTGGATGGTGGGACAAAGACCAAGGACTCCGGGCCTTTGTCCAAGCTGCAGCACTTCTGATCTCTGCCCCCATTCCTGTCTCTAAACACACCCACCCACCTTTTGTATGTGAGCAGGCCAGAGCCCTCAGCCCCTGCCGTTCACAGCCCAGGAGAATGACTTAGAGCACACCTTCCTGGAGGCTGGGGTCGAATATGACTGACAACTGTCAATCAAGGTTCTGTTTGCAACTTATTTTCAAGAATTTGCGTCCCCCCCATATGCTGCCTGGGCCGGCCTAGTTCACACCTGCGTCCCAGAGAGCCTTTGGGTTTCAGAGACTGGCCGACCTCAGAAAAGTGAACCAGCTCTGACCCAGACCCACTCCTCCACGCCGTCCCACCTGATGGTGCTCAGGAGGGTCTGCAGCACCCTGGAGAACGGCTAAGACATGTTGCTGTTCCCATGGCCTCCCTAGGCTCACACCGAGGCTCCGGGTAGATGTTCTGGGAAGTCACCATTGCATGGCTACCTTCCGTAAGACACACAGTGTAGTGCTGCAGACACCACTGGATGAAACCCCCTTCAGGACAAACTGACTGCAAGACATGGAGAAAACCTTCCAGCAATGGGTGCAGACTTCATCGCCAGAGGCAGCCACTGTCTGGGGAGGGCTGAGACTTTTGTACAGCATGAGGAACACAGGGCTGACAGCATCACTGTCTTAGCGGGTACCGCGTGCAGCATTGTGGGAGCTGAGGCCCCACAGTGGGGGTTCCATCCTCCACAGCTCCCTCCAGGCCCGGACTCAGACTCACAGGGCAGTTCCAGGGGGTGTGTACACTCAGAAAAGCCTCACAACCCCTGTGGTAAGAGTGTGCACAGAGGCCAGGGACATCGCCACCGCGTCTTCCTGGATGTGTGCTGTGTGAACTGGAGTTTCTGTTGTAAAGCCCCTGTCACCCTTGGATAGAAAACCAGCTGTGACACAAAATGCCGGAGGCTCTGGTAATGCACACTAAATACACCACCTGGTCTGCTGTTGAAGGGACACATAACACAACAGGTCTGAGAATGTCTCCTTCTGCAAACTCTGGCCATCCATGACCCTTACAGCACCCCAGAATCCTTATTTTCATATGGTTTTTGCATGATCATGTCCCCGCATTTCATCTTGGTGACCATTGTCAAAGATGTGCAAGCTCCCCACAGGGAAAAACACAGACAGTCAGATCACAGACAGGTGTCAGAAGCCAAAGGACACAACTGGAGTCACCCACGCTTCCACAGACAGGACAGTGGTGTGTAAACAATCCCAGAGGAGTCGCTGTAGCCAGAGAGGGCCTGTTGGCCCGGAAGCAGAGCATTGGATCTGCCATTGGCCTGTTTCTTTACAATAGTGCCTCCCACAGGGTGAACCTGCCCTGGCGCCGGAGTGTCCAGAAGAGACGTCTCCAGACCAGCCTTAAGGATCGCCGAGGCCCACTTACCCTGACGAGCTGCTGGGGGAAGGGCCCACGGGAGTTCTCCGGAACATTGATGGGTGGGATGACCCAGTCACGTTTCTGCCTCCTCAGCCCGCTGGAGCTCTGATGTTGAGGCCACGGCAGCAGTGTGTCCTTCGGGGGCTGAGAGGGGTCCAGGGCCACTGTCTTCCCTTTCTGAGGGAGAAAAGTCAGAGAAGCCAGGTTAGGTACTGTTACGGAAACATGGGGGACACTGGGGAAGGGCGAGGACCTTGTCTTACGTTGGATTAGATAAAAGAAGAAACCACAAAAAAAGAAAAGAAAAGTTCCTTATTGGTCTCCGTGGATATTATTTTTAAATTCTACAGGTGCTGGGGTGGAACCTACGGCTCTGGGCTAAGCAACATGATTCACAAAAAAACTCACAAAGGGTCACTAGCCCCTATATAAAGAACTTTGGTAAACTAATAATATCTTTCATAACAAGAAGAGACCACGCGCATAGATAGTTCAAACCCCAACACATGCTGAGCATCCACAGCCTGTTCCATCCTCCATGAATCAAACATGCAGATTAGAGCAGCACCCCTTCCACGGGGCAATCTGACAGGATGAGGCAGCTCACTCCCAGTACGGACTGAGACATTCGTTAGTGGTGGGTGACCGAGGTTGTAGGTTTTGTGCAACAGACTGAGCACCGAGTGGGTAAAGGGACAAGTGATGTATCTCCTGTCATGACTCAGTGGCGTTGGATGAAGTCATGATAGCCAGAGTTCCTCATCTGTGGCCCTGTGGACAGACAGACTCGTGGACAGACACACTCGGAGTTGGCGCTGTGGACAGACACCTTTACATGTTGTGGTCCCAGCTGGCTTGGAACTCAGTTGAACCTACAAGGCCCTTGGCTCAGTCTCTCCAGTGCTGGCTCTCACTTCTGAGGCCCTGAACCCTGTGGAGTGGCACCCCTCCCCCATTGGCCTGTGCAGAGGGATAGAGGTGCTGCACATTCCCACGAAGGAGGTGGGCACGGAGGTTTGTCTCCCTGTCCCCAGCTGCCTTCCAATGTGTTGGGAGAGGACAGGGCCTGAGTTCCAGACTGGCGCCACTGCTGCAGCTGTACACCAAGGACCTTGTTAGAAACACACATTCCTTAGCCCCAGGTCTGGCCAGCTCAGGAGTGGGCCGGGCGTCTCTGTCCATTGAGTCTTTGGGTGAAGGACATCATTGGTTTTCAGACACGTGTGCTCATTGATAATTTCACGAGCCCCAGACTCCAGGCCCACCAGTCCCAGGTACCTACTCTGGGGAGAAGGGATTATTTTTCCAGCATTAGGCACAATTCCAGGCCTTTTGAATGCTAAGCAAAGGATCCCACCCTAATCTCTGTCTTTCTCTTTGCTCTCTGTCTCCCCTCCCCCTCCCTCCTCTCATTTAATTTTAAGATAGGGACTCACTGTTTAGCACATCAGGCTTTGGACTCATGATCTTCCTGCCTCTGCCCCCAAATAGCTGGGCTCACAAGCTTGTAGACACCAGACCCTGTACTTATTCCATTCAGAGCACACCCACCGAGGCGGCCAGCCTCTGGGAGGGGATTCTACTTGTCCTCAGTGCTCCTAGCATGGTGAGTCAGAGCCCACCAGGCTGTCTCAGCCAGAGGCGCATCTTCAATGGTAGCCACTTCTGCTGAGGCCTCTAATTGCAGATTGGAAACTCCGAGCACCTCTCTCACACATCCGCTTAAAAGCCCGCCTTTATCTTCATTTGCCCAGAAAAGAGCTTGCACGGCGTTAATTTCCCAAGTGTTGTTTAAATAAATTGCACATATTTGCTACTGTTTTAAAGCTGTGAGACAAATGTAATAACAAAATCTGGTGAAAGTCAATGCCAGACCTGCGCCGGCTTCTGCCTTGCAAGAGGCACCCACCGCTCTGGGAGAAAATCGTCGAAGGCAATTAGGGGCCAGCCTGGCGGGAAGGCACGTTCTCCTAAACACATGAACACCCGGGCCCTTTCTGAACACGGCACAGGAGCACGGATGCACAAACATGCCTGTTATGAATGATGCTCCCCCCCACCCCCAGCAATTCTCCCCAACGGCGGACACCAGCTGATTCTCTGTGTGTTGATGGTGACTGTGTGGTGGGTAAGGGAGGGTGAGGTTCGCCTGTTACTAAGCACTGTGGAGTACACCCATATCTGTGTGGTACTCTGCGTGTGTGTGGCTGGCATACACAGAGGGAGGCGTGCGGACACATGGACGTGTGCCCGGACTCCTCTGTGGCCTGCTCCTTGCCGGGTCTCTACATCTTAGTGTCTGAGAGTCTCTGACCTGCTGCCAACACTTTGCTCCTTGCTTTCGTTCTGGCTCGGCTGCTGAACTGAACGAAGCCTTGCCCTGCCCCTGCTGCTGGACTCTAGGGTGGCAGCGTGGAAGGTGAGCGTGCGATGGAAGAGGAGAAATCTGTCCTACAGCGTCCCAGAGCCTGGGTCTGGTTTCCCCTAGAGCAGTGATTCTCAACCCACAGGGGCCGCAGATCAGGCATCCTGCATGGCAGATATTCACGTTACAGTTCATAACAGTAGTGACACTACAAGTCTGAAGTAGCAATGAAACAATTCTGCGGTTGGGAGTCACCACTTGAGGAACTGTATTAAAGGGCCACAGCATTAGGGAGGCTGAGAATCACTGTACTAGTTATAGTTAGCCCTGCCCCGCCTACCTCCTCCTGCCCCCAGGGTCTAGGATCTGTCTGTGCTTTGTGCCTTAGAGTATTAGGATCCAGGCCGGCCTAGGACCGTGTGACTCCAAGGTACCAGCTCATCAGCTGTCAGACCCATAGCCCTAAAACTGTTTGACTCCTCGCTTCTCTCCTCCTTCTTCCCTCCCTCTTCTCTCTTTCCTTGAGCTGAGATCTTACATAGCCCAGGCTGGCCTTAAAGTTGTGACCCTCCAGCTTCTGCCTCCAAAGAGCTGGGATCACAGGTGCTTTTCCACCCCACTTGTCTTTTTAATTTTTTTTCAAATATTGAAAATTCTGATGATTAACCTCAGATCTTCTTGGTTGTAAGGGAAGGACTTTAACAGCTAAGTTGTAACTTCTACCTGGACATCAGCCTTTTAAAGAAAAATGGCAATGGTGGAATCCATTGCTGGAATGTGCATCCTTGTTCTGCAGAGTGCATGCATATGTGTGTGTGTGTGAAAGTGCATGCATGTGTGCCAGTGTATGTGCATGCACATGTGTGCATGTGTGTACATGTGCATGTGTGTGTGAATGTGTGTGCGTGCATGTGTGCATGTGTGGGTACTTGTACATGCCTGCATGTGTGTGAATGTGTATGCATGCATGTGTGCATGTGTGGGTACTTGTGCATGCCTGCATGTGTGTGAATATACATATGACATGTGCACATGTGCATGTGTGTGGGGGCATGTGTGTGCATGTTTTTTATATGCATGTGTGCACACATGCACGTGTGTGTGAATTATCCTGGGAGGGGCTGGGATGGGGGGTCTGGCAGCCCTTCTCTATCAACTGGTCTCAGGTCTATCTCAAACACAGGCACCTTCCTTTTCTCCCTCTCAGGACAATGGCAAGATGCTCAAACTTGAGGACACATAGGTTGTCACTTCAGGGAAGAGGTGACAGCCATACAAACAATAGCAGCCTGAGGGTTTTCTCTGAAGGGTAGAGGCTCCAACTCCATGGCAATGAATTTGGAGATGAAAGCACAGGTCTTAGCCTCCCCTTGTCCGCAGTGGGCAGTAAGTCACCCCACATCCCTGTCCTTGTGCCCGGGGCACTGTCCTGCCCAGGCCTTCTTGGCTTGTAGGTGAGTTGTTCTCTGAGCATGACCCACAGCTTCAGCTGTGGCTTCTCCGTGAGGTCTCCAGGGCTGCTCCGCATTAGCTAGAAGCTGAGTCAGCTCCCTGCAGGCTCCCTTCACACTCAGGGGATAATGAATAATTCAATCCTGATCTGGGGCAGGTTTTAAATAATCTTTTTTTTTTTTTTTTTTTTTTGTCAGGTTCTCACAATATTGCCTGGCTGGCCTGCAGCTTGCTTTGAAGACTGGACTGGCCTCGGGCTCACAAGGATCTGCTGGTTTCTGCCTCCCAAGGGCAGGGACTAAAAGTTTGTGCCACCACACCCTGCTTATTTTATGCCTGAGATAATAAATCTGAGTTAAAATATAATGCAGAAAACGACCTTTTCTCACTGCTCCCGGATGTCCAAACTGTTCACCTTTTACAAGGAATCACGCAGGAGCCTGGGCTTTAGAGTCAACAGGTTTAAATGTCAAACAGGCATATGAGGTCATATAAGGTCCTGTGAGCGGCCGAGTGCCGGGACCAGAAACTCGGCACCTGTCCCACGTGTGGGTGTGTCCTTATCACTTTCGTTTGGGACGGGGGGGGGGGGGGGGGAGATATGGTTTGCAGTGGTCAGGGAGCGCTCTGCAGTGGGTGGGAATTGGTTTACAGGTAGATGTTGGTCAATATTTTCTATGACGACAGTGCTGAGGGGTAGCAGGCCCCACGCCAGGCCCCTGGATTAAGCATGGCAGGTTCCAGAAGTTGGAGTGGATATCAAGGGGAGGCAGGCTCTCAGTGGAGGGACACTGACGAGACCTAGCAAATGGACCATGCTCACCCGCTTCCCAAAGCTAACGGAGGATGGACAGTCAGCGCTGGGTTGCTGCTCACTGGGTTTCTGCATGCTTGTACAAAGTTCCTGGAGGGACAGGGAATTTCCCATTGTTGCCCAGAGCAGGGAAATGGGATTGCTTTAGGGTTCCCAGATGCCATCTCTGTAACCCTGGAAGGTTGGATGGCCTGACCTTGGAGATGGGGTGGGTCAGCACATGACCGGGCTTGGGTGAGCATGCTGGGTGTCTCTTTAGACCGTAAGTTCCTCCCAATTCTGAGAAAAGGGCATGTGTGTGTCTTCCTGATTCAATAAGAGCCGCTTACAGAAGCTGGCACATCGGCTCCTGTGGGACACACAGCAGGGCCCCGGGACAAAGACTCTTAGTCAAGGTGTGACATTGCCAACCTCACCTCCCGAGAAGCAATCGTCAGCTTCTATTACCCAAGGATGGAAGTCTTTGGAAGACTCTGGTTGGCAGCACAGCCCTGTGAACCCTCAAGGCTGGCGCGTGGTTTCCGGAAGCTGCCTGCAGACCTTATTTGCATAAGCAGAGAGTAGGATTCAGTGGCTGGACACAGAATAAAGACTGCGTGGGGGGCAGAGGAGTTCGGGTATTTCGAGGCCCTGTTTTCTTCCTCTGGCTTTTCTGACCAGGAGATTCCATCAGAAAGAAATAGTAAATCTCGGTGATAGTGGCAAACTGGGGATCTACTTTCTTGCCTGAGCATGTTTGTACGAGCACCCCCTGAGCCAGAGCTTCTTCCCACGGAAAGACACTCACAGCCACAGCCAGGGGAAGGGTGTGTAAGGGGCCAGCAAGATGGCTCTGCAGGTAAAGCACTTGCTGTGTAACCATAGGGGACTGAGAGCAATCCCTAGGACCCATGTAAAGATGGAAGAAGAGAACTCAGTCCACAAAGTTGTTCTGTGACCTCCACATGCACACAGCGGTATGCACGTACCAACACACACACACACACACACACACACACACACACGGACACATACACTAGAGCACACACACATACACAGACATTCAGACATGCACACACATATATACACAGACACATACATGCACATACACATATCCACAGACATATATACACGCATACACACACACATGCACACACACATATACACAGACATACAGACACATACACACATATACACAGACACATACACACATGCACACACACTACCAGGTAAAATTATAATTATTAAAAAAAACCCTGCCAGGCATCTAATCTGCCAAGTGTATTTGCCTTCCACAGCTGCAGGTGGCAGGGGGGCGGGGAACCTCATGAGCTCCGTGTGGCCGCTTGCTAAATGGTGGCTAAAGATTGGGCACAGGCACCTCATAATTCTTAGATGTGTGTATGGCAGGGGGTGGGGCTGAGTCATGTAGACTTCCTATTACCTTCCTGCTAGCCAGAAGGGTGTGGCCTTTCTCCTGGGTTTCACCATCAGACAAGCCCAGCAGTCTATGGCCCGTGATGTGGCAACCAGACGATTTTATACACTTCCAGCTGTAAGTTGAAGAGTCTAGCTGCAATCCCAGGCAGATGGTGTTCCCAGCAGAGAAGGTTCTGGAATCTTCAAAACCTACCTCCTTCCCTGGCCCCTCCCAACTTCTAGCAATCAACAGCTGCTTAGCCAGCATCTTCTTCCTCTTACCCAGAAGCCTTTGCTGCCACACAAGCTCCAGCTCCCAATGGCTCCAGCTCTGTATGTAGCCGGGTAACCACAGTGTCACTGGGGTTGTAGCCTAATGACTTGGGTGGCTTCTTCCAATACAGAGGTAAATATGGAGCTAACCCAGGCCATGCAAATATAATTGTGTCTTAAAGTCTAGCGTTCTGAGGTTGCTAACTGGGTATGAATCTGCATCAAAATGGATGCTGTTCCTGGATTATGAATGAGCTTGGCTCACACTGGAATAGAGGATGAGATACAGCCCCCAAATAAATCTATTGGTAGCTTTCTTCCATTTCTCTGTCTTGTGTGTGTGTGTGTGTGTGTGTGTGTTTGTGTGCACGTGGTTTGTAAACTTTTGTGGTGGTTTTCCCAGAGCTGGAGAGTCAACATGTTTCGATGGAAAGGGCTGTGGGTCCCTCCCCACTGACCAGCCTGGCACTGCTTTAACTGATTAACTGGATTAGGAGGGTTCCTTCTCACCTCTCCCTCTCCTTCCTTCCCTCTCACCCTTCTGGAGGAACACTGAGCTCCGTACATCCTTTGCCTCTTCCTTTTCAGGCTAACTGGGAAAGGGTCCATTGTGTTTGCCTGCAAGCATGCACATTTAAAATATTTAGCTAGGCTTCTGTCTGCAGCCATCTAGCTGGTTTCCATAGTAGCCAATGAACAGCTGAGGCAGAATAAACTGGCATTTAACAAACACAGAATAAAGCCACACAAAGATAGCCACACTCGCAGAGCACGGAGACAGTATACACACCTCTGTATGAGTTCACTCTGAAAAGACCCCAGGTCGGTGCAGGATGCCGTCCTTGCTGGGGGCTGGTTGCTTCTTTGTTTATCAGAACTAAGTTCAGTCACTTTGTTGCCAAGCTGGGAGGTGTGTGCTGGGGGATGTGTGCTAGGGGGTGTGTGCTGGGGGGTGTGTGCTGCGAGGGTGTGTGCTGGGGGTGTGAGCTGGGAGGGTGGGTGCTGGGGGTGTGTGCTGGGAGGGTGTGTGCTGGAGGGTGGGTGCTGGGGGTGTGTGCTGGGAGGGTGGGTGCTGGGATGGTGGGTGCTGGGAGGGTATGTGCTGGAGGGTGTGTGCTGGAGGGTGTGCTGGGAGGGTGTGTGCTGGGGAATGTGTGCTGGGGTGTGTGTGCTGAAGGCCCTAGTGGGAAGGCTTCCCAAGCAAGGCAGATTATTTTGTCATCGTCCCTGTCTGGAAGTAGCTTGGACTTGTACCTCCTGTGTGAGCCACCTACTGTGTGCGGAGTATTGACTGCACCAGCTTTTCATTTACTCATGAACATGATGTGAACTGTGGGAACCGGTGCTGCCTGAGGACCTGGCATTGGGGCTCAGACTGTGACCCCAAGATGCAGCCCTCAGTCCTCTGCTCCTTTTGAAGGTGATGGTTGGTGCGGAGGGTGGAATGACTGTTCCATTAGGGGCCTGCAGCCCACTTCGGTGCCTATGTGTAGAGCAGGAGTGTGAACTGTGGGTCCCCCCACCCTGGGCACTGCAGACAGTGTGAACTGTGGGTTCCCCCACCCTGGATACTGCAGACAGTGTGAACTGTGGGTCCCCCCACCCTGGACACTGCAGACAGTGTGAACTGTGGGTCCCCCCACCCTGGGCACTGCAGACAGTGTGAACTGTGGGTCCCCCCACCCTGGGCACTGCAGACAGTGTGAACTGTGGGTCCCCCCACCCTGGATACTGCAGACAGCTGTGAGCCCACTACCCTAGGCACTGCAGACAGTGTGAACTGTGGGTCTACTTCCCTGGGCACTTCAGACAGTGTGAACTGTCAGTCCACTTCCCTGGGCACTGCAGACAGTCTGGTGTGTGATTCTCACTATCCTGGGCACTTCAGGTTACTGGAAGCATCCTTGACCTTCATCCAAATGACACCAGGCACACCTCCCACCCGCAGTATCCAGAATGAGAGCAAAGTCCTCCGGAGACTGTGTAGACAGGCCTACACTGGGCAAGGGACAGGATGGCTACATCTGGGCAGATTCACAACACAGTGACCTTGCCCTGAGGCCTATGGCAATGGCTGGAGCTGTCACGGTGACGGTGACATGAGTGGCAAGTGGCAGAAGATGCACCACACCTGTGACCTGGCCACAGAGCTTCGGACGTAGAAGCTGTTCAGTCTCATTCAGAAGGCATCCTTCACTGTTTTTTGGACATACAAGATTCACGCCACCTAAGGCCTCCGGTGACGTCTCCAGGCAGACTATGCCTCTGGAGAGCATGTCTCAGGCGTGAGGTCCTGGGTCTCTGAGGCCTCAGTGCTGTAGGTCCTGAGGCCTCTTTCAACAAGAGTCTCTGAACCTCTAGGTGTCTACTACTGGTTTTGGAACACCAGGCTTCTGGAACTCACAGAGGGTGGAGGCTACACTTTTTACAGCACTGTTCGGCCACAAGGTGTCCGAGGCCTCTGTGGAAGGCTGGCGATAGTTGAGACTAATCCTTAAGACCTCTCCTTTCCATTTTCTCACAGGCATCATGGGAGCCTCAGAGGCAGAAACAGGAATGAAGCTACCAACTTGCAGGATGGGACGCCAACCATGACAGTCAGAGGGTGAAGGAGATGGGAAGTGGGTGATGGGCCATGGGTCTGTGTCAATGAGCTACAAATGGGAGGGTAATGAGCCAGGAGAAAAGAGTGTGCTGGACCCAAGGGACAGCATGAGGGGCCTGCCCAGGAAGATAACGGACCAGGAGATAGGGTAATGGACCTGGGGGTAGAAGTTATTGATCACTATGGCTCTTACAATATTATCAACAGGCTGCAGAACAAAGGACTATGGGTTCAGGGGCAGGGTCTTAAACCAAAAGAAGTATTATTCTTTTCCATTGGGAGGCCGGAGTTCAAGATCAAAGTACTGGTTGGGGCTGTGGCTGGGGCTGTGGCTGGGGTGGGGCTGTGGCTGGGGTGGGGCTGTGGCTGGGGCTGTGGCTGGGATGGGGCTGTGGCTGTGGCTGGGGCGGGGCTAGGGTGGGGCTGTGGCTGGGGCTGTGGCTGGGCTGGGGCTGTGGCTGTGGCTGTGGCTGGGGTGGGGCTGGGGCAGGGCTAGGGCGGGGCTGGGGCTGTGGCTGGGGTGGGGCTGGGGCAGGGCTAGGGCGGGGCTGTGGCTGGGGCTGTGGCTGGGATGGGGCTGTGGCTGTGGCTGGGGCGGGGCTAGGGCGGGGCTGTGGCTGGGGTGGGGCTGGGGCGGGGCTGGGGCCCAGGCTTGAGGGTTGGCTCCTTGTCTATCTGGCTCCTGGCAGGCTGACAATTCTTGGCAATCCTGGGGGTGTAGAGACCACTCTATCTTTGTTTCATCTCCTGACAATGTTCTCCAGGTGTCTGTCTGAAGGGTCACCCATCACTGTGGACCTAACCCCACTGCAAAAAACGATGTTCACCCCATCTCCAAACGGGACCACCTTTTACAGCATTAGAGGTTGGGACACATTGGATCCCTGGTAGCTGGATCCCAGGGAAGCTCACAGCTGTCTGTAATCTGGTCCTTCAAAAGTGCTGATGTGCTAGAAGACCCAATATTAGTCTCATAAACAACAGCGTCTTTTTTGGCAAACTACACCCACAGGCCCTATCGTCACCCCCAAGCACCATACCAGCCAGGCAGATGACAACAGCGAGGGATGCTTCATCTTCGGTATTTACCGAGAGGCCGCGTGTCGCTCCGATTCCTCAGGGGCACCTCAGCGCTCCACTGGGAAACATGTGACCTCATTTGCATTTTCTAATTGAATTGCTATCGGCTTTCCTGCAAGACTGCACAAAAGGACATTCTTCCAGATTTGAGCAGCAACGCATCACACACAGAAAGACGGCCTTTAATAGCTGCTGGGGTTGGGGGGGGGGGAAGAAAAGTTGCCAATTTTTTATGGTTCATCTAACTGTAAAGCCGTCGGTTTTACCCAGAGCCATGAGAGTCGCTAAAATAATGAATGGGGAGGCGTCGGGCGCAGAAGCCGGCAGAAGAGAAATGAAAGAACAGGACCGAGAAATTAGGGGTCCCAGGGCAACGGCCCCCGAGGGATTTACTCCAAGGCCCCTTTCCAGGAGAGCTTCCCCGGAACTTAAACATTCTGTGGACACTGCTTTAAAGGCAGCCATGTTCCTCTCTGGAACCTTCTAAAATAGAACTCTTCCCAGGCCCTGCTGGGAAGCCCTTGACATGTGTGTTTTTAAAAGTGAATGTGTGTTTGTCTGGAGCATAAGCATGTGTGCTTGTGTGCAAGTGTAATGTATATGTGTGCATACAAATATTGTGTACTGTGCACAGTGCATGCATGTGTAGTATGTGTGTAGCATATGTGTGCATGTGGTGTGTGTGTAGTATAAGTGCACCAATGTATAGTATAGTAGTGTATACATAGTATTTGTTAGTGTGTAGTGAATGTGTAGTGCATGTGTATATGTAGGGTATATGTAGTGCATATGTTTGCATGTATGCATATGGTTAATGTTTGATTCCTGGCATCACATGTATTATATACATATATGTATGTATATATGTCTTTATTATGTATGTGTGTATATAGTGCATTTGTGTCTGATTTATTGAATACACATGTATGTGTACTGTAGGTTTATGGAGTTTATGGGTTGGCATAGGCATGTGTTTGTGAGTATATTGTATATGTTTGTAGTGTATGTGTTTGTGATGTGTTTGTCCTAGGCATGCATTTGTATAGGTTGCATGCACAATATGTGTGTGTAGTATGTATTTGTACAGTATCTGTGTGCTTAGTTCATATGTGTAGGGTATGTGCCTGAGTATTTCTGTGTAGTGTGTAAATATGTGGATATAGTGTGAATGCATATATCTGCATGTATGTACAGATGTGTAAAATGTAATGTATATGTATTGTGTATGTGCATTTGTAATATATGTGTAGGCCAGAGGTAAACATCAGTGCCTTTCTTGATTACCCTTATTAAGTAGGGACAGCACAATGTTCCTCCAGGTAACAGGGTAGTTTTCAAAACTTGCAGGTCAGGGGGTAAACTTGAATACATTGTATGGGAACTTGTGTGACCATTTAAAATATAGTCATTAAAAATATAAGGGTCTACGGTGTGATGGGAGAAGACTCTTGGCATATGTATAGTATATATGCATATGTGTATCAAAAATGTATTATGTATGCACACACATACATGTGTATTCATGTGTGTACATGTATATACATGTATGTATACATATGGGTATGAATGTATGTGCACACATGTATGTATGTATGTATGTATGTATGTGGATCCCTGGGCAACGATTCTTGAGGAATTTACTTCAGCACCCCTTTCCTTGAAAGCAGCCTTAGAACTTTAACACCCCATGGACTAAGTTTCACAGGTGCCCGTCTCTTCTCTAGACCCTTTTGTAACTATCGAATTCATTTTGTTGCTGGAGTCTGTCCTGAGGAATCACGGTTGGGAACTGAGCGGGTCAAGGCAGTCATTAGCTGCCACGCCTGACATCCTGAGGTCAGTCCCTGCCATCTACATGGTAGAAGGAGAGAATGGACTTCCACAGGTCCTCCTTTGACTTTACCATGCATTGCTGTGACATGTGTGCCCTTACATATATACATATGCAAAGAAACAATTTTTCTGGGCTTATATTCTACCCATGTTTTCTCTCTGAATCTTTGCTCGAAAAGCTTCTTTAACTGAGTCCAGTGGTTCTGGAATGATGGTAATTTTGTCTCCGAAGGAATCTTTGGCAGACACTGGAGACAGTTGAGGTACAATGTCATTTACTGAGCAGAGGCACGAGTGCTGCTAAGCACGAGGTAGAACTAATATCTCCACAACATAAAGTCCTCCAGGAATTTAAAGAGCCCTTAGAATTTTCCTCAATAAATAATATGAACTATTGAGTGTATCCAGACTCATCCAGATCAATCCAGATTCATCCAGATTCACTCGCTGAAGTTCATTGCTGGGACACGGAGCTCACTTCCTCCATATCCAGCTAGTTCCACCTGTCATTCCTAGTAACTTACTTGTCACCCTTTAGGTTTTACATTTCACCATGCTAGCTTTATTTATCTTGATTTTTTTTTCTTGTCTTATGGCGTTGGCTTGGACCTTTGGTGCATGAGGTGGGCGCTCCTTTCCCTATTTCAGCAGCTGGCTGAACTGCCACTGTTGAGTTTGTAGATCCCCTTCTGAGCCACTGTAAGGTCACTTCCTTTTCCAATAACCTGAATATTCCTAATATCTAGAACAGAATTTAACTTTTAGTATTGATATGTAGAAGATTATTCATTCTTTTAATCCTTTATTCTCTAAAAGCACAGATTGATTAATCGTATATTCTTAGGCATGATTTATCAACTATGTAAAAAAGGCAGATTAAAGTTTGTTCTTGCTTATCTAAATCCATAGGCAATGATATTCCATGATGACTTTCTATCACATGTTCCAAACGTTTGGGTCTTTGGCTTGGAATGTGGTTTTGAAAAAGGCTTTTCTGCAGAGCTTTGGGAATGATTTGTGTTGAGGTCCAGACGTGAGTCCTGATCACCTGGGTATGGTTTTCCTGGTTTGAGATAGACAGGAGCGACCTTTCCAGTGAGTTCTTTGGGCAAGTTTATGTGGAAGTAATTTTATTTCCTCCTTATAGCTAAGGAAGACCTCACTAGCAGAGTTGAAATGTTCCCTTGATACAGATTTTAACTTTTAAATAAATGTAATAAACAAATTTGTCTGTTTCTTTGCCTTTTGGCCAAGACCAGGTATAATAAGATAGACCAGAGTTTTTTCTTACGTCAGTTCTGGTAAACTTTATGCTTTGGGTATAAAGCACACAGAATTTCCTAGTATCCACACAATCAGTCAGCTCCATCTTTTCATCCTGGAATCAGTTATCTGCTGCTTCTGTCTTTTTTTCTTACCTAGAATGATCAACTTCCATCTTTGTGGTTGTTTTGAGACAAAGTTTCTCTGTGTCGCCCTGGCTGCCCTAGCACTCCCTTTGTAGACCAGGCTAGTCTTTCAAACTCAGAGATCTGCCTGCTGGGATTAAAGGCGTGTGCCACCACAAGCAGCTATTGATGTCATCAGTTAGGAATCGACTTTTGTCACTGACTGTGTGGCTTTCTGATTCCCTGTCTTTCCTCCATCTCCCCCAACCCCCGCCTCTCTGCTCTTTTTTTTTTTTTCTGTTTACTTGAGCCTCATCCCCCACCCTTTTGATGATTTCTAGGGATGGGTGCTTAGAAGGCAGTGTTCCTGTCTTTACCCCATTGTCCATTAGGCCCAGACATTCCATCTGCAGAAACCCACTAGGTTTATTATCCGGTCACCGTGCCCCCTATTTATATGTCAGTTCTTCTTTTCTAGGGGACACTAACAAGGCTTCCATGTGACTTACAAATCTATAGGGATTTTCCACTTAAATTCTTTGCTATTGATTTTTAGCTTACTTACTCTGACAGAAAAAAAAAAAAAAAAAACAAAAAACAAAACCAAACCAACCCACAACCAGGTCTGTTTGGACTTTAAATAAATATTGTAACTATGGCAGGACTTTTTGGGTTAAAAAATGGAACTGTTCTGTCTGCGGTTAGAAGTCGAGGCCCTTAGCAGTGGTGGGTTCCGGGTTACAAACTTTTCTGCACAAGGTTGAGCTTCCTGGTTGTGTGGCTGCCTGCCCTCTGTCTCCTCAAGGATGTGTCTGTCTGTCTGTTACTCACAGGTGCAGACTTGTTTTATGTTTACAGCTGATTCACACCTGATTGGTGTTCCTCTCTTTACTTCTACCAGCTTCGTTGTGAAGAGCCTGAAGTCACATACATGCACACCAGTCACACATGCATACCAGTCAGTCATACATTCACACCATACATGCACACCAGCCATACATGCACACCAGTCATACATGTACATTAGCCATCCATGCACACCAGCCATACATGCACACCAGTCATACATGTACACCAGCCATATGTGCACACCAGTCATACATGTACACCAGCCATACATGCACACTAGTCATACATACACACCAGCCATACATGCACAGCAGTCATACACACACACCAGCCATACATGCACACCAGTCATACATACACACCAGCCATACATACACACCAGCCATACATGTACATGCACACACAGTTTCACACTGTCTTCTTGTCCTTTACACACTGCTTTACCCCAGTCTGTCTGTCTGATGTCAACAGAGCTGCCTCTAGCTTTTTTCTGGTTGTTTACACAGTTTTTTCCTCTAGAATTTTACTTTCAACCTGTCTTCCTTCTTAGACTTTGGAGATGTGTATTTAGCAAGCTGTACCTAGCAGGGTTTTACTTATTCAATCTGTCAACATGTTTTCATTTATTTGTATGTTAACATGTCTTCATTTTTATAATTACCGATGTATTTGTAAGCATACCATCTTACTCCAGAAGAAATATATTAGCCCATCTGTTCTGTTTTCTTTTCTCCTTTTCGAATTCATTATCATTGAACACACACACACACACACACACACACACACACACACACAATTTCATGACTCTCAGAGATATATATCTCCCAGACTTTAAGTATTTTTAAAGGAAGGTTTATTATTAAATCTTATTTATAGGTGTACGAGTCTTTTGTGTGCAAACACACATGTACGCTAAATGTGTGCAGCACCTGCCAGGGCCAGAAGAGGGGGTTGGACCCCTGGAACTAGAGTTTTGCTGTAGGGAGCTGTGAGCCACCCTGTGGGTACTGGAAACTGAACCAGGGTCTTCTGCAAGAGCATCAAGTGCTTTTAACTATGGAGTTATCTCTCCAGTCCCTAGAACAAATGCTTTTTTATCTTATCAAATTAGGATAAAATTTTCTCCTATTAGAAAATTCAAAATCTGAAATGTTTTGAGCACCATCCACACAAATTCTACATTTGACCTCATGTGTTGCAGTAAACACACACTCATGCCCTCACTCACACACAGACACTCACAGACACTCACACACACTCACACACACTCACACTACTCACACTTACACTCAGACACACTCTCACACACTCACACACAAACTTATTCACACACTCTCACATACTTACCCCCACACTTGCACACACTCACATACTCATACACATATTCACATGCACTCACTCACACACACAGACACTCACACACACTCACACTACTAACACTTATACTCAGACACACTCTCACACACTCACACAAACTTATTCACACACTCTCACATACTTACCCCCACACTTGCACACACTCACATACTCATACTCACACATATTCACACACAACACACAGTCATACTTGCACACACACACCAATGCACTGAAGCACACATGCATGCACAGGTCCAGGCTATGTGTAAAGAAGAGATAAAACAGATGAGTTCTGGTTTAGCCTTGGGTTGCATCCCCAGGATGTCCCACTATAGTCTCAAGCAAATATTCTAAAATCTGAAAATGTGAGAAACCATCTGCCTGCAAGCATTCTGGGTAAGGAAAGATCTACTTAAATTAAAACCGGGTCCCATAATGTTCCATGTGGTTCTCAGCCTTCCTAATGCTGCCACCCCTTAAAACAGTCCCTGGTGTTGTGGTGACCCCCAACCATAAAATTATTTTTGTTGCTATTTCATAATTGAAATTCTGCTACCGTTATGAATTGAAATGTAATTATCTGTTTGGGGGTAAAAATGGTCTTTTGGGGGTTGTGGCCCTTAGGTTGAGAACTGCTGTTCCGTCTCAGCACCTTTTGGCGACAGATGTCGCTTCTCAGAGGTAATTTGCTTACTGTCTAGAGTTTACACACTGTGTTTCCCACATGAGCTGTTCACATGGAGGAAACTGCCGTCGGCCTGTCCTGCCTTGAACGTTTGTCCATCCCTCACCTCAACGGTCCTTTACTTGGCTCAGGGGTTCATGCACAAAAAACAAACAAGGAAGAGTGAGCAGGCACACCTGCCTGTCTTAGTGTCTTTAGCACGCATGGGCAGAATGTATGTCTGTATGTGTGTGATGGTTAGTGTGTGTAAATGTGTGTGTGATGGTTGTTAGTGTGTGTGTTTGTGGTGGTTACTTTGTGTTATTTTAGTGTGTGTGGTGTGATGGCTAGTGAGTATTATGTTAATTTATGTGTGATGGTTAGTGTGTATGTATGTTTGTATGAAATGGCTAGTGTGTGTGTGTGTGTGTGTGTGTGTGTGTGTGTTCCAGTAATGTGTGTCCTCCGAAGGTTTACTCCTACCTGGACTCAAGAAACAAGACCAAAACCACTTCCTGCTTCCCCAAAGTTGGTTCCTTGTCACACCTGTTCTACAAGCCATTCCACTTACGGTCCTTGGTTAGATAGGTTTTTGGAATTTTGGAGATTTTCTCCCACTAAGAGGCTTTTAAAGTCACACTCAGTTATGGAAGGATCTGGGCAAACCCACATAAAAGAATTTAACTTTGTCCTCCAGGCTTCTCCCGGGGAGCCCCCATGACTGAGCCTGCCTCACACTGCATCTTGGTTATGGAGCCAGACAGAGTTGAGGGGCCTGTCAAGCTCCCTCTCAGGCCATTCTGGTTTTCTCAGTGTCTCCCTCCTGCAGACACACAGTTCTGACGCCTGAGGCTAACTGCCAGGGTTCTCAGCACTGATGGAAACAGAGAGGAGGTGGGTGTCATGGAGTCTGGTCAGGTGACTGGACAGTACAGGACCGGGACAGGGGAGGTGCCCTTACCCCTATTCATCTCACAGGTACCCAGCTGGGAGGAGGAGGAGATACAGACCGCAGACATGACAGGATTCCCTCTTCATCTTCTCTCGACTCCTCACTTCCCTTTGACCAGCCCCTGCTGTCCCCTCTCCTGTTCTCTCTCCCACCTTTCGCTGCCCCTCCTACCTCCCGCCCTTCCCACACTGCTGCCCCTCCTACCTCCCACACCTCCTACCTCCCGCCCCTCCCACTCCGCTGCCCCTCCTACCTCCCACACCTCCTCTCCGCTGCCCCTCCTACCTCCCACACCTCCTACCTCCCGCCCCTCCCACTCCGCTGCCCCTCCTACCTCCCGCCCCTCCTATCTCACGCCCCTCCCACCTCCCGCCCCTCCCACTCCGCTGCCCCTCCTACCTCCCACACCTCCTGCCTCCCACCCCTCCTACCTTCCGCCCCTCCCACTCCGCTGCCCCTCCTACCTCCCACCCCTCCTACCTCCCGCCCCTCCTATCTCACGCCCCTCCCACCTCCACCGTCCCTTCCACCTCCCTGCCCTTCCCACCTCCGCTCCTCCCATTTCCTCGCCCCTCCTGTCACCCCCCCTTTTTTGTCTATTATTTTCTTTCCCTCCTTTATCTCCTGAGTAGTGGTTTCCTCAGCCTCAGGGCTGACCTGCTTTCCTTGCCAACTCTCCTGTCCTTGAAAGCAGGTGGCTACCTCTGTGCTCAGTGCCCTACATACAGAATTTGTGGTTTACAGCTCAAGGTAGAAGAGAGCCTCATCCAAAATGAGACAAACATCTTGATGGTGGTGGTTTGGCCGGTCTCTATCTACCCGAGGGATGTCTACCTCAGAGGGATGTGAAGTTTAGGGGTGGTCCCAAGCCTTGATGGGCAGAGCTGTCAACCCTCATTGTTCACAAGTCAGAGAAAGGCTCTGCCTGGGACTCCCCAGAGCAGGGGACACCTTGATTCTGGACCCAACCTTCCTGCTCGCACTGTCCTCTTACCTTGTGCTCAGAGTGTGCCGATGACTGGTGGGCTACCAGCAGCCGCACCATGGCGTCCCATTGCTCAGCGCTCTGGCGTTCCCGGGCAGTCACGGTAAAGGCCACCTGCTCTGAGGGGATCTTCAACTCCCGAGTGGCGAAGACTGTCCCATCGGCCCCGACTTTGAAGTCCAAGCTGTTGGTCTCATACTGTGTCCCTTTGGTGCCCACGCAGCTGCTGAACTTAACTGCAAGAGGAGAGAAGACGGTCGGGGTGAGCAGCAGACAGAAGGCTCCAACAAGCACAGCATCTGGTTCCAAGTGCCCTGACAGTAAGAAACTCATGGGGTCTCCTCTGTCTTTGGGAGAAGTGGCTGGAGGCTAAGGAAAGGGACAGAAGGAAGGATGGGTGGGCATCCAACCTTCAACTCCAAGTAGTCCCTCTTCCCTCCTGCTGTGTGGTTCAGAGGGAGCAGGGATCTCCGCCCACTGACACCCACATTCCCATTGCTTGCTTCACACCAGTCTCTGCCTGTTGGTACAGATGGCCAGGTCCTTTGGCTCCGATTTGTGCTCACGAAGGCCAAGAGCAATGGAGCAACCAGAGAAAGATGGTGAGTCCTAACTCTTTCCTGACATGAGAAACATCCCGGAAATGGGATTGGCATGGCTGGCCCTTCCCTGCACTTGTCAGCCAGCTGTGTTCTGCTGAGGCAGAGGCAGGATGGCAGGTCTAGCCGAGCCACAAACTTCCTGGTTAGTCACAGAGTTAACATAGCCTGTTGATCCTGGCACAGTATCTGCACTGTTTGCTTCCAAAGTATTAGTTAGGCAACCAGATTGTCAGCCCCCGGCGGCCAGTGTAACCGCCATTTCTAACTCCTCCACAGAGCGAGACATTCTCCAAGTCTGCACATTCATCTGGGCCACGTTAGCGCATTTTTTTTAGACGCAGGCTTTTGTGACTGTCACCCAACGCCGCAGTAAATTACGAAGCACCAACAGCTGGTGTCACATTCTGCTGATAAAAGCAACAGATAAAGTTACCCCGTATTTATAAAAATGTGGGTATCTAAGCAATTATGGTGGGAGGGTTGGTTTTATAAGCAATTTCTCTGTCACAGCTTACATGATTTAATTACTATTTATTCTAGAAACTTAAAAAAAAAGCGACTTGTGGTTACATTTGATAAAGTGTTTTCCTGCATGCTCACCTTTTATTACTGCCCTCCTTGAAACAATAGATAACACGTGGCCTCCCTTGTCTGGAGAATCATTCACTAGAGATGTCCCCCTAGTCGCTGGTTCCTCCTGCTTGAGTTTTAATATGAAAGTGGTATCTATCTATGTATCAATGTATCTACGTATCAATGTATCTACTTATCAATGTATCTATGTATCAATGTATCTACGTATCAATGTATCTACGTATCAATGTATCTACGTATCAATGTATCTACGTATCAATGTATCTACGTATCAATGTATCTACGTATCAATGTATCTACGTATCAATGTATCTACCTATCAATGTATCTACGTATCAATGTATCTATGCATCAATGTATCCATGCATCAATGTATCTATATATCTATGTAGCTATGTATCCATATGTCCATGTATCCATCTATCTGGTTTTTTTTTTTTTTTTGAGACAGGGATTTTCTGTGTAGCCCTTGCTATCCTGAAACTGTTTTTGTAGACCAGGTTGGCCTTGAACTCAGAAACTTGTCAGCCTCTGCCTGGGATTAAAGGTGTGACCCACTATGCCTAGCTTGAAAAATGCTCTTAAATATAACGAGGGCAGGCATTTCTGCTCTGACAGGGGGAAGAGTGGTCAGTATAGAGAATCTGGCTTGTCTTCTGAGGCTCAGGGTAACTCTCTGTGTGGCTGAGCTTCCTTGAAGCTGAAACTAGGCGGTTTACAGTATACCAGAGGCTAAGGCAACAAGGCTTTCTCCCACCATGTACACCATCAGAAGGGTCTGGGTCCTCAAATAACTTGATGTCATTATGGCATTACTTGGGTTTGCCTCTGCCCCCTGACAGAGTAAAAATGCCTGGCCTCATTATATTTAAAAACACTGTCAAGCTAGGCATAGAGGCTTGTGCCTTCAGTCCCAGCACTGAGGAGGCAGAGGCAGGCAGATCTCTGAGTCTGAGGTCAGCCTGGTCTACAGACTGAGTTCCAGAAATACTCCAGATAAGGGAATCTAGTCTACCTTATTCTATGAGCACGCTACCCAACTCTTTAAGAACAGATGAAACTTCTTAAAACCCACAATGCAGGGCTGGTTGGAGAGGTGGCTCATGGGTAAAGGGCACCCGCCATGAAGCCAGATAATTTGAGATTTATCCCTGGGATTCATATACTGGAAGAACAGAACAGACTCCCACAAGTTGTCTTCTGACATGCTATATGTACACTGTAGCATGTGTTTCCAATCAATCAATCGATCAATCAATCAATCGGTCAGTCACAATGCAGACCCTACTGGGCTATTCCCCTCCTTGGGGCATCTCACTCAGTCCCTCCGGAGCGGGTTTGCTTCATTTTACTGAGTGACCTTCTCCTTAACCTGTCTGCATTTCTTAACTGAGTAAGTATTTTTCTCCCTGGCACTGAGGACTCTTTCATCAGAGAACAACCTGTTTTTGTTTCTATTCAAAGTGTAAAGAAGTAAGCTAACTCTTTGCCCCCATCATAAACAAATGAAAATCAATAGGCATCAGACCGAGTGGACCCACCATCGCTGATCCCCAACTGTCACCAGTGAGAGTGACAGGTTTGTGCTGAGTCAGCACAAACCACAAAGGAGCCCTGAGCTCTGAGAGCCAATTCCTAACAAACCCAGGAACACGTCACAGTGCGGGAGACTAAGCTCTTACATTCCTGTGGGTGGTGGCAGGAAGCTCCCTGGGGGACTGATGTCTCACACACCAGAGCAGGGAGCTCTCTGGAGCCAGAACTACTGATGAAAGCTAATGTCCCTCTGGGCTGCAGTAGGGCGTCTGTAGGGGGTTCCAGCAGGCACTCGAGTCCTTTGTGTTGTGTATGACCCTGAGCAGCACAGTGCAGTGGTCACGGATGGTCACACCTGAGTGACCAGGGCTGGAAGGCAGGAGCGAGTTCCGCTGAAGCAAAGGACCTGTTAGCAGGAATCATTTATCAGAAAAGCCCCAGACTGCCTTGAATCCCTGCAAATTGTTCCAGGGACAAGCCATCACAAACCACCCCCCTTCTCTTTCCATATTAGGGCGTTATTTTATTGTTTTAATTTTTTTTTTGAGATTGGGCCTCACATTTTAGCCCAAGTTTGTCATCAGGCTCAGAGATATTCTTGCTTAGGCCTCTCGAGGTTCACATTACAGGTGTGCACTGCTGAGCTCTGGGCCTGTCTCCAGGGTGCTTAGAGTATCTATATAAGGCTCAAATGGTAAAGTGTGCAGCAGTCTCATGCCCTTGGACGGCTTCTGACATTGTGTGCATATCTTAAGTTACACTAGGGGTCAAACCTTGCCTCTCAGAACTCCTCTTAAAGCCCCACTGTGTGGAAGAGTCCCTCTCTTGGTCACCAGTTCTGCAATCAGGCAGTCTAGTACTCCTTGAACATGATCACACAGCCATAACAATCCTCAACAGCTCCGAACCATTCCTTTTGCCTCTTCAGATACCTCGGTTTAAAGTGTTACCCTGCGATCTCCTAGCTCCACCCACTTCCCACTAGCCCAGAGGCACTGGTGCAGTCATGCTTCATCTGCAGATGCATCCCACTCACCCCGCCTCCCACGCACCCCCCCCCCGCATCCCACGCACCCCGCATACACGCATCCCAGATCCCACTGACCCTGCATCTCACGCACCCCGCATCCTAGTCACCCCGCATCCTAGTCACCTTGTGCTACGGAAAGAAGCTCAGCTTTCACCACGAGCCTGCCTTGAACCCTTCACCCTCACTACTTTTAATTGCTGGCTCTGTGGATAGAGCTGAGGTGGCATGCATTTGTAGGGGCTCCTTAGCAGAGGTGCCTGACATTCACAGGAGCAACAGATGACATCTTCCTACGACAGGATACAGCAGAATTGTGCTGTGTCACTGAACACGTCATTTTATTATTTCCCTTGTTAGGCGAGTTGAGAAAGATCATCTGAGCCAGACGTGAGCTTATAGCTGGATCCTTGCCAAGGAATGGTGTTTAGTCAAGTGTGCTAGGTGAGGATGGCTTTGTGGGCGTGGCTTGTGAACCCGTGCTATGGCTGCTAAGAAAACCCCAGGAAACAAGCAAAGCTCTTCCCGAATGAGCAGTTAGCCTGGCAGGGTCATGCACTGCTGGTCCCCGACACTCCCCTGGGCTCTGTTCTTTTCGGCCTGCATCTTTATCTGGTGCCTGCTGCGATGTGTGGCCAGAGCGCCCACCATCAGATGAGGGACTGTGTGCAGCTGGGGAACTGTTGAGCATCGGAGCCGGGCACCCTCCTAGCAGGCACTGCCCACCAGCGTGCCCCAGCCTGCGTCCCTGCTGTCAAGGTGAGAGTCCATGCCCAGAGGAGGCTCCTTCTGTGCTGGTGTGCCTGGGAGTACTATTGGCCATGAGCCTCCTCAGAGCAGAGAAGCAGGGTAGGGAGGGCTGGGGTGGGGATTGGGGGGTAGGAGTGAGTGGGGGGATGGTGTCTGGTGGTGGTGTGGGGAGTGGGGGATTGGGACCTCAGAGCAGAGCAGCAGATTTGAGATGTGTCACTTGCCCCTCTGTTGGATTTCATTACAATTGGTGGGGTAGGGCTGAGGTTCTTGTCTGAGCTGAGGTTGCTTCTTAATCCCACCAATTTAGCCTGGATCTGGGTGGGTGTCACAGCACTCAGAGCTCCCATGGTTATCTGTTTGGAGAATTCCTTCCCTGGGAAGACGGATCTGCTTCTTAGCTCTTTGTGAGGTCCCAGCGACAAACCACAGTATTAGGGCTGGATTCTAGAACATGACTGATGTTTTTTTTTTCCCTGTAGGATTGTGGGTGTCCCCAAAGGAGTCACGCTGGAAATATTTTTACTCAGTATAGGTGGAGACTCCGCCTCCTCCAGCTGACCTTCCCCAGTCCATGATACTCTAGCACCGCCCCCCCAGTCCCATGTGTAACTAGGGTAGAACTGTTACTCAGATGAGCTCGAGGTACAGGCGGCATCTGCTCTAACCTCATGACCTCTCCCTTTTTGAGGGAAAGTCAATAGTGAGCAGACTGTCCTCAAGATGACTGCTTGCAAGTGAGCACAGGCAGATCTGTTAAAGATGGTGGCTAATTTTCATGAAGGATTACTTTCTACAAAGTTCACCAGTATATTTCTTCTGTGTACACTTTAGCCATACACAGGCATGTCACAGACCTCTCAGGAGCCATCTGCCCCTCCTGCCCATGACAGCATGTGGCAACACCACTGCAAAGGGCTTGGCCAAGAGGACTGCTCTTCTTAGTTCTTTCTCAAAGGTCCTGAAGAGTCTGGAGGAGTTGTTTATTAAGTAGCAAGAAAGCCACGCCCATCAGGAAGCCACGCCCCCATCCTAGGCGCTACCCACCAGTTTGCAAGCAGTCTGCCAGTCAGGCATATATGGAGTCTGGCGGCCCCCTGCTGGCCTGGACCAAAGCTAGAGACTAGATCTATCTGCACTCAGCAGATTTCTGAGGTGTCCATACGCCGGTGAAACAGTAAACCTATTTCTAGAAAGTGTAGCTTGGTCTGCTGACCTCACCAAAGGATGCCTTGAGCCAAGCTGGTGAGGGAGGGGAATGGACAGCCCTGACTTTAAATTTGTGAGTCCCTCAGCGGCCGCATGGTCCCTTGATGCTTATATTTTCGGTGCTGCTGGGACAAGCTCGCTCTGTGAGGATAGGGGAAGGTTGCTTCTCATCCCTGACCAGTGGCCCGCCGCCTATCAGAGGGAACATGGGCAGGTCGAGCATTGTCCGAATGTCACCGCCTCATGTGTCTGCATTGTCTGGACTGTCAGCACGCTGGTCTCAGCCCATCAGAAGGTTCCTCTGCCCTACTCTGCAGAACATGTCCTTCACCGATGTGGCTGAGCTCGCTTTCTCTGTCTGGGTTCAAGCTTACTGTCTGGTCCCCGTGGATTACTCTGAAGGTTTATTTGCTTTTAATTATGTATGTGTTTCTGTGAGGACCTGTGCACATGAGCAATGGTACTGACAGGCACCAGGAGATGATGTTGGATTACTTGGAGCTGGAGTTGCAGGAGGTCGTGAACTACCCACGGGTGCTGGGAACTGAACCTAGGGCTTTCGAAAGAGCACTGATTGCTCTTAAGTGCTGAGCCAGCTCTCTACTCCCCTGCACTGTTTCTTCTGGGACAAGGTCTCCTCTGTATTTCCCCACACCATCGGCTCACAATCCTAAAAGCAATTTGGGTGGGGACTTCCAGAACACATTTCCGGCATCATGAGGGCAATGGGGAAAGGCAACTTGAGAGTCCAAGTCCTGGCTTGAACCCGTGACCTGGATGTCAATTTTGTACAAGGAATGTTATTGAATGCTCACACAGGGGTCCAGGGTGAGGATGGGCACAAAGAATCTCCTCCCCAGGAAGCTCACCTTGGGGGAGGCTAGAATTACCTCTAGCTCTGTGGAGGGTCCAGCCTGGAGGGCAGAGGAGGCCGTGTGGTTCCCTCTAACAGGGCAGGATTGAGCAGAGATCTGAGAGATGATACAGGCCCAGAGAATTTTTCAGGGAGGGGACAGACTTCCCACCGTCCATGGTCTCATGGTTGGCAGCAGCTGCCTGCCAGGTGCTTGAGAAAGGACAGGGGACAGGGACACAACTCCAGTCTCCCTCATGTTGACTGTGGGTATGGGTTGGAGTTTGGATAAGGCTGAGTAGACAGTGCACTGGGCAAGCCCAACTCTCCTAGCATCTCAGAGAGAGCGCCCGGTGTGTGGAACAGCAGGAAATCAGGCTTGTCAAAGTGAGGAGGAGAGAGGATAGACAATCGGACAGGAGAAGGGAATTCTGAGCAACCCTGTCATGCGGACACATCTCAAACACCTGCTTATGTGTCCCCAGAAAAACGCTTAATACCAGTGTGTCCGCCTGGGCTGTTGAACGTGGTAGAAGATGTAGGCAAACGAGCAGCCAGGCAGGGCAGGGAGGTACAGGTGTAGCCCCTCAGCCCCCTATGTACTGTGAAGTCAAGCGTCCTAAAGAAAGACATTCTCGGCTCACCCAACCCACAGGGCTTTAGGTGTGTGAGAAGACCTGCTTCCCTGGAGAGCACAGAACGGAAGCTGCTTTCCTGCCGCTGGCTGAGCTGCCCACTGTGACTTCCGTGGAATGGACTCAGTCAGTGTTAACAGTAACCTCACACCACGATGACTTTACATCTCTCACTGATGGGAAATTTCAGAGTGGTCTTTGTGTCCACTCAAAGCCACCCAACGTGGAACGTGCACTTTACACTCTCGTAGCACCCGTCCCCCAGTGTGACATCACTGGGCTTTTTGAGTCTTTTTATTTTATAGTGAGGGCACTGGTAAAAGCAGAAATCTGCAGTCGGAAAGTGGCTTCCCAACGTCAGGATCTGAGCTATTCGCAGCTCCTTGAGGTGTCTGGGCTTTGTCTAGAACCACCCTGCGGCCCTCAGACAGGAGACAGACTTTTTCCCTGCGTAGGGGAGAGACTCTGGTTTCTTGCATTAACACTGGTCCTTTGGTTAAGCGAATTTCTGTGCTGCTGTACTGGGCAATACAGAAGTGGGTTTAGGAGGTCGCCATTGTTAGAGGATGCTTATTCCAAAGTGGCTGAGAGAAACTGGGCCATGAGTACCTCATTAAAAAAATCCCACCAACGCCCATTAGGGTGGAACACAGTAGGTCTTAATTGAATTGAAGAAATCCTCCGATGAATTCTCTAATCAAGCCACAGACATGTGCGCACTGAGGGCTTCCAAGCCCAGGGAGCATCACACCCTCCTCCGTTTCTGCTGCTCCCAGCACCCAGAGCCTCAGCACACGTTTCCCATGCTGGTGAACACTACTGGGCTAGACATGGATGCTGTTTAGTACTGACCAGGGGGTTGCCTGAGCCTCACAAGGTAGGAGGGCTCTGGGCAGCAATGGAGGTCACATTCTCATGGATACCAGCTTGGGAGATGGAATTTCTGAGGACTCTGGAGAGACAGCCTGGTGGTCATGAAAACTCAGTCAAGACTGTGGAGTCCCCTGGACTCTTTGAGGGAAATGGGAGGGATTTTAAGGTTCTTCAGATATTTTTTTTCTCTTTCCTCATTAAATGTCACATAGTGTGGGCTAACCGATACAACTAACATTTTCTAAAAATTCTCTTATCCATCATCCATTTATCCACCCACTGATCCATCATTCATCCACCCATTCATCATCCATCCATCATCCATCCATTTATCTTCCTTCCATCCATCCATCTATCCATCCATCCACCCATCATCCATCATCCATCCATCATCCATCCATCCATCCACCCATCCATCCATCATCCATCCATCATCCATCCATCATCCATCTATCATCCATTCATCATCCATCCATCATCCATCCATCCATCATCCATCATCCATCCATCATCCATCCATCCATCCATCATCCATCTATCATCCATCCATCATCCATCCATCATCCATCCATCCATCCATCATCCATCTATCATCCATCCATCATCCATCCATCCATCAATCCATCATCCATCCATCCATCCATCCACCCATCATCCATCATCCATCCATCATCCATCCATCATCCATTCATCCATCATCCATCCATCCATCCATCATCCATCCATCCACCATCCATCCATCATCCATCCATCCACCATCCATCCATCATCCATCCATCCATCCATCATCCATCCATCCATCATCCATCATCCATCCATCATCCATCCATCCACCATCCATCCATCATCCATCCATCCATCCATCATCCATCCATCCATCATCCATCATCCATCCATCACCCATCCACCCATCATCCATCATCCATCCATCATCCATCCATCATCCATCCATCATCCATCCATCCACCATCCATCCATCATCCATCCATCATCCATCCATCATCCATCCACCATCCATCCATCATCCATCCATCATCCATCCATCCATCCATCATCCATCCATCCACCATCCATCCATCATCCATCCATCCATCCATCATCCATCCATCCATCATCCATCATCCATCCATCACCCATCCACCCATCATCCATCATCCATCCATCATCCATCCATCATCCATCATCCATCCATCATCCATCCATCATCCATCCATCCATCCATCATCCATCTATCATCCATCCATCATCCATCCATCATCCATCCATCCATCATCCATCATCCATCCATCATCCATCCATCATCCATCCATCCATCCATCATCCATCCATCATCCATCCATCCATCATCCATCCATCCATCCATCCACCCATCCACCCATCATCCATCATCCATCCATCATCCATCCATCATCCATCCATCCATCATCCATCATCCATCCATCATCCATCCATCATCCATCCATCCATCCATCATCCATCCATCATCCATCCATCCATCATCCATCCATCCATCCATCCACCCATCCACCCATCATCCATCATCCATCCATCATCCATCCATCATCCATCCATCCATCCATCCATCATCATCCATATTGACTCACAGTCTACCCCATGTCCTGCTAGGCACTCAGAGGCTACCGTCCTTGTGAACTCTCACAAACTTAGAATAAGCTCATCAGGGTATCAGGTATATCAGCAAACACCAAGGTCAGTCTTCTCCCAGGGTGCCTGGCTGTCCCTCTCCTCCTCAAAGCCCTTGCTGACTTTAGAGTCTTGGCTTCTTTTCAGGAGATTCAAATCCACACCCCCTGCCTGTGTTCTGAATGACACACACAGCCTAACTGCGGTTCCATCAGTCTGGTCTTGCTTCCCCTTTTGGTGCTTTTTCTATAGTCCTCCAAGAGGAAGACTCCATTCACGCTCTTGCCTTCTGGCCACCGAAACAGGGCATTGTAGCATACATGTGGAGTCTTGCATGGTCACCGTTGGGTTTGTGGGCAGCAATGTTAAGCTCTGGAGAGGTTGGCATCTTCTGGGGGCATACCTTCTAGACTGTCTTGGCAGTGGTGCTTGGGGAAACGGTGCTGCATGGGATCAGGGAGCTCCTGGAGCAGGAGGTGCTTACACTCTGAAGACAGCGTTCTCTACTTCATAGTCCTGTGACTCTGGACCTCAGGTGAGCCCCAGGTGGGAATATCTATGGTCCTAGGCAAATGTGAACTAGCATGTTAGTCCTTGTGGTAGATGACAGTGCAGGAATAGTGGTGATGTTGATGGTGGTGGTGATGATGGTGGGGTTGCTGATGGTGATGATGGTGATGATGGTGGTGGTGGTGATGATGGTGGTAGTGGTGGTGGTGATGGTGGTGATGATGGTGGTGGTGATGATGGTGGTGATGGAGGTGGTGATGGTGATAATGATGGTGATGATGGTGGTGGTGATGATGATGGTGATGATGGTGGTGGTGGTGGTGGTTGATGATGGTGATGATGATGGTGGTGGTGGTGATGATGGTGATGATTATGATGGTGGTGATGGTGATGGTGGTGGTGCTGATGACTGACAGGGATGATGGTAATGATGACAGACAGAGCTGTTGTTGATGACTGACAGACAGGGGTGCTGCCATTGATGGACAGAGATGTTGGCAACTGATGAGATGATTGTGATGATTGACAGAGGTGGTCATGACCATGACATCAGTAACTCTGATACAATCGTTTGGAACTGTGACCCAGACTGGAGTGGATCACAGTACATAGGCTCCCCACCCAGTCCCAATGTAGTCATGGGGGGGGGTTGTGCCACCATCCCCTGAGATGTCTCTCAGGAGGGAACACCCCAGGTACAGCATAGGCACCCCTCTTTGATTCATGACCTTCACATGAGCCGCTGCCCTGCATACATACATATCTAGATAGTTGTCTGTGCTTGTGCATATGTGTTCTTGTGTGTTCGGGAACGTGGAGGCCGGATACCAATACCCAACGATACCTTGGGTTCCTCAGACTCTTCAGCACACCATTTTGGGGTAAAGTTCCTCACTGGCTTAGAACTCACCAACCATCCTAGGCTGTCTCTGCTGCCCTGGCACTGGGATTAAAAACATGTCACCACACCCAGCTTTATTTATTTTTATTTATTTATTTTTAACTGTGGTTTCTGGGATTGAACTCAGGTCCTCAGAAGACTTCACCAACATCTTTCCAGCCCCACCCTGTTTTACAGATGGGTGTACAGCTGTAACATGTGGCCTCCACCCCAGGATGCAGCAGCTAGGCACGGGCACCCCCAGGAGCCATAGGTCACCTCTCATGAGGAATACTGCAGGACAGCATGGCACGCCTGCTCGGTTTATACCCACCCGGGGCCAGCCTACACCAGTGTTGCTGCTCGCCCTAACCCACTACACGGCCAGTGCCCGCGGCCTCAGTCTCTCATCCACTGAGGCTGCGGGCTCCTCGGCAAACTCGGATCACACACTGGGGGTGATGAGAACCATGCTGGAGTCGGGCCCAGCAGCCCCACTGGGGCTGTGTCTTTAAAACTAGGAACCAGAGGAGTGAGCTATTCTTAGAGCTGCCAACCTCTCTCTCTCTCTCTCTCTCTCTCTCTCTCTCTCTCTCTCTCTCTCTCTCTCTCATTAGTGTCTTGCACATCAGGATGGGACTAATGAAATCGTTTGTGATTAGGGCCCAGGTGGGGAGATGACTCTTGTCCGGAGCCCCTCCCCCATTGCCTTCCTGTATGTGGAGGGAGGGTGATGGAGTCCAGGCCCTGCGCTGTCTACTTTTGCTTTTCTCCATTTAGGGCGCTGTGGGACTGTCTCCTGCTCTGCATTTTCTTCCTGTTCTGTCTCTCTAGCCTTAAGGCTGCAGGAGGCAATGTCCTGCTTAAACTCTTACAGAGATGATAAGGAGGTTTGGAAAGAAAGGAGGGTTGAAGCCCTGGTAAGGCCTGGAGCCATTGTCCCAACTTCTAGCGATCACTAAAGGTGAGTGGGATTGGGGGCATGTTCTGTGTGCCAAACCTGAGTCTGGGGAGGGCATGTTCTGTGTGTCACACCTGTGAGTCTGGGTGGGGGGGCATGTTCTGTGTGCCACACCTGTGAGTCTGGGTGGGGCATGTTCTGTGTGTCACACCTGTGAGTCTGGGTGGGGGGGCATGTTCTGTGTGCCACACCTGTGAGTCTGGGTGGGGGGGGCATGTTCTGTGTGTCACACGTACTTACAGATTTGAGGTGGGAAGAAGAGCAGATCCTAAAGTGCCCAAGGAACTATCTGGAAGCCCAGAGTAAGATGCCAGGGGCTGTGGGTGTGGTCTGAGTCCCCCAGGCCTGAAGCAGCCGCAGCTGTTAGTCTGGCTCTTTGTCAGCTTCAGGGCTGAAGCCAAATATAAACCTGAACTTTACCATCTGGACGCTACTGTCAAGACGCCCACACTGGCTGCCAGCCATTTTCCTAGAGTCAATAAGAAGGGGCCCGGGAAATGCAAACATGGTTTTCCATCTCTAACTCTCTTGGTCTGCCCTGGCAGCCTCTGCCAGGTTTTCCGTGGGAGACCCCCTTACTCTGGCACACCCCCAACGAGGAATTTTAAGGTACATGGAGATCCCTAGAAATAAACAAACCCGTGGGTGCCTAAAAAAAACCAAGGAATGAAACTTTTGGCATAGATGGTGTTTAGGTTGCTTTGTCCTTAATGGGCCAAGGTGGACCCTACCTTGAATCAGGCAGACACTCTCAGGAGGCAAGAATGCCTTTGGAAGTCTGGGCTGCTGGATGCTGTATTTGTTAGGGACTCCAGAGCAGCCGCTTCTGGGAGAGCCCCAGGCGTTTCTGACTGGTCCTGGGGCCTAGGAGGGGTCTTGATGGAGCTGTGCTTAGATGAGAATCCAATGAAGGGCAGGTTATGACCTTAGCAGTTAAACCCATCCCAGACAGAGGGGCCCGGGGAGTTCTTCAGAAGAAACAGAGTCCCTTCTGAACCTCCTTCCAGCACGGGACCATAACATTCCCATAGGATCCGGCATTTGACACGCAGGTAAATAGTGTCCCAGAGATGTGGTAAGAAATCTCAGTTCTGAAGCCGACTGCCACAGAAAGAAAGACCACAGCCCCCTATTAATGGCCTTCTCCATCATACTTGGTCTCCACATTTGGGATCGTCCATCTCCAACTGTTAGCATTCTAAGTCCCACCCCACGGTTACCTGGCAACAGGCAGGCGTGCCTGGCACTATAAGAGGGGCCTCGTGCCCCTCCTCACCCTCTTGACCCTCTCTTGCCCTCTTGCTCTCTTCCCTCTTCCTTCTTTGTCCCTTCTTTTCCCACCCCCACCTCACGTGCTCATTGCCAGCCTCCACTCCTCTCTCTCTCTCTCTCTCTCTCTCTCTGCCTCTACTACCCTCTTAATTTCCCTCCCCATGCCCTGAATAAACTTTATTCTACACTATACCATCATGTAGCTGGTCCCCCAGGGGGAAGGGATGCCAAACATGGGCCTGCCAGGGGCACCCCTCCCCCACACCTCGCCACAAGTCCACAGAACATACCCCCCCTCCACTCTCTTTATTTTTTTCATAACATTGATGCTGAAATCTGAGACATGTTTTTTTTCTTTATCTTTTTATAAACACATCACACCCCATTTCTCTAAAGAGTGTCATCAAATCTCCACAACAGCATAGGACAGGTTTTCAGGCGTGTGCCTCTGAGAAAGCTGATTCCTTTAAGCTGGCTAATGAAGTCAGCTCGGAAGAGACAGGAACATGCAAACACGTCTCACCTGGCCTTTGACCGATCCCCAAGTGTCCTCAATGACCAGCCCCTCCTGGTCCAGAGGAAAACATCAGGTAGCTAGCTGACAACCCCTGCCTGCAGGGAGCCATTGCGTGGTGTCTGTTATGCAAATGAAGATCTTCTGCAAGGTGATTATCCAGGATAATTTCAACACCAGATCTCAACAGACAGCAGGGAAGACGCCTAGGACTTACTTGATGCTTCGCTCCTGGGTGCAAATTAAAACTTGAAGAAAGGTCAGTGGACCAGGAGAGATTCCCCCCACCCCAGTGATTTCTTCTGGAGGGGGCTTCGCAGACTCTCTGCCATCTGGCCCCACCCACAGTTCATCACTCCCGCCCATCCAGATGAATCATTCACTCCTAGTCACTCCGAAGCCCCTGCCAAGTGCACACTGGAGAGCAAAGAAGATTCCAGGCTTCTCTCAAAAGGAACATGAGCTTTCACAGACAGGTGACCTTTGGCTTAGATCCCCCTGGCTACTGAGAGAGATTTGTTGGGAAAGAACAGTCTAGGCCAGCCTTGTCTGGCTCCCCCTCTAAGCACACCCACTGTGTGCTTCCACTGAGTGCACCCACTGTGTGCTTTCACCAGAGATTGTGGCTGAAAAGTACAACATGCTGCTTTGTAAGGGTCCAGTGCTTGGAGCTAGTGGACTAAACTGTGTGGTCTTGAAGAACTTGTTAAACTTCTCTGATCATGTCTGGCCTAGCACAATACCCCAAAAGCTACCAGGCATGAGCCTGTAAGTAGCAGAGCTGGGGTCACTGACTCACTGTGGTGAGAGAAGCCACAGGTTAATGTCTCGTACTCACCAAAGTGTTTGTGACAATTGAACTCGGGATACTCAGCACAGTACCTATAATTTGGAAGCTTGGAGATCTGAATGGTCAAGGAGGAAGGTGAGCTTCCTGCCATCTTACTGTTGAGATTCTGTAAACCCCACCCCTCATATACCTGGCAACAGCCAGGTATACCCCACTCCTCAGTTACCTGGCAATAGCCAGGTATGCTCCACCCAGTTAGCTAACACTATAAAAGAGACTGCTTGCCCCCTCCCCTCTCTCTTACTTGCTCTCTTGCTCTACCCCCACCCCCTCTCTCCATCCCTTCCCCCTCTCTCTACATGCTTATAGCCAGCCTCTACTCCTCTATTCCTCTCTCTCTCTCTCTCTCTCTCTCTCTGCCTCTACTACCCTCTTAACTCCCCCCATGACCTAAATAAACTCTATTCTGACTATACCATCGTTTGACTGGTTCCTCAGGGCGAAGGGATTTCCAACACGGGTTTCCTAGAAGCATCCCCCTTGTCCTCATGCCTCGCCGCACCTCCATGGGCCATATCCCCCCCTTCCCCGCCAGTCTCTTCATCTTTTTATTAACACAGTCACTTGGGAGAGGGAAGCAAGCTGCAGGGTACAGAAGGCATGCTTGCTGGACCGTAGCTCAGCTCAGTTCCTTGGCCACATCACTGATCAATCCCTGCCTGTTCCTGGGAGCCGAACCCCTTAGAGCCCTTGGTGCTGGTACCAGAGACAACTGCGTCACCACAAAGGACCCCTGGATGCTAAATGTCTTCCGAACACACAACCCGGCTCCTGTCTGTAGACCCTAAAGGGTGCTGGTGGGTCACCGGGGGCATTGTCCCTTTGCACCCCTTTCAGAGTCCGCTTTTCATCTTTCTGCTTCAGCTGCTAAGAAATTTGAGGAACTCAAAAAACCCCTGGGGCAGGTCCTCACTCTTCTGAACCCCAAGAGGGAGCCCAGATCAATTGCTGCACTTATCCTGAATTTTTGGAAAAGGGAGGGGGTGCTTTCCTGCCTGCTTCTAAATCTCCATCTCAACAGTCCCTGCAGAACAGAAACCCCCCAAACTCATCTCTTCTTCAGGAAGCAAGCTGGAGAGGCAGACCCTTGTCCGGTGCCCCCAGGCATGCTGGGGTGCACTCCCCCAGGTTCACTGGGTTTCCCTGTCTTCTGTGAGAGGCTGTGTGAGGAGGGCAGCCTGCATTTAGAGTTCACAGCTCTAGGGTGTTGGGATTTGGGATGGCCATTATTGAGAAAAACAACTTAAACAGGATGGAGAAACAATCTCTTTGGTTTGGGAAGAAAGGAAAAAAAAAAACATGTACTTATTATTATTATTATTATTATTAAAACAACATTTTATGGGACTGGAGAGATGGTTCAGTAGTTCAGAGCATGTCCTGCTCTTTCAGAGGGCCTGGGAGGGAGCACCATTCCCAGAACCCACACCAGGCGTCTCTAAACTGCCTGTAACTTCAGCTCCAGGGGGATCTGATGCTTGCAGGCTTCCGGGGCACTTGCACTCAAATGCGTATATCCACACGCACATAATTAAAAATAATAAAGATAAACCTTACAATAACACTTTATTCTAATTAGCTCACAAATAAAAGCAGCGTATACACAGTTCAAGAAATCCTCTCAAACACTTCGCGCTCTCGGAACTGTCTGAACCCACAGGGCTTTGCCCAGGATTTCACACTTTCAGTGTCAAACTGTGTAATTTATGCATGTTTCATGGTTCTCGATACTTCAATATTCAGAAAGTTAGATTCACTTATCCACCATGTTAAAAAAAAAAAGGAGAAATTATGACAGACAGAAAGTCAAAAAAGAAAATTAGCTTCCTGTTTACTTTCATGACCCATGGGTCGTCTTTACCTCACCAACTGACGCTCCCTTTTCTCAGCCTTCTTTATAAATGTTATACTGTCCACATTTACCACTGTACACACACACACACACACACACACACACACACACACTGTGTGCATATACATTAGAGCCCGGGGTCCATATGTGAAGAGGATATCTTTTTTTTTCCCTTTTCTGTCTGAGTTTGGGTCACTTAGCTTAATATATTTTACAAGCTCATCTATTCCTGAGAATTTCGTGATTTTATTTTTCTTTACACTTGAAGAATATTTCCTTTTGCGTGTGAGCCACATTTCTACCATCCTCTCATTGGTTTGGCTAGCTGGATATCTAGGCTGGTTCCATTTCCTTGTCAGCCCAGCTATGGCACCTCTAGGCACACGCCGGAGAGCTCCCTAGCCCATCACCAGAGAGAGAGAGAGAGAGAGAGAGAGAGAGAGAGAGAGAGAGAGAGAGAGAGAGAGAGAGAGAGAGGAGAGAGAGGGGGGGAAGGGAGAGAGGATGAGCACATGTCCATGTTTATGGTTGTTTTTGTCACAAAGGAAATGACACTTCGGTACATTTAACAAGTCACCCTGGTTATTCCACACAGCTGCTGTGGTGCTGCTGATATGTCTGTCTGTTCACTGCTTCTCTCAAGATAAAACATCTAGTATTTCTTTGAGAGCAAGGCTTAAACGCTGCCCCGACCTCTGACTGACAGGCACCTTGGAAGACTTGGTAAGAGGATGTGTGGCACAGATGTTTCCTTCCGTGGTCAGGCACTGAGGCATGGCTCATATCTTTTTCTGTGAGTGTGAATAAGATTTGTCAAGAGAAAACCCCAAACAACCCAAAGCTCTGGGTAGAAGCCATCGAAGCTCCCAATCACACGGTTCACTAGTTGTTGACCATCTAGTACAGCGAGAATTGCTTGTGTGCGGTGTGGAAGCGTCACCTGTCAATAAAACTCTGATGGCCAATGAGATGATGACCTGAGGCAGGAGTAGAAGGCGGGACATCTGGGAGAGGGAGCGAGAGAGTGAGAGCAAGAGGAATTCTGGGAAAGAGTCAGAAGTGAAGAGGCTAGTCACGGAACAAGGTCAAGCTTATGGCCTAGGTATTTATTCATCCATTTAAACCTCCAAGTCACAGGAACTGGGGCCTGGTGAGAGAAGACCATGGTTTCAGTCTAGAGTTGTATGAGAAGGAGTCTCTTCTGAGGGACTGTTCAGGCCAGAGTGGCCTGTGAGCATGGGGTTATCTTTTTTGTTAGTTGAAGGAGGAGGGTTCATTGTGGGACGGCACCATTCTGTGGGCAGATGGTCCTGCGTGGGAGGCACTATTCTGTGGGCAGATGGTCCTGTGTGGGAGGCACTATTCCGTGGGAAGATGCACACAGGGAACCAGGCCAGGGTGCTGGCCCACCAGGCTCTCCACCAGAAGCTGCTGTGTGGTGCAGCTGAGATGGTTTAGCTGGCTGTCTCTCACCCAGTGTGAGGACCCCAGCACTGTATCTGCCCCATGAGGTGCTGCTTAGGCATGGCTGGTGCTATAGAACTCTGGATATGGTAGGACCAACCACCCAAGGAGAGGAGCATAGCTCTGGGTCGGGTGCTACCGCTCAGGCATTGCCCCCCACAGGATCAGAGTAAATGGCTGGGTGTCCATCCCCAAAGGCAAGATGACAGGCATTCCCTGGGCACTGACCGTGTGATGGTCTGGCTGGTGGGCTCTGGTGTCTTAGCCTGCACTGGAGGTCTCCTTTGCCGGACAGAGGCTAACTTCATTGCCTTAACCCTGGGAAGTCATGCCATGGGGCACAGACTGGGAGCTCCCCAGGAGGGCCATGCCTACGAAGCTAACCCTGAAGCCATGCAGATGGAGGCTCCCATTCCATGTAGTTAGTAGAGTTCTCCAGCTAGGATTCTCCTTGTGTGATTATTCACCGTCTTGTCAGTTACAGGACTGGGAACCTGGTGAGCCTGCCAGTCAACACAGGACACCAGGCTCAGAGACAGAAGCTAACTTGTTGGAGGACACACAGCAAAGGAACTTAAAAAAATTGTAATTTAACTCTTTGAAAATGTCATATGTTTATACAATAGATTCTGAGCATATTCCCAAAGGTGAGTGACTGTTCCTCCCTCAGCAGATGTCAACTGCCAACATCGGCTTTGCCAAAGGGTGGGCGGCAGGTGACCACGTGTCAGATGGCAGCATTTCACAGTGTCTCTAGCCAACCTCTGGCTATTGTGTTATTTCTGGCCCCTGTCCTTGGTAACCCCGAGCCTTTGGTGGGGCAGCCTGATATGGATGAAGCATCCACCCCTGGGCACAGTTTCCTATGCCCAGTATTTTGACTAGTTATGAGTTTTTACTATAGGGATTTCTGGTTATTGATTTCATCCTGGGAAGTCCTAAGTGGCTAGCATGAATCCGGATTGGAAAATCATCCAGCCAGGGCTAACCTGGGAGAACTCTGAGGGACCTCAGACCCACTAGCTGGGCTTTTCTGCCTTCCACGGGTTTGGATCTACTCCCTGTTGGTTCTGAATCCCAGGATCCCGACGGGCATCTGGGAGTTAAGAGCCGGCTGCCTATGGCCAGCAAGAACCGTCCTCTTCAGCATTTGTCTCAAAGTTTCTAGCGTGTGGCTGGTGGCAAGCTTCACACTGAAGCACAGATGGCCCAGCCTTATCCTGCTAATGAAAAAAGTCCGCATATGGCTATGAAACCAGACACAATCATCTGTTTTCCAACATTCTGAAAAAGTCTACAGAGGTGCAAGGTACTCTCAAAAGAGGATAATTAGCTTGTGCCATCTGTGGGGAAAAAATAAGGACCCCCCCCCCCCGCTTCCTGCCCCACCCAATGCTCTGGGTTTCCAGAAGGTGGCAGCAGTGAGTAGCTGCGGCAGTGTTGTCATGGTGAGCGAGCACCTCCTTCCAGGAGCCTCCACTGCTTCATGTTCGCAGCCAACCACTGGACTGAGCACCCGGACCCCAGTGGAGGAGCCAGAGAAAGAACTGAAGGAGCTGAAAGGGTCTGCAACCCCATGGGAAGAACATTAACCACCCCCCCCCCCCAGAGCTCCCAGGGACTAAACACCAATTGCTGAGTACACATGGAGGGACCCATCACTCCAGCCGCAAATGTAGCAGAGGATGGCATTGTCTGGTATCAATTGGAGAAGCTTTTGGTCCTGTGAAGGCACGTTTCCCCAGTGTAGGGGAATGCCAGTCGATGAGGTGGGAGTGGGTGGTTGGGGGTGGAAGTATCTTCATGGAAGCAAGGAAAGGAGGGAGGGGGAATGGAAGAAGAGGAAAGGGGATAACATTTGAAGTGAAAATACTTAAAATATTCAATAAAAACTTAAAAAAAAAATAAAGAAACTAGCACCACACTCCTTTGCACTATGTGGTTGTAAAACGGGGGAAGTGATGGTCCATTCCTGACAGTGCTCTTGGACAGCAAAGCTCTGGAGTGTCTGGCACACCCTCTGGGGGCTGTGGTCTGTTAACTTATCTGTGTCTCCTCGCATTCTCTGAGCTCTGACTCTGAGCCTGCCAGGCGGAGGCTGCCTGCCAGTGGAGCTTGCAGCCTGCAGGGCAGCAGGCAGAGTCAGGCTCAGTTTGGTCATCCAGACCATCTGTTGGGGACTTTGTATAACTTCCATTACTCATTGGTTCTGATGTAAAAATACTGTAATACCTCTGGCTACGCTGTTGTATGGGGGAAGGGCTGAAGGCTGAGCTTGGCTGGAGGGATCTGGGGCTAGAAGAGATACAATGTTTCCATTGAAGTGTTCAGGGTTAGAATAATGAGGCCTGAGAGATACAATGTTTCCTTTGAAGCTTTCAGGGTTAAAACAATAAGCTCTCATAGCTCCAGGATGGTAGTTTCAGTCTAAGTTAAGGGGGTCCAGGTTGGGGAGGAGGGCTTCATTCTAACATACCTAGTAGGAAGTAGAAGAGAGTATAAAGCATATTGGGATAGTCTGGGCCAGTACTGGGAAAGGTTGAAAATGCTCAGTGCTGCAGGGAGGAAAGAAAGCCAGGCGCAGGCTCTGCTGTGCCCTGGGATGCAGGAAGGCCAGGGAGACAGAAGTTCTGAGGCAGAATGCCCCAGGCTGCTAGCACTGCCACCTTCATTAGTCCATATGAGTTACCATCACAGGTCAACATTGCGGGAAGAGACAATGCCCCCCCCCCCACCTAAGTCAGGTCTGGACCCAGGAGGAGCCTGGCCCAGGGAAGAGGGATGGATTCTCAGAGGAGGGGTGGCACAGAGGATACCCCACTGGACAGTAGGAAGCCCATGGCTTGGGAGTTCCCGTGAAAATAGCAAAGAGGCATCCTGCCAAGGCTGTGGGCCACCATGGCAAGCTGATTTGCAACTGGCTCTTGGCCTTTAGGGTCAGCTTGATCTGGATCAGGTAAATTCTTGAGCTGCAGAGGAACAGGAATTGAGGGCTGAGAAAGTCTTCAGCTCAGAGCAAGAGCCTGGCATTCCGCGCTGGGAATTCCTGCTCTGTGGAGCTCCTCCGCACACTTCTGCACTCTTCCACTTGCCTCCTCTTGGTGGCCCCTGTTTGTCCCAGAGCTGCCACCCTGTGGGCTGTGTTGTGGGCCAGGCAGGAAAAGGAAGTGGATAAGCATGAAGGCCGGATAAGGGTAGAGGTGCAGTTTAGGAAGGGGTGGGCAGGCCTCCTCTTTACTCTTCTTCATGGGGCCCTCAGCTCTTGTGTCGTTCCTGACAGGGGTTCAGCCTCACTGAGATCCAGGGACCATTTGATCATTAGTCACCCATCCAGGCATAATGCACACTGCTGGGAATCATGTGCAATTGCCAGGGCTAGGGCGTTGGCTGAGGTGAGGCTGAGCTCTTGGGGACCATTTGCAGCAGGTGGGGAGGGGGCTCTGTGCAGATCCCTGGCAACTCTTCTTGAAGCTGTGTTCCCTGAGGAGGAACTGTCCCTGTTGAAGGCATGTCCACACAAACCAGCCTCCATATAGACCTATCAGCCAGCCCAGGGGTGGGGGGCTCTTCCCTCACTGGGCCTTGCTACCCCAGTCCCCACAGAACCACGACCCCTATAGTCCGACATCTTCTAGGTCCCCTTCTGTGACCTGCAGCCAGGTCATAGGTGTCCATGTTGCAGAGACCCCCTTCTTACTAGAATGTGCAGTATTCAAACACAATGCCAGCTGCTGCCCTACTGAGTCACCTGGGATCCTGGACTCCCCACTGAGCTGATGCTTTGACAGCACAACGCTATTTCCATTAAAAGCAGGCACTGCAATAAAGTATCAAATCCTCCATTGCAGGTCTATAGAGCATCCCTGCTAGGCAGGCCTCCTGTGCATTTCAGGACAGGCTGAGTCCTTGTTATACACACTTCATTTTCACTATGCTTGCCTCTTCCTGGCCTCAGAATGCTTCGAACTCCACGAGTAACATCTGTCTCACCCACAGAGAAGGATGGGGGCGGGAGCTGTGATGAGATGTGCTAGACACTCTACCCCATCCCACTGATCTCTCGGGGCTGACCACTGACCCAGGGCAGTAAGGAGCATCCTCAGAGGTATGTGGAGGCGGATTCTAAGTAGTGGAGGTTATATGGGGACAGAGGCTGTGCCCCAAGGTCCAGACTTAGCAGTGGGCCTTGCTAATGCCGCCATCTGCACCACACACATGACCCAGAGGAGCTGCTAAGGGCTTGGTCTTTGGGGTGGAAGTGTGCCTCCAGCCCCATCCTCTTGCCTTTAATCTCTTCAAACCCATCAGGACTGGGAGTTCAAGGGAAGCCTACCATGCTCCTGGGAGCACAGACTGAAGTGTCTCCTGGAGTTGACTTTCTCTGCCTTTATAATAGGAGCAAGCAACAGCTTCCAGGGAGGCAGAGGCCCAGACACTGGCAGGAGGGCTTATCTCTGGCAGGTGGGGTATTGGGTGTGTGAGAGAGATTTCTCTATCAGCAGCAGGGGTGGATGGAGGGCCTAGGGGGTGTTGGATAGGGACTACAGTTTCCAGGAGCTTGAAAGATCCTCGGGACTTGGACGCTGACCAAACTGGCCATCATGCCTAGGCTTGGATAAGATCAGAGGTCATTTCCTTGGAGGCAGGAGGTACTGGTCTCTTAAGGCCCCTTCCAACCACAGCTCCTTCAACTACCTGTTATAGGTTGGGGATACACCTGAAGGACAAGAGAAGCTTTGGGCACAAGAGTGTGGCACACCAGCACTCTGTCACTCGTGTCCCTCCATTTGCAATGGCTTTGCTTTCATTTCCCTTGTAGTTGAGGCTGTAAAGGGGGTGTGTGCATGCTTAGCAAGGTTTCTGCATCATAGACATTCTCTTTTGATGGTCAGGTGTGTTAGGCTACAGTCTGGGGATTGTGGAGTGTTGATTCCAAGGACCCACTAGACAAAGCTGTCACCTGCCTCAAGTGTTTGTGAAGTGGCCTGTGCAAGTTCCTGTGTAGCAAATGAGAAAGAGGCCAGATTTGTCTCAGGGAGCTGGGCGCATGTGCTCAACAGCACACACCTGCCACGTGTCTCCGAGGCTTCTCTAGCTCCTGCTGGAAGCAACAGCAGGAGTCAGGCTGACAGCCACCAGCATCCCAGGCTGAGCCTCACGGCCTGCAGCCCACACACCCCATGCTCCTGAGGTCCTGCGTCAAAATCACAGCACCTTTGGGCACCCAGCCTGGGTGTTACCCAGTGGCAGGGAGCTGATATAATTGCCTTCAGTTGTGGGGAGCCCAGATGCAGGGCTGTTTCACCTCTGCTGGGAGATCCTACAGCCCCACCCTTGGAATGTCCTTGGGGAACCAGCTGCCACCGGTTCTGGTGGTTTATCTGCACTTCTTCCCAACATCTGTCCCTGAAGAACTTTCTTTGGTTTCATGCATTCTGGTCATGGAGCTGGTTACAACTGTCCTGGTATTACCATGGAAGGTGAGGGGTCCTACAGGAAGGCCAGCAGTCAGGGGCTCAGGAATGGTGGCTGGGGACCCTAATTATCTCCATTGGTTCTATTAAGCCCCCTCCAAGAAGCATACTCCAAAGGCAGCTTAGTGCAAACATGACTGAAGGCCAAGGAGCCACAGAGGAGAGCAATCTGAGAGAAGAGGGGAGGATACGAGGGGTGCCCTCTCTGCTGCCTGCTGTTTACCAGTCTATGAATTCAAGGAACTGTGTGTGAGTGTGTGTGTTTGTGTGAGTGTGTATCTGTGTATATGTATGTGTGTGTGTGTATGTATTGTGTATATGTGTATGCATGTATATGAGTTAGTCTATGTGTATGTATATGAGTGTGGGTATATATATATGTGTGTGTATGTATGTGCATTTGTATGTATTATGTATATGTGTATGCATGTGTATGAGTGAGTCTATGTGTATGTGTATGAGTGTGGGTATATATGTATATATATGTGTGTATGTATGTGTGTATATGTTTGTGTATGTATGAGTCTATGTATGTGTATATGAGTGTGTGTACATGTATATGTGTGTATATATCTGTATGTGTGTGTAAATGTATAAGTATGTATATGTATGTGTGTTTATATGTATGAGTGTGTACATGTGTATGTGTGTGTGGCTGCTCTGTCCAGAAAGAGGAGCAGCAATGCCAACCCTGAGTGCAAATGTGTGCATTGTACCCAGTGCCCATCTAAAGAAGTTTCGGGCATTACTTGGAAGCAATGTGGCATTTTTCAAGAGTCTGTTATTCCTCATATCACATCTAGGGAATCTTGACACAACTGGGGTATTTGACTTGGCTGTTAGTGATGTAATTTTTCACTGTTGACATACCGCATGCAGAAGAACCCAGCCAGTGCCTTACAGCCAGAGCCCCCCGGGCTAGTCTCCGCTCCCTCAACTCCCAATTTAGATCTTCCCCAGGTTCCGGCTGAGAGACTCTGTCAGCCAAGCAAGCAGCCTGCTGGAGCTTATACACATGGGTAGCCAGGACTGGGAGCGGCAAGGCAACATCACAAAGGCTCTGCTTTTCTCACTCAGACCCCACCCTTCGGGTCCTTGAAGTGGGAGGAAGCACAGCTGCTGCTCTCTAAACTAGGGCTATGAGATGGGAGCATTGCTGTGAGATAGGGAGCACTGAAGTGAGATGGGAACACTGCTGTGAGATGGGGAGCACTGCTGTGAGATGGGAGCACTGCTGTGAGATGGGGAGCACTGCTGTGAGATGGGAGCACTGCTGTGAGATGGGGAGCACTGCTGTGAGATGGGAGCACTGCTGTGAGATGGGAGCATTGCTGTGAAATGGGGAGCACTGCCTTGAGATGGGGAGCACTGAAGTGAGATGGGAGCATTACTTCCTAGAGATCCCTGGAGAACCCTGGGGTCAGCCCTGGAGTTGCCTGGTTTCATGTATATAAGCTTGACATCAGACATGTGTCACACTACAAAGAAGGTGGTTTCAGGGGAGCCTCCCTCACACACCATTTGCCCCACTGGCTGGAGAGGTGTGGTCTTAGCATCCAACAGTGTCTTCATTTCACTGAACCAACCCCTTGACTTGTTCTTTTGTGTGTGGACCTCAACTTCCAAGTAAGCGAGGACATATGTCCTCTAAAGTCTGTCTAAAGCTCTCACTCCCCCCCCCCCCATGTTGGGGGCCAATATATAACAGAGGCTAAGGGGTCCTGAAGCAACAGGCAAGGCAGGGCAAGGTAGGGTTAAACAAAACAAGCAACCCATATTTAATCTTGTCTGAAGGTCTAAAACATTGTTTCACCGGACCTGATTTAACCAGGAAACAGATGGAGGTGGGAGGTGACCCCACCTACCCAGACAGCACCCTTTCTTCCTTCCGATGGCCTCCGCACCATTGAGCATTCTGGCTTGGGACACTTGTGAGAAGTGCACTCTCTGTTCTCGGGTGCGCTGGCTGGCATTCAGAAAGGCTGACCTTTCTGTAGAGTCAGGAGAGGTACCCTACCACACCCCTCTGTCTGGGAAGATGCCAAAGGAACGTGTGCACACCTCACCTTCCCACACAAGGGTGTATTCTGCCCAGGTTAGTTCAGGGACCAGGATTTGGTCCTCTCAGGTCAGGCACGGCCTCAGGAGCAGTGACTGACTCCAGCATCCTCAGCCTGCCCTATCTCCTCTCATATGCCTTTCCATTTATCGAGTTTATTTGGAAGTTCTGAAAGGTCACTATTAATATCTTCAAATGAAAACACAAGGTGATGTGTCTCTGAGTAAATATTGTTAAAATCCAAGGTGCTAAAAACTAAAATGAAAAGAACAAGTTGGGGAGTGAGACTGAGAGGGTGAGGGAGGGGCGGTTTGAGCTGAAGGGGAGGGGAGGTCTGAGCAGAGGGGGAGGGGTGGTATGAGTGCACTGATTCAGCTCTGGCACTAAAGTGTCATCAAGAGTCAAGTACACATCTTTCCTGGGGTCTACCAGATGTCCGAATACAACTGAACACCACTCTCTGTAGATTTCTCTCTACACTTGGGAATGGGTCCTCTTCTCCTACCTGTTCAATGTTGCAAAGACTAGTTCAGCCCTAATCCCAGCCATCCAGTCCTCCTCTATGGGAATCTGCACCGCGCCTGGTTTCTCAGGATGCTGACACTGGCCACTCTGCCTGGGCAGTTTGCTGCCCTCTTTCACACTAGCAAAAGAGTTCTAATATGCTAGCATTCCCACACAGAGAGTCTGGCCTTCAGCTCAGAGTTGGAGCTCACATCCAGGTAGACACAGGAGAATGGACTCTGCTTACCCCAGCATCCCTCTCTGACCATCGGCAGCATTTGCTGTGTTCTCAGCATTTGATGACCCCTCAAGCTCTGCAAGGTCCCACCTCACCAAGGCAGACTGTCAGGCATATCAGGCTCTGTCTGCTTTGCAGGAAGGGGACACGGGTCAAAAACTCTGAAGTTTCAATCAAATTGAACGGCAAATTAATTGCAAAAACCTTTCAAAGTACTTTGGAAAGAAAATAACACGGCGACCTAGACACAAAAGCCCTGTGTCTTTTCTAAAGATGGCACTACTAGTAATTCGATTTACGGAGCACCCCTGAAGCTGCGGCTCAAGTGGTCTTGGTGCTGATAAATAAGATTGTGTGTGACGGTTACAAGCAGTGGTTTTGCCTCCCTTGCACGTCAGCGGCTCTGAACCAAGGTTGCACGCTCAACTTCCCCATGAAGCAAAACAACCCCATTGCTCTCATGCAGCCAGGCTGGTAATGCCATCAGAACATGTTTGCACTGTGCCCAGGGGTGCCCAGGGAGCTGGCTGGGGGAGGGAGGGTTGGAGGGTGGCTCTCACTTTCCTCTCCAAAGCCAGAATCTGCATGGCTTTCTCTGAGAGACCAGGAGTTCCAGAATCCCATTACATCATTTCTACTGTGTGAGTTGGGCATAGTTCCTGTCTGGCTCCCGTCCTTGGGGCCTGGTTTATGAGGACCACAGAATGGGTGACCATGAGACACTGCTTTCCCTTTTTCATGGTGTATGTATGTCCATGTGTGTGTGTTTGTGTGTTGTGTATGCACATGGATGTGGAGGCCAGAGGTCAACAGTGGGTTGTCTTTTCTTGTTCTTGTTTTGTTTCGATATTTATCCCTGGTTATCCTGGAACTCACTATGTAGACCACGCTGGCCTTGAACTCACAGAGATCCACCTGCCTGTGCCTCCCAAATGCTGGCATTAAAGGCATGTGCTGTCATATCACACCATCTACCGAGACCTGGAGCTGACCAATTTGGCTAGGTTGGCTGGCCAGCCAGCTTGGGGTTCCTGTTTATGCCTCTCAGTGCTGGGATTACAGGTGTGTGCCACCTTACCTGGCTTTATAATGTGGGATCTGAACTCGGGTCCACCACACAGTTTAAAGTTACTTCCTGCACTTGCTGTGGCCAGGCTGCAAGGGGGACAATGAACCATCTTTTCCCGGATAAGGCCATATAGGAGGCTTTGAGGTGACAGTCCTAGGAGGACCCAGTGCCCATTCTCCTACAAAGAAGACTGGGTGGCCCTTCCTCTCAGACGGCACTGCAAACGGTGAGTTTGACTGCAAACCGCTGGTGCTTACCCTGTGCTGGCCTTTCTCATGGTACCTCACTCATTTCAGCAATAAAGAACTCACCCTCCCGTTCCTTCTAAGGTACCCCGAGGACAGTGGTGCCAAAAGTTATGGAGTGTGTGGATTCCAGGCTCTTCTCACACAAGTCTCTGAGCATGCTCATGTGCAAAGGGGTTTTATTCTTTGTGTATGTGTGTATTCGTGGTGTGTATGTGAGTGTATGTATGGTGTGTGTGTGTGGTGTGTATGTGTGTGTGTGTAGTGTGTGTATGTAATGAGCACTGTATATGTATGGTGTGTACCTATATGTGTGTGTGTGTGTGTGTGTGTGTGTGTGTGTGTGCATTTCTGTAATGAGCACCATGTGTGGTGTGTGTGTGTAATGAGCACTGTGTGTGTGGTATGTGTAGTGTGTGTGTATGTGTGTGTGTAATGAGCACTGTGTGTGTGTCTCCTTTCTTTATCTTTCCCCAAGGCACTGTGTAGACCCTGTGAGTGAGCGCATGCTATGTTTATGTTCTTAGCCTTGCTCTTCATCTCCATGCTAAGCTCAGGGGCAGCACTGAGAAGGGAAACAGCCTGATCTTGGCTGAGGGTTGGAGAGCCGAGAGCCTGTCGGTTGGATTTGTGTTACAGCATGGCCCCCAGCAGGTTAGTAAGATGGTAGAGAGGCCAAGCAGACTGTTAGCCTCCTTCCCCCCAGCTATGCATCTGGATTCACAGGGGCAGCCCTAGCCCTGCAGGGGAATTGCAGAAACTTGGCTTAAGCTGGTTAAATGTGGCCAGCTACATTTGGAGGGAGATGGGCTTCCAGGGCCCTGCTAATTCAGGCTTGTCACAGTCCAACCAATGCTCCTGGGTGTCAGCCTCCTCTGTCCAGATGTGTACCATGGTGGCTAAGAATGGGGCCCAACAGAAAAGCTTACTTAAACCATTTAAAAATTATCATCATCATCATCATCTTCATCATTATCTTCATCATCATCATCATCATCATCATCATTATTGTAACTTGGCCAAATTGTTCTTGAGCAAATAAATATCCTGTAAGTGTCCATGGCATATTGCAGTGTCAAAGGTTAGGCACAGGTGCCCAGGGCTCTCCCGTTCCCCACACCTCCTACACTCAACACTAAGCAGGCATTAGTCCTACATTAGAACAGCCAGTCTGGAGGCTGGGCTTTGAGGCATTAACATTCTGTGCTCAGAAACGACTGTTTTCATCCTCCCATGCAGCCAAGCAGTAAAGAGCGCCACGCAGATTTTCTGCACCTATCCAAAGAGATTTATCTTTCACACCCTACTTCGTGCCATATGCCGGGTGCTGAAGGGATGAAGGATTTGGCTGTCGGTCTCTGAAGGCGCGGCAGGCCTTACTCAGGCTTTCCTTTGGAGAGTCGGGCTGATCTGTGACATTTCACTTCCCACCGTCAGGGCTGTCTCCTGAGTGTCACCCACTGACAACAAGGATGCCTGTGCAGAGGATGGAGCTGCGTGGGGCTCAGGCTGTCAGGAGCGGGCGGTGGCTCACCCCCCTGGGATGCCAATATTGGTGCTGTCAGGTGGCCACGGGGCTGGCACCCGTGTTCACGCAGATGGTCTTTGCCTCTGCCTCGCTCTCTGTGTCTCGGGGTCTGGTACGCAGAAGCACAGAGTTGCATCTGGCAGGTAGGGTACTCTCAGTATCCCCGCCCCCTGATTCTCTTCCTCACCTCTCCACAGCCACCTTGATGCTGTAAAAAGTTAGACCAGGGACAGGCCAGTGTCTTTGATAACCTGTCTCATCCGCGCCATCGGGGACATGTGCTAACTTTTTTGACCAAAACATCCCATCACATGGTGGCAGGGACAACAGTGACTGTCACTATGGTTGTCAACAGGCTTAGTAATAAACAGTTACTCAGGTGATGGGCTAATAGAACTTCTACCCCCCCCCATGAGCCATTCAAACCCCAATGGTGTTTTCGCCAGGCTCCCTCCTGGGGCCTCAAACCCATGGATCATTTTAATTGGATCACTGAGGGGAGGAGAAAAATCTCTTTTAGTAAGCCTCCCAACACTATTAGCTCAAAGGTTTTCAGGAAAAAAAAAGTGCTAACTTTTGACAAAAGCCACACGGGCATTTATGAGGTCCTTGCTGGCATTTGCAAAAGACACTGACTGCCAATAGAAAATAGGGTATTAAAACAGAATCTAAATCAATTTTTCTGATCAATTGCTGCAGAGATGTGTAGAAGTGACCGCAAACCGAGTCACACACTGCACAGATGGGCTCTGTGACGGGAGTCGTTATGAACACGCCCCGCCCCGCCCCATCCTTACAGCACCCGGGGACCTGCAGACACGGATGCAGATCTGAGAGAATTTCCTGCTTGATCGATAAATGCTTATTAAGAAGTGTGGCTCACACATCCCCGGCAGCATACGCACAGGGCTTAGATGCTCAGCTTTCTCCTCCTCTGGCTTTTCTCCTTTAACCTAAAGCAAGATGAGGCTCAGGTCTGTCTTTCTAAGATCTTTCCAGGACGCTGGCCAGAACGGAAGAAGGATGTCTCGGTGCCTCTGGAGTGAGTCGATGCCCCTTTGATAAATTCCTTAATTGAATCTAAGGATATGGGTGCTAAACAAACATGAAACTAAGTCACACACATATACATACCGACCCACACCCCATACCACTCACACCCCACACCACTCACACCCTCACACCACTCACACCCCACACCACTCACACCCCCACACCACTCACACCCCCACACCATTCACTCCCCCACACCACTCACACCCTCACACCACTCACACCCCACACCACTCACACCCCCACACCACTCACACCCCACACCACTCACACCCCCACACCACTCACACCCCCACACCACTCACACCCCACACCGCTCACACCCCACACCGCTCACACCCCCACACCACTCACACCCCCACACCATTCACTCCCCCACAGTACTCACACCCCCACACCACTCACACCCCCACACTACTCACACCCCACACCACTCATACCCACTCATGTCCACTCACACCCACTCACACCCCCACACCCACTCACACCCACCCAAACTCCCCCACACTCACACCCCACACCACTCACACCCACTCACACATCCACACCCACTCATACCCATTCATACTCACACTCATACCCCCACATCCCCTCACACATACTTACACCTACTCACACCCCCACACTCACACCCACTCCTACTCACACCCCACTCACATATAACACACACTCTATTCCACACCTTTTACCTCTCATCAGGCTTTCATGTTTAGAAATTTCCTTGTATAAAGTCTAAAATTTTATGTGCCTAGGGGATGGGAAAAGCTCATTGATTAGGAGAGTTTGTGTGTGCGAATACTGGGGTTGGAATCTGCTGTAGCAAGCTGGGTGGTCTGTACATGCCCGATGCCTGGGGACAAGAGGATCAATAGGTTTATTGTCTTCCAACCTAGCCCAGAAAACACAGTCCCAGGTCCATATGTGCAGAGGTGTGCACATCCCCACACGTGTACACAAACACAAACAAACACAAATAAATAAACAAATAAATAAATGACTTCATATACCTCATACAGTATATCTACAGACACATAAATACATCTAATGTCTGACTCCATACACATGTGCAAAATACATATCTGAACCTATGTGTATACACAGGACATATACCTATGTATATCAAAATCTATGCACACACATGTGGGCATATACTTAGAATTAATATCTATAACTGTGAATATACACATACAACTACACATATAAACCCGATACCCGTATATAGATCCATACATTGCACACCTGCCATCTGCGTCTCTGCATGTGCACATCTCAGATATGTGCCTTTGCACAGACAGGCACACGCATATGCACATGAACATACGCATACACCTGAGGTCTGTACCTATACAACACAGAGGCAATACTCACATAAACTCACACTCGGACAGTGCACATATTCAAGCCTATGTTGGGTTTCCCATGTCTTCTCTTCCGGGGCCCTGGGCTGCTGATCTCTGCATTTGGAGGTTTCTGGGTAGGAACCCATGTGAAAGGGCTTGGAGAGATTTGGCCTAGCAGTGAATCATGGGAGACAGGTTTGGGACCATCTGCTCTGCGCTGGTAGAGGTGGAGTGTCTCAGGAGGAAAAGGTCCCACATTTTAAAAGAGCGTCTCTTTTATTTTTAATTTTAAGAGAGATGAATTTGTTTTTATTTTGGGTATATGAGTAGTTTTGCCCGCACGCATCATGCCCGAGCATCAAATGCATATGACGTCAGAAGTGGGCATTGGCTTCCTGGCCAGTTGTCATACGAATTGAGTGATTTTCTGTGCTCTTTCCACCTCTGTCTGAAACAATGAATCAAACCCACCCTTTTCCCCTCCTAAGTCGCCTGTGCCAGGCACTATGATAATAAAAACAACCCAAGGGAGAGCCACCAAAGCACACTGCAGCTCCCACAGATCCTGCAAAGGAATACAGGGCATTGCTCAGGGAGAAAGGAGGCTGTGGCGGGCGGGTGTGAGCAGCCCAGTGGACACAGCTGCCTTATACCCAACACTGCTGGCCCTGGGTTCCCACTCAGTCCCAGAACTCACTCAGCCTCCTGGTCACATGCTACATCCAGTGAGATGTGCCTGTGACCACATGACCACACTGTTCCCAGCCATTGTTCTGATAAAGCTGTGTGTGTTATAGCGCCTCCAAGCAGGAGAAACTCTCCCAGCGTAGGGTAGTGGCACCTTCTCATGGCACACTGGGAAGAGAGAGCTGGTTGCAAAGGTAGCATAATTTTTAATTTTAAAAGATCATTATATACTTTATGCACATACTTTGACCCTGTGTGAAGAACACTCATGCCCTCACCTGTGGCGCAGTTTCCAGAACATTGCCCCACTGTGTCACACAGCTGTGGGTTTGGAGTTCTGCATTGTACGTGCGGCTTTTGTTAGCAGACAAAGGAGCTGACTTTAAAAAGGCAAGTTGATTCATTGGAAACACCTGATTCTGGAAGGGCTGTGAAGACCTAGGCAGATGGCCAGAAGCCCTGACAAGAAGTGGCACTGTGTGGGGACGTATGACAGGTCTGACGCCGACATCACAGCCCCGTGCGGGCAGGTTGGCGTTCAGACACACTGAGTGCGGGCTTGCTCTGTGCCTCGGTTTCCACACACATCTGCAAGATGTCACTGGCAACAACCATCTCCCTCACAGTCAAGACTGGGCGGTCCTGCCAAGCAGCTGAGTCAAGTCAAGAACCGAACCAGCAGAGCTTTGCTATGGGTCCGCCATTGACAGAGCAACGGCTGTCGCTGAAACTTTTCCGAACACAGATACCGTCTAACTCAGGCTGGCGAGCCCATGGGGAAGGCAAAGGCAGGGCGGGGAAATCTAATGTCACTTGTGGGCTGTTTGTGTAGCTCTCTTGATTAATGAGGCTGAGAGCAGACAAATGGGAACACTGAGGGGCCTGCCGCTGACTCGCAACACGTAGCTGAGCAAAGCCGTGGACACTCAGAGGTAGTCCTGGAGCATGTTTCCGGCCCTGGGGCTGTAAGCAGGGGTGGGGGGTGGGGTGGGGTGGATGCCGTACCCCAACTTGGCCAGTTTTGCCCAACTCCCAACAGATGCATTCTGAACGTGGCTGCTACATCGTTCTGAACGAGCTGAGCCTACAAGCTTAACTGAGTTCACTAAGCTTCCCAGTTTAATTTCACCACTCAACTGAACTTAGCTTATTAACTTAGCCTATTAACCTAACTAAACTTCCTTCACCAGCTCATTTTTAAACCAAGCTCTGAATGAGGTTTGCTCCTCTATACCCCCTGGTTTCTTTCTGTGTCCGGCAGCCAGGACTGGGAGGCTTCTAAAAGCTGCATGATTGGCGAGTAGGCATGCACAGACCTTTCTGCACATTATTCCCGAGCATGGCTGTTTACGTTTAGATGCCGCTTTCCCAGGGTTGAGTGTGCTAGCGGTGACTCTGGCCGAGATGGCCTATGTCAAGCTGCACTTGTCCTGTCTGAGGGCGGCCTCATGCTGCACCAGCTGAAGACAGCTGTACTAACAAGATGCATGGTAAATAACTAGGTGAATTCCCAGACCTTAGGTACAGTGAACTAACCCTGCTATGAAAAGACCCACACATTAGAAAGCCCAAGCCCCAGACTCCAAACTCCCCTTGTGGTTCAAGGCTGGGCTCTGGACCATGATTGAATTAATTTTTGTGTTTTAAAAAAGAAGATTTTGCCTCGTGGACCATGGGAGGACTAGCAGGTGTTTTCTGCAACCAAGGCTACCTGTTGAGACTCCCCTCCCACGAGGCTCTAGGGAGGAGCGTTTGCCAAGGATTCACCTGGGGGCAGAAGCTCCTCTGTGTTGTTTGTGCACCGGGGAGGGAGCTTGGCCTATTTTACATTGCCAGGTCTATTTTTAAATAAAGTTCTTTGTGCTTTAAGCTGCTCCTAAAATAGCCCCCTGGCTCCTCTCATGGAATTAAAACAAGTCACCAATCGAACCTCTGCTTGAGTCAGCAAATCCCAGTGCTCAGGGACGGAGCGACCATACCACGTGGGTATGCTGGCACCTCAGGATGTCCCTGTCACATGCCTTCATTCCTTCCCACACTCAGCAGCCTCTGAGAACTGTCACTGATGAGGGGACAGGCCTCCCCCAACAAACTGTTCTTCACAAATCACATCAAAAGAAGAAAAGGAAGAGATAGAGCTTTCATTTTGGACCCTTGGGTTACAAATACGAGCAGGCTGGTCGTGGGGAGGGTATGGGGCTGCTTCAGAGCTGCAAGGCACACACGGGTGGCCTGCTAAATATGCTGGGGCTGGTCAGGGATGGGAGGAGCACCTGTGATTTCCAGGGAAAGCACTGTCTGAGCTGTAGGGTTGATGAGACAGACTTTAAAACGACAAGAATTGTCAATGGAGCAATTGCAGTGTTAGCTGCTGCGGGGTGGTGTGTGTCTTACTTGAGGAATTCTGTAGGAAGCCAGTCACTCTCTGTTGGTTTCCATGCACACACACATACACATGTGCACAGGTGAATGTTCATGCACACTCATGCACATGTGCACCGGTGCATGTTCATGCCACACACACACACACACACACACACACAAACACACACAGGAGCTCCTACTTGCCCCTGGAGTTCTTATTACATGCAACGAAGTCATATGTGCACATGTATCCTTGCACACACACACACACACACACACACACACACACACACATGCACACACACTTAGAAGTTCCTATTTACCCCAGACCTCCAATCATATACACACTCATGCTCATATATGTGTAAACACACATATCCAGACATACTCATTCTGAGACTGCTGTTTACCTCTGAACCTCCTGTCACACATGCACACACACACATAAACACACACACAGACATATACACACAGAGACACATACAGACAAACACACACACACACACACACACACTCAGAGTTGCTCAGCCAGGAAGGTAAATGACTCTGCCAGGACACTGGCTGTCATCTGATTCAAGACAGTTTAGACAGTTTGTAGAACTCTTGGACTTTCTCAGAAATCCTGAGGCCATTAGGAAAACCCAGCAAGACTGCCCTGCTCTTGGCAGAGAAGTATACACATTGATCCATGCAGACTCCTCTGGTGTATTTTAACCAGAAGAAGACCCTTTCTGCATATCTGAGGTCACTTCAGTGGCCACCATGCCTGAGCATCTGTAGTATTTACCAGACTCCTCAAGAGTTGTGTAAATGTCTTCTGATGAGGGAAGAGAGAGGGCTTGGGAAGGCTTAGGAAGACCAGAATGTCTGGATTGAGTGTCAAGTTGTGAAGGTGCCCATGTACAGAGACTCCACAGGATGTTGTGTCCTGCCTACAATTAACATGGAGACGGGAACATGAAAGGCGCTCTAGACTTCTGGTGGCAGATGGGGGCACGTCCCCTGCTTACACTGTGAGGACTGGAGTCTTGTGGCTCTAAGAGTAGAGATTTCTTGGTGCCCCAAGTCAGGAAAGCAGATAGGTGGGGTGACTCCCATCAGGAACAAGTGTTCATCTAGAAATAAGATTGTCACTGTGACTAGACAAGGCCAGAACTGCTGAGAGAAGCCAGAGAGGCCAGCCTGGACTGGCAAGAGCACACTCTTTATGAGGGACGGCATGTCAGAAGTGTTAATTATGAGGGGCATAGGAGAAATGGTTTAGTGCCAGACTTGTTGCCCAATGGCCCTAGTAGACGTGTGTGTGGGTGGGTGGGGTGTCACCCCACTTTATACAGTGGTCATAAAGCTAAGACCCTCCAAGAGACTGGTGAACAGAGCAAGACTGAGGACCAGCAGCCCTGGAGGGGCGACACCTCTTCAGAAAAACACACAAATGTACCCCAAACATGGTACCGAGGTGTAAAATCCACATGCCGTGTGACCTCTTGTATGAAATATTGAGACGAGGAAAAGCTCTGAGACAGAGAGAAGAGCAGGCAGACAAGGCTGGGAAGAGGACCAGCACTGGGAGGACTGTGTGAATGCTCTGAAATCAGCTTATGGGCCCCGTTGCTCTCCTGTGCTAAGGCTGATAGTTGGACTCACTGCACAGGTAGACAGGGCTCAGTCGAGGTCATAGTCCATGGCTGACTCAAGCTGAGAGGACATCAAATAAAACCTGAATTGCTTCACTGACCTTTGTAGGTTGGCGTTTTCTCTGCTTGTATGTCTGTGTGTCTGTCTGGAGCAGGAGTTACAGACAGTAGGTGCTGGGAATCGAACCTGGGTCCTCTGGAAGAACAGCCAGTTCTCCACTGAGAACCACTGAGCCATTGCTCCAGCACCATTGGGTTTTAAACCAGGGTAAAGTCAAACGCAATGTAAAGTTAATTCTCGACACCATTTTTAGCACATAGAGGATGTATTTCACTGTTTTGGCAACTTTCTGCAAACATAGCTCTTATCTTAGGTGCTCTGAGACAGCAGGGACTACAGGGTTCTTATGTTTAAGTCTTCACCCGCCCAGCCACGCCCCTGGGGCCATCTGCCTATCACCTTCCAGGTGAGGGCCCAAGGTGGGCAGTGAGGGCTCTGGGAAAGCGACTTCTGCATGCAAGACTGGACACGCGGACAGGACTCTCAGCAGACAGCCTTTGCAACCCATCCCTGCCTCTGGTGGTTGCTTCTCCTCTCCCAGCAGCACATCTGTTCATTCTATTTGCAAAGATCAGAATTTTACAAGACAAACATATGGATCTCGAGATTTATCATATGCCCTGTGCTGTGTCGACGAGGAAATACAGCTGTGTGTGCTTACTCACTCCCTGCACGCTTGTTCCCGGAGTATAAATTCACACCAACACATTTCCGCAAGAAAATATTGTGTCAAAGTCGTACGAAGCAAGCTCCCGTTGCCAGTACTGAATGACATGGTGACTTTATGTTTTCTTTAATAGACTCTAGTCTGTCATTTTTATCTTTATAAAAAAAGGTGTTAGGTTTTTTGAAAAGTGGCCGAGGGAGACCATTCATTCACAATGTGTTTTTTCACTTGTTTTCTCATGGGGAATTTTCCTGAAGAGTGGTGGCTGAAGGGGGGGCAGCCAAAGTCTGCTTTCTAGAGATTCACTTATGTCTCAACCCCATTCCACAGCAAATGCTGTAACCCTACAACTCCAAGAGTAATCCAGAGTCCGCCTCTGTGTTTCCCACACGTTCTCCTGACTAAGCCAGACTATCAGGCTTTCTCCAGAGTGAGCTGGGGAGAAGTGGTGCAGGCGAAGCCCACACTTCCTCCAATAATCACCAGTAATGAGTCTCTAAAGAATCCTTCTCCATTCCATTTACTCATCAACACACTCACTGCCTCACACAAGCATCCATCTACCCATCCATCCATTTACCCACTCATCCATCCATCCATCCATCCATCCATCCATCCATCATCCACCCACCCATTCATCCATCCATCCATCCATCCATCCACCAATCCATCCATCCATCCACCCATCCATCCATCCATCATCCACCCATCCATCCATCCACCCATCCATCCACCCATCCATCCATCATTCCTCCATCCATCTACCCATCCATTCATCCTTCCATCCATCCATCATCCATGTATCCATCATCCATATACCCACCCCCGCCCATCATCCATCATTCATCCGTCTGCCCTTCCCTTTACTTCCTTATGTATCCATCTATCTATCCATTGCTTTTTATCAATGTGGCTAAGATCAAGTGCATTTGTCCATGCATCCATCCATCTGCCCAAAAGGTTGAGATCTCCCAGATCTCAGGGCTTAGGATGGAGGCAGATACTCAGCAATTCGATGTTGATGAGAGCTACTGAAATCACTTAGCAGCAGCTGAAACCCTTGGGGCCACTTCCAGAATGACTTGCTTTAGCCCACATCCTGCCTGCCCTCAGTATGAACATGAAAACACTTTCCATGGTTTTCTTGTCCAGGAGGCTGATGGAGTGTGAAATGATTGACAGGAACTATTTGCTCACATCTCCACAGAGCTTCTTGATGCCCAGCTTGGGCACTCATCTTAGCCTCTGCAGTGTTTCCAGGAAACACCTGTAGGGGGCAGTCTGCTCTCTGAGCCAGTCACTGAGGACTCAGGTTTCCACCATAACCATGGTTCTCTTCCTGCCCACTGGGCAAGGCTGAGCTTTACCGTCCGCTTGGTTAAGGCCTGATGCTGACTTGTCTCAAAATGTATGCATTGCTGTGAGGCTTCCAGAGTTGTCTAATGCCTTTCTGTCACCTTTTGGGTGATTTAAGCCTCATTTTTATGCATGCAGAAAAATCTTAACAATTCAGAAAGAGGATTTTGTAGGATTTGGACAAAGGAGAAAATTTATACCGATCCCTGCAAAAAGCTTCTTAGTGGCAAAGCACTGTATACAATTTGTAGGTAATTCACATTAAATTATGCCTCAGGTTTATGTGGTTGAAAGAGGGAAAAAGCTGTTAGCATAGGCGGTGGTGTTTCCCCCGCTGAGAACAGTCCTGGGATATTACAGGACCCATGAACGCCCCCCTCAGCGACACCATTGCTTTGTTTGTTGAAGGACACAAGACATGGGCTGAGCATTCCTCAAGAAACTGCTCAGCATGCCCTCCTCGATGGGGGGAGTGGGTGGGAAGAGAAGGAAAAAAAAAGGGACACCCTAGTCCTCTGTCCCAAGAGAATCTTGTCCCTTGGAGTTGCAGACAGATCTCCAAGAGACACAAGTCCTGCTGTAGATAGCAGATTCCCTCTTCCCATCTTGGTAAGACAGGGAGTCCAAAACAGCTGGGAGGGTATGGAGACTTGCTAGGTCTTTAACTGCTGAATTGTGCCTGTGTGTCTGCATGTATACATGTGTATGTGTTTATTGTGTGGGATGTGTGGTATGGTGTGTGTGTGTTTCATCTATGGAAGCCAGAAGCCAACGTTGGCTGTCTTCCTCAATCTCCCTCCCTCCCTCCTTTCCTCCCTCCCTCTCTCCCTCCCTCCCTTCCCCTCCTTCCCTCCTCTCTCTTTCCTCCTCTCTTCTCTCTCCTCCCTCCTCCCTCCTCTCTCCTCTTTCTGTATGTCTCTGAACGTAGAATCTCACAGATTCAGATAGGCTCGCTAGCCAGTGGGTTCCGGTGCTCCTCCTGTCCTTGCTTTACCAGTGCTGGGATCACAGGTTCATGCTGTCACCCCCGACTTTACAGTGTTACTGCAGTGGACGGAACTCAGGTCCTTGTGTTTGTGTGGCAAGCACTTTACCCGTCAAAACGTCTCCCCATTCACTGTGAGCAGCCACGATTGAGCAACGGCAGTGAGGTTGTGCTGACCAGGGCGGGCTGTCAGTCAGGGAGAACGTTCTTGGGAGGGAAGACAAGAACTCAGGACGGTGAAGAGGGCACAGGGAAACAGATGGGACAGGCAGCGCCTTTGCAGACAAGAAAGTTCAAGAGCTTGCAGAGCCATCAGAACCTGCACAAAGACTTGGAACAGTCTCCCGTAGTGCCCCAGAGGAACTAACTCTAACAATGACTTAGTTTCAAGTGTTTGATTCCAGGGCTGTGAAAGAATGCATTCCTGCTGTTGGAAGCGTCCTACTTGGTGGCTGTTTGCTCTTGTAGCACATGCGACTAACAGATACTAAGCATGGCTTGGCAGTAATGTTTGTTCCTAGTGATGGGGCATCAGGGAGTCGACCACGGTCCACACTACATAATGCCTGTGACCATGACTACAGCTCTCCTGCTCACATTCTCCGGCTAGGACTTTGAACTATCAGATCATCAGCTTGCAAAAGCCATAGGTCTCCATATGTGTCTATGCTTCTGTGTGCTCAGCTCTGACCTGCGGGTGGTATGTGTCTAACACGGATACGAGCATGTATCTACTGCCTACATACTGTGCCGCTGTGTGCTGTCCGTGTGGACTGCCCTCACCACCACCTGTGTCTTTCTCCGCAGCCCGCTGCCATGGGTTACGCCAACCTCTCTACACTTGGACTTGTCTGGGAAGGACCTGCACGGAGAAAGCCGGTCTGAATTGCTGAGGAAAACGATGCCTGAAGCGCTGCTGGTTTCTCTTAAAAGAAAGCTGTATATTTTCAAGCCTGTGCATTAGCACCAACTCTCACGCATTAACAAAACTCCAGGGTCTGCTGAGTGCTGTGGAAGTGTGGTGGGAAGGTCCTAATGGAGAGACAGATCTGGCACTCTCCTCACACACCCTGGGTGCTGCTCATTTAGCACATTCTCAGCCAGCAAACGGTGCTGCTAATGTATCACATGGGGTTGTCGTCATAAGTAGGTTACATGCCCCCTTCCTGCAACACCGAGACTCTCGCCCCTCTGCCAAGCTGGTACAGGGGGTGGGGCGTTGCTTCTGCTCTGGTCTAGCCAGAAGTAAAAGCTTGGTGGTCTGAGAGAAGCCTGGCATCCCACCCCACATGGCCAACGGTCTACTCAGCATTGTGATCATGCCTGATGTGGGAACCACACTTTGCCCCCTGCTCTGCAGCCCCAGGGCTCTTGCCCACACTGTATGCTCTGCAGCCTGGTTTGCCCTTTTGCCTTATCTGGGCTCTTGAATACATCAACCAAGCTTCCAGCTAATGGTGCTCCCTGGTCACACAAGTACATCTGGTTACAGCAGCATGAAGAGATTGTGCTCCTCTGGAGGAAGGGGAAGAGGAGGAGGAAGAGGAAGAGGAGGAGGATGGACAGGGCTCAAGCATAGGTGATCCAGCCAGGAGCTGGTCTTGGCAGGTAAGAGATACTTGGAAAGCTCTGTGAAGAAGGTTCTGAGTCTAAACTTGAGGGGTCGGAGGTGAGCCGAGCCAAGCCAGAACCCCTACAGGATCACTGTTTCCTTCTCCTAAGCATGGGGTGTGGTGTGGTGAGCTGTCCCACTAGCCCACACAGTATACCCAGAAGTAGGAGCCTGAGATAGCAGCCCATTACTCCTGCCAGATTGTCCCATGGCTCTTCCTCTCCCGAAGGACCTGGAAGGATTATCTCAGGGTGCCAGGTTCTGGGGCTTCTTGAAACTGCTCAGCCAGTTTAACCCAAGGGCAAAAGCCATAGGGGATAGCTAAATGTAGGGGTGTGGCTGTGAGTCAGTCAAACTTGACTACAGAAATGGGTCAGCAGGGCCAAGAGGTAGGTATGATGCATCTTTGAATCTTCGAGTGCCTCTAACCCTGAATGGGGGTGAGGAGGGTCTGAGGCTTCACTGCATCTCTGGCTGTGTGGTGATCCAGAGCCTCGGAAACAGGCAAGCACACTGTTGTAGAAAAACTACTCCCCAAATGGAAGCACTCTCTCCTGGAGGGAGGAGAGAGCCTCACAAGACTCAGGGAGACAGAAGACCAACAAGATCAGGAGAAGCCAAAATGTACAGGATTCTCGGGACCCTCCCAAAACTGTAAGGGCAGTGAACGGTGGCTGGGTAGGAAACCTGATCCCTTAAGTTGCCTTCATGTGATACACAGAGAGCCAGGATTGTGACTTTGTGAGGTGGCACCAGATCCAGTGGGCTCCT